>NC_134548.1:113342804-113646693 GCF_050624435.1 Tenrec ecaudatus | reverse complement strand
ATTATTTTGTTCATAGCTTTCTCTAAAAAAGTATGATTTTGGAACAGCGCCCCTCTAGATAGCATGCATAATGTTTAAATCTCCATGTCCCTTACTACTCCCCTCTAACAAAATGTATTCTATAAATATTTCGGATATACTTACTGTGAACGAAGATACTATGTCAAATTAAGATACCAAACCTGCTTTCAAGGGGCTGGTGGAGAGAGAGATGGGAGTAGGTGGGTATCACATACGGAAAGTTATTCAAAGGAGGAGGGGGCAGGGAAGTGACTACTAACATCTAAGACCCTATGGTTGCTTGCAGCTCCTTGTGAGCAATACAGACAGAATATTGGCGATGCTTTACATTGACTGTGGGTAGTCGCAAATTATTGCAGGTGGGTTATTTTGCTTCGGTTAACCGCATGGCTTTGCGCATAACTGCTATCACTGCTTCCCTGCCCGTCTTACTTAGTATTTATGTTTCTCTCATGCATCCTCAGGGAGTGTTGGGGCAGTCTACCTACAAGATTTCTTCTTCCCCTTAAGAAGGCTAATGTTTTAAGACATTCTTTTTGGATTGATCTATGGCAAAATTGCAGTTATTCAGTAGGAAGCTTCATGAAGTTGGTTAAAGGGTAGTTCATTTCTCAAAGCATTTGGAGTTTAACATATTTTACCACAGATATACTAGATACAATTTTTTATATCACTGCCAGATTATCCTTGAAATGGTATAGATTTATATTTCATAAACTGGACAATATTTATATTGTCTCTAATGCTTAATACTATATAACTCCATCAGCATGTATACCAATGCCTCATGTAAAGATGCTATCCATTTTATTTTATGCACCTAGAGATGACCTTATAGAGTCCTGGTGGTATGGTAGATGATGATGCTTTGGCTGCCAACCACAAGGTCAGCAAATCACAGCAATTTGAACCCACCAGTCAATCTTTTTTTTAAAATCATTTTAATGCGGTTGCATACAACTCTTATCACAATCCATACATGCATCAGTTGTATAAAGCACATTTGTACATTCGTTACCCTCATCATTTTCAAAACATTTGCTCTCCACAAGGATGCTTCTTTTTAAAAAAAAAATCTATTCTGCCACTCTGTAGCTTATTGTTTTTTTTAGCACATTTGCCCATTCATTGCCCTCATCACTCTCAAAACATTTGCTCTCCACTTAAGCCCCTGGCATCAGCTCCTCATTTTTCCCCTCCCTCCCCGCTCTACCTTCTCTCATGTGCCCTTGATAATTTATAAATTATTATTTTGTCATATCTTGCCCTGTCCGACATCTCCCTTCACCCGCTTTTCTGTTTTAAGTCCCCCAGGGAGGAGGTTATATGTAGATCCTTGTAATGGGTTCCCCCTTTCCAACCCACCCTCCCTCCACCCTCCCAGTATTGCCACCCACACCACTGGTCCTGAAGCCATCATTGGCCATGGATTCTGTGTTTCCAGTTCCTATCTGTACCAATATACATCCTCTGTTTTAGCCATATTTGTAAGGTAGAATTGGGATCATGATAGTGGAGGAGGAGGAAGCATTTAGGAACTAGAGGAAAGTTGTCAGTTTCATCATTGCTACATAGCACCCTGACTGGCTCGTCTCCTCCACGAAACCCTTCTGTAAGGGGATGTCCGGTGGCCTACAAATGGGCTTTGGGTCTCCACTCTACACTCTCCCCCCCCCATTCACAGTGACATTATTTTTTGTTCTGATGATACTTGATCTCTTCAACACTTCGTGATCGCACTGGCTGATGTGCTTCTTCCATGTGGGCTTTGTTGCTATGATCTAGATGGCCGCTTGTTTACCTTCAAGCCTTTAAGACCACAGACGCTATATCTTTTGATAGCCGGGCACCATCAGCTTTCTTCACCACATTTACTTATGCACCCATTTGCCTCCAGCCATCGCATCAGGGAGGTGAGCACACAATGATATTATTTTTTTGTTCTTTGATACCCCACCTGCCAAATCTTCAGGAGAAAGATGAGGCTATTTGCCCCTGTAAAGATTTACAGCCTCGAAACCACAAAGGGGCAGTTCTAGTCTGTCCAATGGGGCTGTGATGAGTTAGAATTGAATTGGTGGCATTGGGTTTGGTTTTGATTAAGCAAAGTATGCTTTCATTTGGAATATTGCATTTGTAGACATTTGTTCACCCTACTGACTATATATGGGTAGCAGTTTTTAGCACTTTTGAGATGCTCGACTTAATGAGCAGCACAACACTTCAACACTTGTTCTGGTTTAACCTTCCTTTAACCTTCAGGCATCGGAACTTATGAAATGTGAGAGTAGTTAGGGTGTGGCTCACTTGTTTTGATGTTCAGGCCCATAAACCATTAACCTGAGCATTGTGTATGCTATTACAATTGCTCCTTTACTAAGATTGCCTTAAAAGTTTTCTAAGAGGAAGGAAACAAAACTCTAAAGCCCTTGTTCCTGAAAAAACCAGTTGCAAGAGTAAAGCTATTCAAAAACAACAACTGCCAAATGATCAACCATAGTGATAGCTTTTGTGTATGGAAAATTAGCCTTAAATAAAAAATCATCACATAGACCCTTAAGTGCTTGGCCCTGTTTATAGTAAGACTCGTTGTTAATACTGATCAAATGGGAGTGGTTGGGCAAAGTACTTGGTGCTCAAGAGGTTGAACGTAAACAATATTAAAATACGATGACAGAAAATATTGTCATATATGGACTGTGTGTGCCATGAGAGCAACACTCTTTTTTGTCTGTTTATTTTCAAGTTGGTCTCAAACTCAAACACACTGCCATAGATTTGATGCCAACTTGTAGCCACCCGATAGGACAGGGGAGAACTGCCCTGGTGAGTTTCAGAGACTGTAACTCTTTACAAGAGTACCAAGCCCCGACTTTCTCCCACAGAGTGGCTGGTGATTTCAAACTGGGGATCTTGTGGATCGCAGCCCAATGAGCGAGTAACCACTCCTCTACCAGGGCTCCTGTTAAGCCAAATGTATACAGAAAGAACTTCTAGACTTCTCATAATACAAAAGCTTTGATTGCTTAGATCTTGTGTGTTTCACAGAATTACACTTTTGGTTATTTGGGACCAGGTTTAAAGAGAATCTCTCATCCTTAAATGACTGAAAACAGGCATTAGCAGAGGAGAAGCTATCTTCGTTTTCCAACAACCACTCTCATTTCTTGGCTTTATAGTCACATTTTTGGTTAGGATGTTTGTCTTCTATCAAAGTACAGGCCTACCTTGGAAATGTGAATTTGCAGACCACTGCAAAAAGGAGAAAGTAAATATTGCAATAAACTTGGTATCCCTTCTACAGAATTATCCCGGTGTACATAAAGGTTATGTGTATTCTACATCATTGTCTATTAAGCTTGCAAAAAACACTTTGAAAAGCTAGAAAAATTGTGAGAAATACCAATATGGGGAACAGATAGGAAGTGAGCATTTGCCATTGGAAAAATGGCCATCAATAGTCTTGCTCAACATAGATTTGTAAAAAACCTTCAGTTTGTGCTAAACAAGTGTGTGTGTGTGTGTGTGTGTGTAATATGTGATGCCAGGCTCATCTCACTGCAAGCAGTATATAGCCTTTGTTGTTATGGTAATAAAAACCAGCACTGTGATTGACTCAATTCTGACTCAAAGCAACCGTATAGGACAGAATAGAGCTGACCCTGTGGGTTTCTGAGTTTATGGAAATTTGCAACCCAAAATTCACTGCCGCGGAGTCAAGTCTGACTCATAGCAACCCTTACAGCCCAGGGTAAAACTGCCCAAAGACTGTAACTCTTTAAGGAAGTAGAAAGGCTAATCTTTCTCCCAGGAGCAGCTGATGGTATCAAACTGCTGATCTTGGTGGTAACGGCCCAGTGTGTAAGTCATGACACCACCAGGGTTCCTTGTTTAGTAATTTGCCTTCTCATCCGCATTCTTTTAATTTTACATTGGCTACATAGTTTCTTCCTTAATACAATTCTCCAACCCAATCAAACCCTCTGTCTCATAACGATTCTATAGGCCAGAATAGAACTGCTCCTGTGGGCATCAGAGAGACTAAATCTTTATGGATGCAGACAGGCTCCTCTATCTCCCAAGGAGCCACTGGTAGGGTGAACCCTGCGTTCAATATTTAACCTACTCTACAACTGGGATTCCTAATATAATTGAAAGGATGAAAACCGAGAACCCTAGAAACGTATCACCTTTAGAATTCTAATTTCTGTGACCCTTGAATTTGACTTGATAGGGATTATCACTGGCCTGGAAATATTTCAGTCAAAATAGTCTTTGAACCCTGACTATGTATCAAGCATGGAGCAAGATATTATGGGAGTATGCAAGAGAAAGACGAAGTTTAGTCTTTCCTCGTAAGAAACATTCCTAAAATACAGCTATGGAGCAGGTAATGAGACACGTATTTGCGTGGTCTTAATGGAAGAATGGTAGAGCTATGTGGAGGAGGCTGATTTACAATATGAAGTCAGTCTCAGTAGCATGATGGCTGTTCCAGCCAAACTATCTTCACATTCGCTTATATAACTATAATAGGGAGTCTATAATTAAATTGCTGCATTCTGTGGTAAGATTTTAAATTCTGTGGGAGTTGAAGAGAAAGACAAGTATGGGATGTAGTCATTGGGAAACATACCTTGGGAGGGGATGAGTTATCTACTGAACGCTCCAGGTTGAGTACAGTTTGGATCACTCACTTCCAATGAGTTGAATCTGACTCATAGTGACACTATAGGACAGGCCCCTGTGAGTTTCTGAGACTGTAATTCTTTATGGGTGCAGAAAGCCCAATCTTTCTCCCACCCAGCAGCTGCTGGTTTCAAACTTATGCCATAGAAAACCACATCCCAGCAAGTAACGAGTATGCCACCAGGCTCCCTAGAATTTGGATAGGAGGAAAGAAAAAACTAACGAGGAGGGCATTGTAAGTGTGAGAGGAAAAGACAGGAGGGGATCAGTTGGAGAGGGAAAGAGGAAGAGGGAGGAACAGGATAAAACCAAAGGTACCAAAGTGAGTAGGACTTTTTCAGGAAAAAGGTTTGATCCAAATACTTATTCTGAAGGGGGTTGAAAGGTGAAAACTGGTTTAGTGTGCCTATTAGGACCACTGTAGAGAGCCTGCAATGCCATGCCGAGATGAAACGCAATCTATTATGCATGAGGAACGAGAGCTTTTATTAAGGAGCTTGAGCAAAATGCTTGTGGGTAGTATCCATGGGCCCTCATTTGTGATTCCAAAGCTGTGCTCTTTATTGAGGCTACGCTGCCCCTGGCTTATAGATCTCATCTCGTTATCTGCAGTTTGCGTTTACTACATAGGACAGAGAGTGCGCACCCTGGTCCAGTGATGGGTTAACAAATTGACCTGATCACCTTTGGTCTGTGCTTTCCAGTGGCCGAAGCCAACCCACTTGGCACCAGTACTGAAGTTACAAAGTAGAGAAATCATGTCACAGAGTTAGAAGCCAAGGCACAGAAACAGTGAGCTTGGGCCTGCTGCTACTGGGAAGGGAACAGCCCCGCGGGGCCACCTCCGTAATATCTTTGGGAACCTGAAGAGTATTTGCATTCCGAATGGAAGCGCAGTTGGTCATTGAAGTTGTCCACAATGCCAATTTCCACATAACAACCTGGCCTTTGGCACTTAACCTTGTCAGTCAGTGAAGAGTTAGTGTATTCCGAGCTTTTTGAGAGATACCAAGATGAGTGAGCTGTCCTTTCTATCCTTAATACATTTCCAGACTAGTTAAGAAAATGAAGATGTGTGTCACTTAATGTCCATGGCACATTTTGTGAAACAGGATGTGATAAGATTTGGACATGGTGCAAATACTATATTAAAACCTTATGGGACCTGGATGTCATGCTAATAGAGTTCAAATGATGTGGGCCTGTACATTCATTCATTCAACAAGCACTTATTGAGGAGGCTATGTGGCAGAGTGGTCGAGAAAACAGCCTTGTTTTATCAGACAGAACTAGATTGGGGAACTGGCTCCACTTCTTATAAGCTATGTGACCTTGGCCACTTTACTCCACTCCTCCAAGCTTGTTTGTGCTTCATAAAATAACAAGATCACCTGGTTCATATTAATCTGAAGTCTTTCACAAAGTACCCAGTAAGAAATCCTTCTATAATGATCAGCTGCTCTGATGCAAACTTACAACGATGTATCACTTCAAGTTTCATTATTTCTTTCTTTATGCTGGTTCTGTGACCAAAACCAAAAACCAAACTCGCTGACATCCAGCCGATGCTGACCCCTAGCGACCTTTTAGGACAGATTGAGAAAGAGTAGTACAGAGTAGAACTAACTGCACATGGGAGTAGAAAGCCTCTTCCGTCTCCCATGGATCAGCTGGTAGTTTCGAACTGCTAACCTTGCATAACCACTATGCCACCAGGGATGAGACAAGGACTGAGATTTGGTCCTTGCCATCCTTACGGTGACTATAGTTTCTCAATCAAATCATGGTACATAGGATCTGACCATGAAACCAAATACTTAACAGGAGAGCAATATAAGAAAATTTGTAGGTCCGGCTGCAGTAGGGAGTGTTTAGGCATGGGAGGATTGTTTGGGATTGGGACAATCCGAAGAGATTTCCTGAAACAGTCTGATGAAGAGCATTCCCCTGGGGAAAACCAGATAAAAGGAATGGAGGTGGGGCAATGGCATGTTTCGGGTAAGATGCTATCTTTACAGTATAGGATTCAGTGGGACTATGCGCAGAGCAGGAAGTAACTTTTTGAAAGAAAGGCAGGTATCTAGTATGGGGCCTTGAACATTGTGCTAAACAGATGACTTGTTTTTCTATTGAATAAAAAGTAGGATCAGATCATCTCTTTAGGAAGATAATTTAGCAATGCAAAATCCCTTGCCTTAGGCTCCAATTGTATCCCTAGGCACAGGACTGCAAACAGTAACTTCTGGTAGTGCCAGACTATCATCTTTTTTGTGTGTTCCTGCTTTCTTAGGGATGTATGGCAGAGAACTTCCTATTCATGCTCTCAGACAAAGGCCGACAGTCACCTCCTCTGGACAATCATTCCCGACAGCCCCAGTACTCAGTATATATGACAATAACATCAATATCTTACGTCATTGTTTTTCCATCTGTGTCTTCCACTACACCCTCAGCTCTGCCAGAGAGACAGGAATTGGGTGTACTAATTCTTCGTGACTGCGCCACCCACACAGAACCTGGCACAGCCGTGGCCTTCAGTTAAGGCTCTGCGAATGTAAAAGAGTAAGTGTGTGGACAGAGACACTCAAGATAAAATCTTTGAAAAGTCATTTGGAAACCTGAGACTGGGGTTTGAGTAAGCATAAGTAGGAGGAGGTGTGCTTCAGCCCACCGAGTATTGCATGTTCATTTAACCCGGAGACCAGTGCTGTTGACTTACTGAACTAGGGAGGGGCAAGGGGGCAGTTTCTGTTGGTACAGCGCTGTGACGTGTGGGTGCTCCAAAGCACGGCCTCTCTGGGATGGGGGAAGCTGATGTGCTCACTCCATTTTGTTGAGAGTTGCTCACACAGAACGGTGCTTGCAGGTTTGCTTGTTCACCCTTTTGTGAGTCTCTCACCACCAAGCCTGTCTGTGTTTCCTAGCCTCTGGGATAAAGCTTTTCTCCTCGAGCTGCATTTCAATTTCAAGAGGGAACCAATGCATAGCTATATACATATGTGTGAGGGGGCTTCAGCCAGTTGGAGGAAAAATAGAATTGAAAGACAATGGAATTGTGCCTTGCAGCCCTCTCAAATAAAGCTTTTGTCACCTTTCTTACATGGTACTAGATGACACAGAGCAGTAGGTTATTTCATTGAGCACATTCCGGAGATGAATGCTAGAGGAAATGAGAACAGAACACCCTATTTTCCCTCAAGTTTGAGTAATAGTTTCGTGTAGTTGGGGATACACCTTTCTCAGCAGCGATGTGTGTTCCGGATTTGCGTATGATTGAATGAGCCAGTGCAGTGGCTTCATAATTGCTGTATTGTTTGTCAGCCTCTGTAATTAGGGATGACTTCATAGGCATAAGATTCTTCTATGGGTGACGCCCTGAATTCATACCCAGTTGTACACCATATCCTTTGATGAAACGTAAACAAGAAAGGTTTTGCTTGCTTTTGGTTTATTCCCTTATTTGAAAATCTGTTGTCCTGTGTCTCAGATGGTTAGAGAGCAAGGGTTTGCCTTTTCTTCTAATGTTTCCCTTTGTAGAAAAGGCAAGCAAGACTCTAGACAGGAAACAGTTTGAGAAAGATCAAAGTGCTTTGCAGACTAGAGAATTCAGAAAAATGTCCGACTCTGAGAAGAATTTCCTCTGGATTAGTATTTCATGCATTGAATTTTCAAAGGGATGTGTGTAAAATATCATTCTGTTTCTTAGATTACCTAGTTCTCTTTCCCCTTGTGTTAAATTTTTTCATTTCTTGTGGAGGAAATGACTGAGAAAAAGATAAGGAATTTCGAATGTCGATCTCTTTTTAAGCCAACCCATCACATATTGGGAAATTGAGTTGAAATTTGCCTTCAGTATATAATATCAACTTTAAAAGACATTTTGTCACCTTTTATTTTTCATTACACGGAATGATATACAAGTTGGGAGGGATATTACTGGATTGTGAAGCTATTAGCATTTTAAAACGTGGCTCTGAAATATGTAAATTAAAAATGATATCTTTTTGAAATAGTCCTTTTGAGCTTTTAAAGTGGCATTCAAAACCAAACCAAGAACTTGCCACAATGAAGAAAATGCTCATTGAGTTGGATAAAAGTTTCCTGACAGATTTTCTTTAGGTCCAGTATTTTAAATAACTTTGATTAAAGGCTTATAATTTTTATATATAAGGCAGATCCATTATGCTCGGTAGTCAGTAATTATAGAGCAAATGAGATAACTTTTCATGTATCCCATCTCAGGGGCTCTTAGTTCAACTTAATGATTTGTATTTATATAACCTCTTACCATTACTTAGCCGTTCATTTATTTCCCATCTTCTTTCATTAAGGATTTGAAGTTGCCATATAATACTTGCAGTTTATAATGTACCTTCCTACATGCCATCTTTAATCTCCATTAGGACCCTGGGCGAGTAGGCATTATTATCCCTGTATTCAAATGTGGAAAGTGAGGCTTAGAGAGATTAAATAATCTGACTCATGGACACACTACTATGAAATAACAGAAGCAGGGCATTCATTGAGACCTTCTGATTCCAAGTCCAACCTTCTTTCTATTACAGCACACCTCCTCGTTGGGGGAGCAGCAACAGCTGGGTATAGCATACTCGAGATTAAATGAAATGTCCACAAGAGCAGAGTAATGGTAACAAATATTCTGTTTTGCTTGGTCAGCCTCAACCTAGGATGTTTTATTCCCTGCGGTGGGCCTGAAATACAGCGAGTGGCGATGAAGAGACTAGAGTTTTTCCATTGCTATTATGTATTAACTTTTAATTAAAAAAAAAGAACTCGTAATACTACTTACCTGGCAATCTTTTCCCAGTTATTTAATATGATGTTTCCTCCCAAGGCAGTACTTAATTGCTTTATTTCCTTAAAGATACCATCAAGTACCTAGAAGTAGTCTTAGTAACCCCAACCCTTCTTCTCTTTATAGTGAGAAAAAAAACATCATTAAATGATTTGAAGCTTCCAATGGCACGTTTACAATTGTTAGCCATATCAACTAGAAAATTGTGAGCTTTTGAACCTTTGGCTTTGTATTTTAGCTTTAGGCCAGACACTTGAAAGATGAGTTTATTTATTTGCAAAATTAGTTATCCAAAATTTGGGCAAGCTCTTGGGATGTTTGATCAGTAGTTTCAGTTGTTGAATACAAAAGTAGTTTTCTGAATAGTAAACCTCCACCTAATTCACAATAAAAAAGTTTCATCTTGCTTTGTCTTTTTTTTTTAATGAAAGAGAGAGAGCACAAGAGAGAATCTTAGGTGCCCGGGAATGTTTTGTCCATAAAGATATACTCCAGTAATTTCTAATTTTTGTTCAAGTATGTCTCCATGTTTCCAATAGATGGAAAACCTGTAGACTTTCATTAAAATAATCAGACAGGAATCAGAAATTTGAAAATTGGACACTGGAGAGCATAAAGATATATCAAATGCTACATTTGATTAATACTTTTTGAGAAGAGACTGATGCTTTCAAATAATTTCTATGAGATCCACACTCCCAAGAAAATCTACTTACTAATTTTGTAGGAAGAACAAAAATGCTACTTTCCTCACATACCTGAGAAAGAATTAATAATCATTAAAATGTCCAGCGCTTTCTAAAAATGGGATATTTACATCCTTCATTGCAGCCATCAATTCGCTCTTTGCTGTATTATCATTTTTATATGCTTGCCTCCCATAGGTTGTAAATTCCTTGAGGGCAGGAACTAGACATATACTGATTACTAAACTGATGGTAAAATTGTGGGATGATAGAGGTGTATGTGTGGGGGGAGTAGAAGACAGTTTGAAATGAGTATAAAAGACGGTACAAAAACAGATTTCCTATTTCTTCCTGTTTTCCTTATTGTTCCATTCAGCTCTGCTAAAAGACTTTAGCCAGACCCCACCTGGTCAGGAGACAAAACCACCTGCATCTAATTTTCTCTCATATATAGAAGTGATACACTAACATGGAAATAATACCCGCCATCTTTTGGTATTTTTTTAACTCACATAATTTATTATTGACTCATAAATTGCTCAAACTAGAAAAGACTTTTAATGATAGAGGAAAGGCCATGTTTGGGATTTTGTGAGATAGCCTCACTTTCAAAGTTCTGTATTGTCTTTCTCCGTAATTTATGGAAAAGGTAGTTTATGATTTTCTATGGAAAACCTGATAGCTTAAAAATAGGTATAAAGGAAATCTGTGTAAATCCTGCATACTATTTCTGTAATCAGCAGTATTGAGGCGCCTATAAGTGAAATAGGGAATCATTTTGGATAGAATATTGTTTTGTCTTTCAATTACTTCAAATAATACAGATTGATTGTTTGAAAATTTGGGAGGTATGAAGTCCATAAACTTTCTCACTAAAATCAAGATGTTGGCGTTGCCGGTTCCTTTTGGAGACCCCAGGGAAGATTTTGACTCCCTTGTCGTTTGTTACAGCATATGGTCCCAAACTAATTTGGTCTACTGCCCCTTTGTCAGGAAAAAAAAAAAAGATTACTCAACACCCCCTTGGCAATGAAAAACGTTTGCACTATAGCCCAACATAAAGTGTAGGTATCTGCAGGTGCAGCTCCCCTGGATCATTACAGTAACCCCCAGGGGGCGATATTGCCCACTTTGGGAAACTGCTCAAGAGACTACTTGCTTTCCTGGGGCTTTTGGACCCTTCCTTGACTGACTCCAACCTCTTACTTCTGTTATTTCATCCTATCTCCCTCTTATAAGTATCTTTGTGATTACACTAGGCACATCCAGATAATCTAGAATTACCTCCCCATTTCAAAAACCTTAATTAAATCTGTAAAACCCCTGTGGACCACTTAAAGTAACATATTCACAGGTTTTAGGGATTAGGAAGAAGCCTTGGTGACACCATGCTTATGCATCAGGCTGCTAACTGCAAGGTAAGCATTTCGAAACCACCAGCAGCTGTACTTCCAAGGAGAAAAGCTAGAGTCTTGGAAACTCACATGAGCAGTTCTACTCTTCCGTGTGTGTGTGTGTGTGTGTGTGTGTGTGTTTTAGAGATTAGGATGTGGGCATCATTAAGCTATTACTCAATTCACCACACCCTCTTCTAGTTCTCTTCCCTTCTAAATCCCGTTCATCTTTTTTCTCTTTTTTTTGGAATGATGATTTATATATATATATATATATATATATATATATATATATATATATATATATATATATATAAATAACAAAACATATACCATTTCAACAATCTTCACACAGGCAGCACATTGACATGAGCTATGTTCGTCATTTTCAACTGCTCTGTTCCTAGGGTTTTCCATCATGAAATACTTTGAAAAGCACTATTATTATGTTTCAACTTAATTTATGGGAACTATTTTTATTCTTAATTTTCAAAATGCCTAACTTCATATCTAACCCAACATCTTTCTCTGTTTCACAGATCTTGAGACTCCTCTGAAAGGCGTGGTGTCTTTTGTTGTTTTAATCCAGTTTATCTGCTGAGAAGTTGCCTTGCACAGTGGCTTTCTCTTATAACAAGTAAGAAAAGTTCTGTTTAAAAATATTTTTAAAATATGCCTTCACTTAATTTTTTTTAAAAACGGCCAACATAAATATTTACCATAGTGTAACACTATGGTAAAATCTTAGCTAATAGTAAAATATGGCTATTTCAAAACATCCCTGGGATTTGGGATATCTTGAGTTGGAATTCAAATTTCATTGTCCCTCTGAGTCTGTTAATCTCAATTAAAAAAAAAAGAAGGTAACAATTTTTACCTCATAAGACTTGCGAGTGTTTATTTAATGTCGTGTTTGGCACATAGTTGTTGAATGAATGGATAATCAAAATACTGTTTTATTGAGTGCTTCCTTTGTGCCAGAGACAGTGATAAGTGTTCAAAATTTGGCGATCGTTGTTCAAAGCCACACATGGCCTAGGCTCTGTCATGTCATACCCCATTTCTCCATAATAAACCTTTGGTTTATCATTGAAAAGATGAGTTGATTAATTTAATTTTTCACGAAATATCCAAAAGGGAATATATAATACCTGACATTCCTATTTTGCATACTTCAAATGGGTTTAATACTTTTAGAAAAGACAACACGTAATTATTTCCATTATCCTCCTGTCAAACATCGTCAACAAATGTATATTTGGGGATTATCAGGGTTAAAGCTTTGCAATCAAGGCACAGACCTCCTAGTCCCCCTCTCTACCCCCCCCCAAAACACACATTGCGATCAAGTAGCTTCCAACACATAATACCTCTATACAGTAGAGTAGAACTGTCTCAAAGCATTTCCAAGACTGCAAGTCTTCATGGACCTAAAATGCTACATCTTTCTCCCGCTGTATGGCTAGAGAGAGTGGAGAAACCAGCTGACCACTGTTCTCCTTATCTGGGCATAACGAGTGAAAATGAATTCCACAAAATATTTTATTGACAAAATTAAGAAGACAATGATTGACCATAGTGATTTGTGATACGGGGCTACTGATGTAAAGAATGGGAAAATCCCCTTTCCACCCCCACCCCTCATGCCCAGGCTAACTTTTCACCTAATTTGTTTCAAAATAAATGTGCCATCTTATCAACATTGACTGTTAATGTTCATCTGTAAAAATCATTCTTAGTTTGGGGACCAGACAAAAACCATGTTGGTTTAGATTTATTTAGTGTCTTAGAATTTTCGCCCTTTCTCTAGTGGTTAAATAAATTAAATGGGGCCAAATTGGAATGGATATTGCCTCAGTTATCTAGTGCTTCTGTTAGGGAAATGCCATAATTGGGTGGCTGTAAGAGAAATTGAAGAGTTCAGGAGGCTAAATGTCTGAATTCACATGTTGGCCCTGGGGAAGACTTTCTGTCTCTTCCTGCTTTGAAAGAAGTTCCTAAACTCTTCTGAGCTTTGGCTGTTCGGCCATCTCCAAGTGGCTTGGCATCTCTCTTCCCCTGTCTCTGCTTATTTACTTGATTAATTGCTTTATGTCTCAAAAGAGATTGATTTAAGACACACCTTACATGAATATGGTCTCATTAATCTAACAAACGCATTCCCTTTGGGATTATAATAACAAGCGTAGCGGGTGTGTGCACACAGCTGTATGCATTTATATGTCAAAGCCAAATACAGTTTTTGACTCCTCTTGACCAATCATATAACTGGAATGGCTAATAGGTAGGTAGGCAGTATGATATTTGAAAAATGTATTTTCAGTGAATTATTTTAGAAAGTGGCTTAATGGGAAAGTGGCATCATGCAGAAATTATTGGTCATCTAATGCTGACATTTAGCTTGGGCACATGTAATCAACAATCTTTATTACATATCTCTTTCCTATACTTCTGTGTACCTTGACCCTGTTTATATTCTTCGAGTGTCATTTACCATTTTCTCCTTGAGAGAATCCTTGAAAGGATGATGTTTTCTTCTGAATACCCTGACTTTTCACATGTTTTATCTCTTTATTGTTTTTAAAAAATGTTTCTTAAAAGCCTGAAACCTTTTCATTTCGCTATAGGTATTGTTAAATGGATGAGATGGCTACCGCTCAGATTTCCAAAGATGAGCTTGATGAACTCAAAGAGGCCTTTGCAAAAGTTGGTGAGTATTTTTGTTACATAATTACAATCATGCCATCTTTATTGGATCCTAACCAAAGTTATTTAAAAAAATAAACAAAAAAAAAATAAAATTGCTTTAAAGATGAAATGGTTAAAGTAGTTGGGAGAAAGTTTTTGAAGCTACACTTAGAAAAGTATTATTTCTAGTTATATCTAATATAGTCAAGAAGTTTCAACCCAAGGCCCCAATCCGTAATTGGGGGCTACTGTGTGTCCTAAAATTTATACCCCACCAAATTGTATTTTGTTTAAAATTTTGCTTTCTGGGGAGGAAAGCATTTGAAGAATTCAGCATAATCTCCCATTAAAAAGAATCATTAAGAACCATTAGATAATGTTTTCCTCTTCCCTGAGTGCTTGGTTTTATTGAGATTTTTCTCCCTTCCCATACTAAATTATTGCACTAATATAAGATAGGAAGACATAATGTGCCATTTGATTTATCCCTTAGTTCCCTATAACCTGAACATGTATTAGAATTGATCAATAATGGAAGAAGTACAAGAGCACTTCAAAAAGGTTTTGGAAAAATAGAATTAAAATATAATGAAATTTTTTCATGAATTTTTTGAAGCCCTGTCCTATATAATATGCCCTTTCTAAATGTCAGCACTTGGGTAACTCAGTAGAAGATAATTTTTAAAAACAGACGAAGGGTAATAACTCATATATTTGATGTGTATAAACACATGAGTCACTATGTACTTCTGAGGATTTGATATTTCATTGAGGAGTAAAGTGCATGCTATTAGATTCATAATTTCATATTGGAAGCAGAGTCTACTTTTAGATCTATGTTGGAAAGTACATCTCTATTCTCATATATGAAGGCAGTTAGCAGTATAGTAGCCTGCCTTGGGAAGAATGCTGACACCCGCCCCCCCCCTCCCCGCCACCTTCTCTTCCAGAGTGAGTGTTATAATCCCATCAGAATTCATGCAAGAAAAAAATCATATAGCTCAGAATCTAACACAATAGCATGTGTGTGTAAAAGAAAGCCAATTGACTTAACATAGATAGCCCTTTCCTGTAAGAAAAGCAGTGTACAGTCTAGTATCAGATTAATAAGGAAAGGTAATAGGTGCGTTCCTAATTGCAGAAGAATTTTAAAATCTTTCTCTAGGCTTACTCTGTAGAAATGGTCTTATAATTGTTTTACGATTACATCTCCTTTGAATCTTCTCTTTCATTTATGTACACCTTTCAGGGTTGGTGATAACTTAATTTGTTTATTTATGAATAGAATTTAGGAGTTGGGACAGTGTCTTATTATTTTTGTTGTTCAATCTCAGTGTTTTGCCACTGTAAATATATGCTTGCTGTTGAATATAAGCTTTGTTCTCCTGTGCAGTATTTTGGAAATATTTGTTTGCAAAGTATGTTTTATTATTTTTATTTATTTTTTACATACTTTTACTGGGTGTTCTTACATCTCTTATCACAACCATACATTCATCCAGTGTGTCAAGCATATATGCCATCATCATCATCTTGAAAACATTCTCTTCCCACTTGAGTCCCTGATACCAGCTCCCCATTTCTTCCCCCTGCCTCCCTCCCTCATCCACTGTCCCTCACAAACCCTTGATAAATTATAGATTATTATTTCCATATCTTACATATCCTCCATCACCCCTAACCCACTTTTGCATTATTCGTCCCCCTGGGAGGGGGTTCTAATTGATGCTTGTGATCAACTCCCCCTTTCTCGCCCCAATTTCCCCTAATCCTCTTGGTATCTCTACTCTCACTGGTGGCCCTGAGCGGTTTATCTATCCTGGATTCCCTGTTTTGTGGGCTCTTACCTATAGCAGTTTGCAGGCTCTGGTTTAATCCTATTTGTAAGGTAGAATTGAGGTCATGATAGTGGGGTGAAGGAACCACCTAAGATCTAGAGGAAAGTTGTGTGTCTCATCAGTGCTATACTGCACCCTAACTGGCTCATCTCCTCCCTGTGACACCTCTGTGAGGGGCTGTCCAACCCGACACAATCGCTGAAGACAAAATGAGTGCATAAGCAAATGTGGTGAAGAAAGCTGATGGTGCCCGGCTATCAAAAGATATAGCATCTGGGGTCTTAAAGACTTAAAGATAAACAAGCGACCATCTAGCTGAGAAGCAACAAAGCCCACATGGAGGAAGCACACCAGCCTGTGCGATCATTAGGTATCGATGGGATCAGGTATCAGGCATCTAAGACCCAGAACAAAACCATACGCAAAGTATATTTTAAACATAAAACAAATTCAGGAAGTGTTTACCTGATGGGCTTGAAGTACTTTTATCATTAAAAGAACTTAATTGTCCTTAAAAACTTAATGGTAATAAGGAATGTTGGCCAGTTCTCTTCATCGAGGAAAATGGGGTTAAATCTCAGTAAATGAAGGATCAATGACAGCTTTGGGTCTAAAAATGTCACTGTGAAACTAGTATCTTACTGTAAAACAAACACTTGGAGGGTTTAGTGCAAGCAAGCAGCTACCTAAGGGCTGTAGAAGAAGCGATGCATAGAATTCTGGTGGTAGAGAAGAATTTTGAAAATAACAAAGGACAACCAATCTATGTTGGAAGAAGTGAGATTGGAGTGCTTCTCAGAGGCAAGGAGAGCCTGACTTCGTCTCACATCCTTTGGACATGTTGTCAGGAGAGACCCTGGAGAAGGACATCATGCTTGGTAAAGTGGAGGGGCAGTGGAAAAGAGGAGGGACCTCAACAAGAAGGAGTGACACAGTGGCTGCAACAGTGGGCTCGGGCATGGGCACAATTGTGAGGAGGGCGCAGGGCCAGGAAGTGTTTCGTTCTTGTTGACCAAAGGGACCCTGGGGATCACAGCCGACTCTATAGCCCCTCACAGCAACCACGGCAGTATATTAACTTGACGACACCTAACATCCTTCTTCAGTTTTTAGCATAACTTCAGATAAATTTCCTTCTTAAATTTTTAAGATAGCATATATAGCAATAAAGGCTTTCATGACTATATATGCTATAAAAAAGAATTCTGGGGCTAAAGATTTGCTCACGTGGTCTATTCTATTTTTTCTCTCCCTTCCATATGTGACATAGTGCTGTGCACACATTAGGTCCCCCCAAATGTTTCCTTGACTCCCCAGAAACTACACATAGTATTGTGATGTATTGGAATTTTGTGGTCTTGCACTGGAAATTGAAAAGCTTCTTTGATAGGAATATTTTTATCATAATTGAATTATTAATAAAAGTCAGGACCATTACGTGGCCGTGGATAATATTTCTATAATTTTCAGTTTGTAATGTTCCTTTTAGAAAAGCATGATTTTTTTTAAATTGTCCTCTAGTGCAAGTCTTTGTAATGTTTCATTAGTTATGGAGGCCTCAGGCAACTGTCAAAGGTGTTATATCCGACAAATCTTTTTTTTTTCTTTTTCATTAAGGGGAAACTTCTTTTAAAACTGGGCTCTCTAATGCATTCGCCTGTCAAGGGCAATTGTTTTCTACTTTCAGTGAGAGAGGAGCGAGGGCTGCTTTGTCTCAGTTCAATTGTGACACAATATGGAAATCATTGTCTCATCCCCCCCATCTATTAACAATAATAGCCCTGATTATCGTCTTAGAAATGCTGCAGAGTCGTAGTGTGTGGAGGAAATTTCTGTAATTACCTCTAATCATAGGTTTTGTTCAATCAATTAATAACTCTTTGAAACTCTTTTTATGAGCAATAAATTGAGTATTAAGATTAAAGTTTACGCCTCACTCCCTTTCTGCACCTGCTTAGTGTTAAGCTCCAAGAAGTATATTTTCATATCATTGTTTTCATTTTCTCAACAATTGCTTCTCGTATTTCCCATTGGGACAGCAGAAGCCTTGGCCCACTTCTTTTATTTCCTAGTTCATAAAGTATCTGTTTTAATTTAATGCTTCAATACTGTCTAACATTTATTTTTTTAAGCGGAATAGATCAAGCTTTTAAAAAAATAATAACACATAAGGAGTAAATATTTTATCAGCTACAGAAGCTAGGGATCCTTTTAGTGATTATCTGTCATAAAGGCAAATCCACATAACATAAATCTTGTCAGGTTCATTTTAGCCTTACAAACACTTCCTTTGACACCTTCAGCTCCCCATTCCCCGCTGGGATATTCCTACTAAAATAATTTTTAAAAAGAAAACGAAAAACATGAATGCCACACTTTTGCAAGAAGCAGCAGAAGAGGAACGGGATTGTTTAAATGACTAGGAATTGCGTGGGCATATTCCTTTGAGGCTGCTCACCACACAAAGCCAAGAAAATGATTGTGGTGATTTTAGCTGAAACAGAATTTCTCTCATCCCAGGCCATTGAGTTGTTTCGAATGACTTGATGATTCAGGCTGATTCCTCGAGAAGCCTGGTGGTTGAGTTCAATTTACATTTAGTATTCAGTGGGACTTCAGCAGTACATACTTGTTTCATTACGCCTTAGAACAAATAAGCAACTGTAGCCACCTAAGACATAAAATGAAAAGGCTCAGCCAGTGCTCTTCAATGCACCACCTGGTTACCTATCTCTGTCACTCCAGAAGCAATGCTATTGGGACACTCGGAAAATCCTGTTTGGGTGGTAGGCCAGGTAGTAGGAGTAGTATACACACGTGGGTGCATGAGCCAAAGTCACAGTGTATACATGGGGCAGAACATGCTCCTGTGAACCGTAAGTATGTGTGCATGCATGTGTTTCTAAACCATGAGCGTGCTAGCAGGTTGAAAATGAAGACTCACCTAGAGGAATTTTTGAGTTGCAATAGGCTTGATACACACCTCATTTGGGTTGGTACTTTCAAACCTCAGCTACACTTGACCCACCACCATGGGGAATACACGATTAGGATCAGCTTTTATATAGCAACCTCTAGTCTACCCCCAGCTGGGACTCATGCTGCCGCAAAAGGTCCACACACTATAAAATGACAACCCCATCCTTAGCTCACCATCTGGCAGTGTGATTTTTAAAAAAGTTTTAATGACTAATGAAAGCTTGATGTTACTGCTTTAGATCTGAGGATACAACCTAATTCTGTGACACAAGTCTTGTGGCTGAGTATTTTAACTCTGTTGTGTGTTTTCATAGACATCCAAAATCTTGTGAGAGAGGGTGGGATGTGAATTCATGATGCTTAGTACAAAGAAAGTTGTGATATACAGTTCTAGAAGTAAATGGAAACTGTAAGCCCATCTTTATACAAAGGATATACGTCTACCTGCCCATGATAGGCTTTCTTCTCTACGGCCTTATGGGCACTGGCCTGTCCCTAGTGAGCCTTTAAACGAAACACGTCTGCAACATCTTAGTGCAGAAAGGCATGAGATTTAGACAGTTTCATAGATATTTAAAAGCAATTCTCTAATTGTCTCTCTCTCTCTCTCTCTCTCTCTCTCTCTCTCTCTCTCTCTCTCTCTCTCTCTCTCTCACACACACACACAGCATGAAGCGGGGAGTCTTGGTCTTCCAAGTGTCTGATTTATAAGGCAATGTAGCAACCCCTAAAGATGCATTTGAAGTGATTGATTTCACCACATACCACCTGGCCCTGGGCAGTGTAAAACAGCAGCTAAAATCAAAACCACTTGAATTTTGGCTCAGCTTTCTCCAGACAAGTCCTTAAAATAGCTTAAATAACAGGATGCAAGGGGAGGGAAAAACATTTCCTTTTAAGGCTAGGCATTCTTGGTGTGATTCAAAATTTTGCAGGAACATGGCTGTATAATAAGTTTATTTACTTTCAGGTTACTGGGAGGAGGGTGTTGGGGAGTTAACTGGCATTTAAAATAATACTTGGGATAGAAAAACATAATGAGATTTCCTTTCCTACGAAATGCAGATGTGAACCTACATGCGTCATCCTCCAAAGAGAGAGTCAGAGAGGGAGGGAAATGAGGAGAGAGAGAAAGTAAGAAGAATCTTCGGTTGTTAATAACAGCTGATTGTTTTCTGAATTCAGAAGTCCCATTGGAAAAAGGACCTGACTGGAGCCATATTAGGAAGTGTGAAAGTCTTAGCAAGATTTTAAAGGATAGTTAGTTTTCTTTTTTAAAAATCAAAGCATTTGACCAATCTATTGAAATGCAGTTCTTTACCTTCTGTGGGAATTTCCGGTGGGTAAGGGGTCTTTCTTTCCCCCGGCTACTTGTTAATGCCTGCTGAACAAAAGCAAAACAAAATAAAAAGTACTGTGATTGAGACAATTCCAAATATAAGTTTTCCAAGACTGCAAATTGTTATGGGAGCACAAAGCCTTCTCTTTCTCCCTCAGACCGACTGGTGGATTTGAACCACCAGCCTTGCCTAGTGCTTACTCAAAAGTGCCACTTGTGTCTTCTATGTCTCCTACGCAAGAAAACTAACTCACTTAGCCATCAAATTGGTTCCGACTCATAGCAGCCCTGTAGGACAGAGTAGAACTACCCCTGTGGGTTTCTGAGACTGTAAATCTGTTGACCATCGAGTTGATGCTGACCTGTAGCAAAATTTGGGGATAGGGTAGAACTGCCTCTGTGAGTTTCTGAAATTATAATCCCTTAGGAGAGTAGGAATTGGCTGGTGGTTTGAAACTGCTAATCTTGTGAGTCTCAGCCCAATGAGTAACCACTACATAACCAGGGATCCTCATTGGAGTAAAAAGCCTCATCTTTCTCCTGCTGAGTGACTGGTGGTTTCAAACTGCTGACCTGGTGGTTAGCAGCCCAACACCTAACCACTACACACACCACCAGGGCTCCATATGTCTACCTATATTGACCACGTTTTCTGAACCAAGAAGTTGGGACGTGCGCACGGACTGGTGGAAACATTAGGACGTCTCAGGATAAGACAGGCTACATGGAAATTCTGATGTACTTGTTTAAGGTTGTAGAAAATATGATTCTTAAACCAAAGAGTTGCCCAAATACACAGCCTTTCCTATCCCACCCCAGCCCCGAGTATAGTTACTGAAGTGGCAACTAAACCAAAAAGGAATCAGATAATTGGCAGCTTTAATGAGGAAATAAGGACTGCCATCAGACCTGGAAACTGGATATTCTGTTTGTTTCTGGTCATTAAAAACTCTTCTCAATCTAAGTCTGTCGGGTTTTCTTTTGTTATTTATCTATTTATTTATTTTGGAGTGGGGTCAGTTTATTTGCATGCCTGTGTCAAAGCTTAGAATAGAAGAAGGTGGTTTTAATCAAGCATAGTTTTGAGCTCCTGATTAATGACAGTGATGAGAGGGAAGCTTTTTAAAAATGCCATTATGCTATTTTATTTTCTGCACTTCTCAAGCAGATTAGATTCATGATATTGTTTGAGGATGTGTTTTCTTTATCCCTTTTGGGGGGACTGGGTATTTAAAAAAAATTAGCATACACTATTTACAAGTAATTACATGCAATTTTATCTCTCAAGCACTTTACCAGATGGTTTTTTTGTGTCAAATTAATTGCTAGCTGCCTTTTCAAGCTCCTTCTGCCACCTCTTAAAATTGAAATTCTTTTTTCCCCCTAAAACGATATGATTGAGAAGCTCAAAGAAATACTCTAATATAATTTTATAATACTAACATTCAAATGTCATTGATCAAAACAGGGTAGGACAATTCAGATTAACATCTATCAATAAAATATTTTAAACTAACAGGTAGGTGAACCTTTTAAAATATACCAAACTAGGTAACACATGCACAGTGAACCTGTGCTCCTCTGAGGAAAGATCCAGGATTGATAACCCATGAGAATCAAGACGTTTTAGAAGGCATTTGAAGCTACAGTTTCAATTAAAAGCCAGGGAATAGATCTGATTGATTTCTCTAGCTTTGGTGCCTAGCACAATACTTTGCACAAAGCAGGCACACAATAGAGGTTGACTCATGTGATATAAATGCCAAGCACATTTGTGAATGAAGGAGAACAGAGAAGACCTGACCTGAAAGCCACTACTGTTTGTCTAATAAGGCACTCACTCTTTGGTTAGTATGTTCAACTCCTCATTACCCACTGCAGTCCGACGACTTTCTGTGACGACCCTTGGTGCCAGAGTGGTGACACATTGGGATGCTAACTGAGATCAGCAATTCGAAACCACCAGCTGCTTCATGTGAGAACCGCAAGGCTCTCTGCTCTCGAAAGAGGTTCAGTCTCGGAAACCCAGAAGGGCAGTTCTACCCTGTCCTGTTGGGTCGCTCTGAGTCGGCATCGACAGGATGCTCAGTGAGTGTAGGACAGAATAGAACTGCTTCGTTGGGGTTTCAAGACTCGATCTTGAGAGAATAGCCTCATCTCTCCACCATCAGGGTGGGGTCCACCCGCTGACCTTGTGGTTTCCTCAGCAGCTCCATGTGCCACCCCCAAGGCTCCACCAAATTACAGCTCTGAAGGCCGCAGAGGAGGTCTAGGATGAAACAGAGGGAATGAGCTCAAACGTTATTCAAGGAACACTATCAAGTTGATGTGTCCTGATGAATTGCCATTGGAGTCCTTTTGTGCTATTTCTGTTGGGTGTTTATTGTTACTTGTTTAGTGTTGTCTCAAAAGTGCTCATTAAGAATTAAAGGATCTTTTCCTTGGTCAATCTCTGAGAATTAGTGATTATAGAAAAATACATTTTTCATGGCATAATATTATATATTTTGTTCTGCATATGGGGGGTGCTATGGTTTATTGTGCCAGCCTGGCCGATAAACACAAGTAGGATTAACTGAAGGGCAGAGGGATAAATGGTTCGGTGAGCCTCACCTTGGTTGTTCTGTGCCTCGGTTTAAAGGGGTACACTACCTGTGGGATGCCTAGCCTGTGGGCTGTGTCGCTGTAAGTTGAGGTCCCTTTAAGCCCACACGATTGGAATGTTCGTCTCTGGAGCTGGGGACTGACAGTTGATGACAGTTGGTAACCTGCCTTGCTGTTTGCTGCCTGGAGATATATAGCCCAGCTCTCTCTACAAAAGGGGACTGGCACCTGGCAGCTCTCAAAACTTGAAGGACTGCTAGTCTCACTGCTTTATAATTTAACTGTTAATTTCTTGTATTATCTATCTGTATATTATTTAACGGTTTATTTCTTGAATTATATATCTATCTTTATAAATATATTTCTATATAATTACTAGCAATCTGGTTTGTCTCTCCTGAGAACCCTGTCCAATACAGCTGGAGATAAAAAAGAATGTTAAAAAATCATTATTCAGAGCTATGTAACCTACTCAGGAAGATTGCCGTGCAATGGCAAAAGCTTATTTTCCCAGCTCCCCTTAAATTTTCCTCCTCGATTATTAAAAGGATCTATTATTACTACCCTCACTTCAAAATGGAGTTTCCACATGTAGTTATTTTTTGTTAGTTACATGTTGGGTGACTACTTCCCGACATCTTTTAATCAGATCAGTGAGCTGTCTTCTAATTTATGCTCAAGAGAGGTTATTTCAGAGAGGTTCATGCAAATCACACTTCTCTACACTGCTTAAACCTCTATCCAGTATAACAAAGAACGCACTCTGCCTCAGCTCATTTCTTGTGGATTTGAATCCATAATAGTGCTGCAATTTGTTGTTTACAATACCTTGGACATCCAGTTGCGTCCCTGAGAATCCAAAAAGAACAATTATTCAGCATCACTTTATAGCAGGCCAAATGTGGAGTCAACAACAAAATATTAGACTAGATTCAGCTTTGCCAACATTTTCTAGCAAAAATTAACCAAAGTGGAGAAATAGTAAGAGAGTTATAATAAGGAATAACATTTTAAAATAAAAGAGAGAGAGAAAGCCCTCTAGCTTCCTTATCTATCACACCTAAACACTGGTCTGAGTGGTTACAAGAGGAGGAAAGGAACATGGAAACTTAAATTGTTTCATGACACACCGCTGGTTTCAAAAGAACAAACCAAGATAATCAACCACAGTGAACAAAGTTTTGATTGTTGAAAGGAGTGAGCGAATCCCTTTTCTTAAGCTGTCCAAAAATGAAGGAATTGTAAGAGGTATGAGATAGAGGATTAGTGCTCTATGTACTATATCACCCATAGGCATATTATTACTGTACACCTGCATTTGATTCAAACGTTGGTATTAGAAGGAAGGATGGTAGGATTTCATCTCATTTGAGACAATGATCAGGAAAGACCAGTCCCTGGAAAATACGCCCTGCTTGGTAAAATCGAGGGTCAGTGGAAAAGAGGAAGACCCTCACTGAGATGGCTGGACAATGGCTGCAACAATGGGCGTCAACCGAACAACAATGGTGAGGCTGACTCTGGAGTGGGCAGTGTTTCCTTCTCTTGTACACAGGGCTGCGATGAATCGGAAGCCACCCGGTGGCACCCAGCAACATTATTATTTCAAAAGCCAAGGGAAAGTGATGTGATATCTTCCAGATTTTTCTATTGAAAATTAGCTAGTTGAAAGAAGGTCGCTGACCACTTTACTAAATTGTAATATGCAGTATGGTTCAAACTCCAGCTTTGCTTCCGCCCCTACCCCAAGATGTGTGTGTGGCAGGGTGGGGGTGGGGGAGTAGTGAGTCTTTGTGTTTGTATACTCACATGTAAAATTGGAGTGTGCTCGAACCAGACCTTAGAGATCCTTTGGTTCGGAGCGAAAAGCAAAGCCCTGCAGAGGTGAAATTCGATTATCTGCCCCATTAGTCCCACTGCTGTGTCCTGTCCACTGTGCCTCACTGACTCTGTTAAAGAACTTTTAAAAAGAAAATAGGCCAAAGAAATTGTATGAGGGGAGCTTCACAAAGTATGTGGGAAAATGTTATAATCTTTTCATGCCATTTTTTCCACTTCATTTTTAGCCCCCCTGTGCAGAGGAGAAAGTGTGTTAGCTTAAACACAAGAATTTGATTCAAGAATTGGTAGGATTTTGCTTCCGTGATATGGGGATTACTTTGTACTTTTTAGTGACTGCAGATGTTGTTGCTGGATTGATTTAGACATGTAAACACGTTACCAATAAAGTGTTTGATGTGTACCTTGTTATGAATTCAAAGCAAAGAGAGCCTGTGCCCTAGAGAATTAAGTGCTTTCCCTCAAAGGGAACTGTACATGATTTTTGTAAGGAAGTGTGAGATAGTTTGGTGAAGAAGTTTTAACAGTACAGGTGTCATCATTGAGAGATTTGAAACAAAGTTTCTTGCTCTTTGGGGAGAAAGAAGAGGCTTTCTCCTCCTGTCAAGTGTTAAAGCCTCAGAAGTGCTCGAGGGCAGCTCGACTCTGTCCTGTACATTCCCCGAGTCAGAATGGATGGCATGACAACGACTTTGGGTTTTCTTTTCCTTTCGATTCACTGTAACAACTGGGTGGCTTGAATTTACAAAAAATAATTTTCTCACAGTCTACGATGCTCAAAGTTCCAATTCAGGGTACTGGTTGTACAAGCAGCTTTCTCTGCCAGCCAGTAGGGAAGGAGAAATCTTATCTCTTTGCAGTTTGGGGTCTTTGGTGATCTCTATGCGGCATGGCTTCTCCCTTCCCCTATCTGTGCTTCCTTGTCTCTGCATAATTTGCTTTTTGGATATCTCAAAAGTAATTGCTTGCAGACACTCTGGTATGGCCTCATTAACGTGACAAAGAAAAATCCATTCCCCTATGGCATGGCTTTCCCAGGTATAGGAGTTAGGACTCATGGGGGCAGGGATACAATTCAGTACATGTTGTCACTGTTCCTAAGTGCCAGGCAATCTATTCCGACTCATAGCAGCCCTGTGTGTGACTGAAGGAAACACTGCCCAGCCTTGGGCCAGCCTCACTGTTGTTGCTGTTGGAGGCCAGTGTTGCAGCCACTATGTCAATCCATCTCCGTGAGGGCCTTCCTCTTTGGGGGTGATTCTCTACCAAGCATGCAAAATTTTACTTGCTTGTAATATGATTGACATTGTTCAATAAATTCCACGTTCTGTTGAGTCACCTTTCTCTGGAATAGGCACAAGCCATAATACATAGTAATCTGGGTGCACAGATGTTTGAATGGCAGCAAAGATTCTGTACTTCACAGCTAACCCAAAAGTTGGCAACTCAAACCAACCCAGAGGCACTGCGGAGCGCAGGCCTGACAATGGACTTTTAAAGAGTCACAACTTTGAAAACATAATGAAACGGTTCTTCTCTGTACACATGGAGTCCACAGGAGACCAAAGCGATTCAGCAGCCACTCACAACCATCTCTGTCTGAGAAAAATAGGTCGACTTTAAAAGTATGCTTTATAGAAACAAAATCATGAATTGGCGAATATGTATTGTGTTTCGACCAGACTTAAAATGAACTCCACAGTACATCCCATGGTCCATCAGTACTTATGTCAGGATAAACTCCTTGCCATCATCTCTCATTCTCCCCCTTAAGTACATCACTAAAGTCCTAGTGGTCGTTGTTGTCCTGCAATCATACCAAGCACACGTCTACCGCACTGTGTTTGCGTTTGCTGTTCCCTCCAGCTGAAGTTTCACTCCCTAGATACGCACATGATTTGCTCCCTTGATGTATTCTTCATCCAGACAGAAATAAACTGGTCACCCGACCTTCCAAAGACAAGCGCCCTGCCATCCAGTTGATTCCAACTGATAGCGACCCTATTGGCCAAGGTTCAACCAACCCTGTAAGTTTCTGAAACTGTAACTGTTTATGGCAGTAGAAAGCCCCGTCTTTTTCCCACAGAGCAGCTGGTGGTTTAGAACTGCTGACCTTGAGTTAGTCGCCTAACAGGTACAACTACACCACCCGGGCTCCTTTTGTAAGAATTAGCAACTACGTAATGGAACTTTGGCACAGCACCTGGCACAGTAAGTTGTCTATGAATGGTAGTTCAAATACCCTTCTAGTGCCTCAGCTCCCACCTTGGCTGAGGACTCCCGTAGTGAACTCTCCAGGCCAGCTCTTTCACTTGAAGTCTGTTTCTCAGTACCCCAACAGGATATAGAGTCAGGAGGCTGTGGGAACTGTCAATGAGGGTCCTTGAGCTGTCTTGTCTAAATAAAATCCTGTCAACATCATTCTCCCATGTCACTCTAAACCAGGGTTTCTAAAGCTGGGAGCTACTGGCACTTTCAGATGCATCATTCTGTGTTGCGAGGGAGGAGTGGTCCTAGGCCTCATAGGATGTTTTGCAGAATCTCTGGCTCTTCCTCATTAGATTCCAAGAACATCTTAATCCAACAAAAATGCCGTGAGGCATTTCTCAATGTCTTGGAAACCTGTTTCCATTGAGTTAAGACAGAATAGGACAGCCCCATAGGATTTCCAAGGCTGCCAGTCTTTCCCAAAGCAGACTGTCTGTCAGGAAGCAGCTGACGGTTCCAACAGCAACCTTTTGGTTATCTGTTTAGCTATTTAACCACTGTGCCACCAGGGTGCAAGAATGACCCCTAAGGGGAGTCAAAATAGCCCCTAACCTAACCGTTTATTATGTTTTTTTCATGACACTTTTGTTAAATTACATTTTATATTTATACCTCATAATCTACAAAGGACCTTAAATATACTGGGAATTAAAAGATGATATTATTTTCCCACAAACTTTTGGAGACCCCTCATGTACATAGGTTATTTATTAAATGTCACTAGAGTGTGACATCTTTGAGAGCAACCCCTTATTTTGTTCATTGTGGATATAGTTACTCTCAAGAACAATACCTATGAGGGAGTTTTAGTTAATGTATTAAGTGGGTGAACTATTCATAATAAGGTATTTTGCAGTGCTCTGGTCATCCTCTAATCAGATTGTTTCCTATTATTAAGTTAATTAAATGTATATTTGAAAATCAGTGGGCACCTAAAGAATAATAAGCATGATTGGACACTAGTATTTAAAGTTCAAGGGCCCTGGTAGTATAGTGGTTACGAGTTGGGCTGATAACCTCAAGGTTAGTAGTTCGAAATTACCAGTCAATTCCAGGGAGAAAGACAGAGCTTTCTACTTCCATAAGGAGTTAAAACTCTCTAAAATCCTCAGGAGCAATTGTACCTTGTTCCATAGGATCCCTATAGGGTCACTATGAGTCAGCATCGACTTGATGGCAGTGAGGTTGGTTTTTTTTGGCTTGGAGTATTTAAAGTTGCTGGAGATTGTCAAACATTACGGTACCCAGTTCTTCACACATGCACAAAAAATACTCCTATCGTGAAGTTGACTACCACCCTCAGGATATTGGACCCGTATCTGTAACTTCATATTTTGATCACTGCTCTTGTATTTTCAGTGTCGGAATGGGCACCATTCAATCAATCATTATATAGATACACACGCTTGTAAAACTGTAGTAGTACAAAAAGAAACAAAAATTATTCATAGTGTCATGTTAGACATCAGAAGAGGTTCCCTTGGTGTAATGGGCTACATACTTGGCTGCTAACTACCATTGGAGGAAAACGAAGCTTCCTGCTCCCGTAAACATTTGAATTCTCAGAAACCCAAAGGGAGAAATTTTACCCTGCACTGTAGGGAAACTGTGAGTTGGATTCTCCTCACTGGCAGTGGGTTTGATTTGGTTTGGGATTGTTTAAACATCTATCAGCTTTATTCAGCCTTGCATTTATCTACATAAACTATTTGTCTTGGGTCGTTTGTTTAAATTCTTTGGGAAGAATTCTACCTTACAAACCTGGCTAGACCAGAGGATGTACACTGGTAAAGATAGGGACTGGAAAGACAGGGAATCCAGGGTGGATGATCCCTTCAGGACCAGTGGTTCGAGTGGCGATACCGGGAGGGTGGAGGAGGGAAGGTGGGGGAGAAAGGGGAAACAGATTATAAGGATCTACATATAACCCCCTTCCTAGGGAATGGGCAACAGAAAAGTGGGTGAAGGGACATGTCAGAGAGTGTAAGACATGACAAAACGATAACAATTTATAAATTATCAAGGGTTCATGGGGGGGGGCGGTGAGGGAAAACTGAGGAGCTGATACCAGGGGCTCAAGTAGAAAGCAAATGTTTTGAGAATGTTGATGGCAATAAATGTACAAATGTGCTTGACACAATGGATGGATGGATGGATTGTGATAAGAGTTGTATGAGCCCCCAATAAAATGATTAAAAAAAATTCTTTAGGGAAAAAAAGGCCCTGCAGGAAGTCACTGCATTCCAGGTGTACTTCAAAATATAAAAGCGATAATTCATGAAACTCCTGTGCATAATGGAAAAAACCATGGGAAAAGTTGGTTAGAAAACCTTATGAGCGGAGGCACAGATGAAGAAAAAATACTCTTAAATGGTTAACTTATTTCTCTAAATCTCTACCCCCCTCCAATTTTTTCTTCATTTTACAAAGATCTCAACAGCAATGGATTCATTTGTGACTATGAACTTCATGAGCTCTTCAAGGAAGCTAATATGCCATTACCGGGATATAAAGTAAGAGAAATCATTCAAAAACTCATGCTGGATGGTGACAGGAATAAAGATGGGAAGATCAGTTTTGATGAATTTGTTTATGTAAGTATGTTAAAATGCACCATTATTAGAATTAATGATTGTCCCTTTGTCTAATGCGGTTTGAATTGTAGAGATTAGGATTTGAACATTAAGTTTTTTAGGACTGGGGCTTCAAAAATTTCGTGGACAATGGAATGAAAATATAATGGATTCCCTTTAAGTCCCTGTCTAGATCGTTTTAATGCTGCCTTTATAGCTAATAACACTTCCCTTCCTGGGCCTATTAGATTAAGTTTTTTTTATATTTTAAGCTATTTTTTTGTTTATTTTAACCAAAGAATTGGGGGGGGGAGCACTGACAAAGAAATATGGCAGCCCTTACTGTCTGTGGTGTGCAGTTGCCTGGGAGGACACCTTTCGGGGGCATTGCCTGAAGTCCTCTTTCTCTCCCCCTGTTGAGCACTATGACCGGACTCAGTCTTGGAAGCTTCCAGATTTCAACGTGCTCATGAAAAAAGGCGTGTCCTGCTCTTGTGGTAGTAGTACTTAACTGTACCATTTTCTCTTGGATGATCATTTTGATAATTAAAAGTTAGAAGTGTGTCTCTTTTAGCTCATGAGAAGAGGCATTCAAAATGTGTGTTTTCCGCTCCTGTGTCATCATATGCTCTTGAAGGGTAGGGACCGGGTGGTCTTATTTCTTCCACTTCCCAAGCCAATAGTTGGAGAGTATGTGTGTGGGACATGGTAGGTTATTAAAGCCGTTAATAAGTGAGATCTAGACTTTCTAGACTTTGGCCATTTTCGTTCTGTTTTCATGAGCAAAGTACTTTAGCTATGTCTTGTAAAACAAGTGTTGCCTCTTTGTTCTATGAGGAACATCCTTAAGATATATTATTTTTAAATCGCCTAATTAACTTAAAAGCTGAGATCTGGACTATATCTTATTAGGCACTCCTTACTGCAGAGTGTCAACTAGAAATTAGCACCTATTAATTATCACTAAGGGAAGTAGCTCTGATAGCACAGTGGTTATGCCTTAGGCTGCCCAAGGTCAGCAGTTTGAAACCAGCAGTCACGCCGAGGGAGAAAGAGGAGGATTTCTTCTCAGGTACAGAGTTCCCATCTCAGAAACTCACAGGGACAGTTCTCCCTTGTGCTCTAGGGTCACTATGAGTCAGCGACACCTCAATGGCAGGGAGTTTGATTTTTTTTTGAAGTTACCACAAACAGACCTTCTGGCATTTCTGCCCATCATTTTCCCTGTTAGTTTGGCTTCAGGACACTTGAAATGGTAGTTTACTCAGAGACTTCACAGAGTTCAGAGAGAAATGCCATGATGTTTCTATTCCATTTCCCCCCAGGAACTTTTGAGCCCTTCCCAGTCCCGACGCCACCAGCTACTCCTCTTAGTAATCATGGTTCACAATCGCAAGTGAAATTCTGGGATGTTCGCTCCAATTAGAATGAAATCCTTTAGAGCACAGTTGGTGTCTAAGAGGCAAATTGACTAAGTAATGCTCAGCTGACAGCATTTTGAGAGGATGTTATTATTTAAAAATACAGACTTGTGTCGTAATTGTAATGGTATCTTCTTGCCTTTGTCTTTGGAAATACTGAGTTCCCCCCTACTTTTTTTTTAATCTCCAGTTATTGCCAAGCCTTTTGTTTTGAATTCTATGATGAATAGTAAGTTGCAATTGATTTGCAATTTTGAGCACTTGCATGCCTGGTCTATAACTTGCTCCCCTTATAACTGCATGTTTCATGGTGAATTTAAAACAGCTGAGAGCACTAGTTAACTCTGATTGGTTGCGTTTGATTTCATAGATTGCTCACAATTTTTAAAATTTACTAGACCTTTTAAGATTATTTCAGATAATCTTAAGGGGGAAATTTGAAAGTGTCTATGAAACATAATTTTGAGAGGGAATTTGTTAAATGATGTATTTGAAATGTTGCCCTTTCTACACAGCTGTATATGACTTTCAAATGAGCATGCATTACTACCTTAGTATGTGTTTGTGGAGGAAAGAGTATGCCTGTTGATTTTGCCATCATCGGATATTTTAAAAATGAAAATGTAATGAGGGTAGTTTGAGGGTTTTTTTTTTAGAGTTTTAAGGAAGCCTTATACTTCCACTCATTTTGCAAATTAAGAAAGGGGAAAAGAAGCGAAGAGCTCAGTTTCTGGAAAGGAAGTTACTTGCTGGACGTTACACAGAGGACTAATGGCTTTTTCTGCAGCGTCACCTCCGGACTATTCAAGGGATTTGAAAGCTATGTTGTCAGGTGCATCGAGTGGCCTCCAACTCAGTGACCCTGAGCTTTCTGTTGTGCCCTATGTACAACATGACAAAACACTGCCCAGTATTGCGCCATCCTCAAGCCCATTGTTGCAACCAGCGTGTCAATCCCTTTTGTTGAGGACCTTCCTCTATAGGGAAGTATCAGGTCATAAATTAGATTTTCTACTCCTGTAAAAATGGTTACAGTCTTGGAAACCCACAGAAGCAGTTCTACTCTGTCCTCTAGGGTTGCTATGAGTTGGAATTGACTCGATGGCAGTGTGTTAGGTTTTTGTTGTTGTTGTTTTGAGAGGACAGTAGAATAATCTTCTTGAAGTTTCAGAATGGTACTTGGCTACTCATTGGACTGCAAATAATGAGGTCAGCAGTTCTAAACCACCAGCCACTCCACAGAAGAAAGATGAGGTTTACTACTCCTGTAAAGATTTACCCTGTCCTATAGGGGTCACTATTGGGCTCAAGGGCAGTGAGCTTGGAGTTTGGTTTAATAAAGACAGAATGGAGCCTTGTTGACAAGGTCAGCAGTTTGAAACTACCACCAGCCACTCTGCAGGAGTTAGATGAGACTTTCTACTCCTTTAATGAGTCACATTCTGAGAACCCACAGTGGATCCATAGTTGTTGGGGTCGTTCACTTTATTTGTTTAAGCAATCTTCCTGTTATTACTATGTTTAGCTCTGTAATAAATCCCAAATAAAGGGAAAATTTAAAACTGTTACTTTGGAAACAACTTGAGAAACAGGCCCCAAACACTGGAAGCCAGTCAACAGTGTTTGGCAATTGGCAATTTTTTCTGAAATATTTTCTGCCGCTAAAGTCATATGCCTCAGGATGACTTTGCCTAGTAGTCCTGGACTGAACTAACTGGGATCAAAAGGAATTAGCTTCTGGCTGAGGGTCCTTGAGAGGAAGGCCACGAACCTTTTAATCAAAGGAAGAGTAGTTCTAAGATTCCATAAAAGAAAGAGAAAAAGATGTAGAGACCAGGGAGTGGAGCATGCCTCCTGAGACCTGTCTACCAGGAGTTGGCTGGCAGATGATAAAGCAAGCCCTTCCTCAGAGAGAAAAGGCACAACAAAACAGTGAGCTCATCAGTGTCACGATGGGCAACGTTGAAAAGATTCATTGAGGCGACTCCAGCACAGTAGTTGGCCATGTGTTATCTCTGATTTCAGAGATTTTTGTTAAACCAAAGCGTATGAGCCAATAGCTGGATCATCTACTCGAGAAATTTCCTTTCTAAACTAGAAAATAAAAGGCACAACACACACTCTAATGTTGTAAATGAATTTAATAGCGCTCTAAATCATTGACATTTTTATTTACAGGGGGAACCAAGTGTTATTTGCATATAGATGTGTGTATATATATTGCATTTGAGATACCCTCTGCTGACACCCTTGGCCTGAGACTCTTTGCCGTAGTCCTTAACAAGCACGCAACTGCAACCCAACACTTTTACGGGTTTTAATTCCCTTGTCCGTTTTGCAAAGGCCTGTCCACTCCCCTAGTTTCTTGTGGTCATCAGCCTTAATTCGCTTGATTTAATCTTCAGCACATAGGGCTGCCACCAGCTCGACATCCCCGGCGCAGCACAATCGGCGGCAAGCACGCAAAGATGGGACTGGCGCTTTTCTGAGGGCTTGGGCAGCTTCGAGAATGAAGGCAGTCTTCAGCACTCTTTAATCTGGACTGCAGTAATTAATTGAGGAATACTTGCAACAACAACATTTGTAATCGGCAATGTTTACAAGATGAAGATCGTGTAAGGTTGATAAGAACAATCGACAGTTCACAAATTTAAGTACAAAGTTGCAGGTCATTCCCAAGTTAGGAGTTTTGGGTAGTGTATTGGGCTATATATACATTGGGTTGCTCCTCACAAGGTCAGTAGTTCAAACTGCCAGCCACTCCGCAGGAGAAAGATGAGGCTTTCTGCTCCCACAAAGAGTTCGTCTTAGGAACGCACAGGGACAGTTGTACTGTGACCTATTGAGCCTCTGAGTCAGAATGGATTTGATGATGGGTTTATGGAAGTTATTTCATTCGTGTCCTAGACAACTGACTGCCATCGAGTCCATTTTGACTCCTAGCAACTTTCTAAAACAGAGAACTACACCGTATGATTTCTAAGGAGGCAAATCTTTATCACACGGTCTCCTCTCTCTCTGGTGGGGCAGCTGATGGGTTGGAAGCCACCAACTTGCTTAACCCAGCATTTAATCCTCTGTGCCACCAGGATGCCTTTATTACACAACAGAAGCGTTATTTTTTGCATTTGAATTATTCCTCATTTCCATCGTACCTATAACTTTGGATTTCTTTTTACACAAATTATAGCTGTTTAAAAAAACCTATTTTTTAATTTTTTTTTTTTTTTAGGTTTAGCAAAAAGTTCCCATTCGACGGTTTCCACATGAAGGGCTCAGGCGTGTTGGGAGAAAGATGAGGTTTTTTTACTCGTAGGGCGTTTATAGTCTCAGAAACGCACCAGGCAGTTCTACCCTGTCCCCGAGGGTCTGTGAGATGATGGCAGTGAGTTTGGGCTTGTTTGTTTGTTTTGGATTTATCTCAGTGTATTAGCATTGTCTCTGGGTTCAACTCCCATGCCAGAGCTCCAATTTCCTTCCCCCCTTATCTTGTTCTTTTTGAATAGTTGTCAACCTTTTGGTTTCATTCTGATGTTTTCTAAGTAGGCCACTGACCTTACTGGTAATGTCCTTTCTTTTGTGTGCCACTCTGTTTTTTCGATAAAAGAGGAACTCAGAGGATTGGCTCGACTCTAACTTTAAAGAATGGCTCAGGGCAAGAGTCTCAACGTCCTCTGTTTTCTATGGTTACAATTTTACTGGCCTTTTTTGTTTTTAATAAGAATTTGAGCTCTCCGTGTTTTTATCTCACTCTGTCATGGATCAGAAGCAAGTTTCCAGAAGCCAACGATCTGTGATGTTAAACCAGATATTAAGCCAGAAAAGAAAACAAAAAATGTTTCATTTCTCGTTGTTCTAAGGCAACAGTATTATTTGTGTGCCCTTCCAGTGAACGATGGTATGTCAATGCTGAGGAAGTGCACACCTTTCATGTACTACAGAATGCATCACTAAATGCAACGGAGTTCTGAATGACACAGGCCAGTTTATATTGCTTTGTCACCAGGCAGAAGTATTACTATCAAACGAACTTTAGGGACAAAAGACATCACGGCTAAGACTTCGCTACTTTCCTGTGCAACCACTTCGGTAGATAAAACTTGGCTTCGACATTCAGGCCAACTTAATGAAATTAGGGCTGGGCTAAGAACAACAGATTGTAAGTGAAAATAAATGTTCATAACTTCACACTTCCCTGGAGAGTATGAGGCAGCAGGACATGACTACTGGTGAGCTGATAGCAGTGTAATGGTCTTGAGGAGGGTAGGGAGGAAGTCATTGATGATGTGTGGTATGTAGGGTTTCTGGTGTATATGTGTGAGGGGACACACATGTGTCCATTTGAAAATTGCCTCTGAAATGGCAGGGAAAGCAGGAACTCGCAGCTCTGGGAGTAGAACAGGCATGATTGTGTAGACACTTACTGCCTTCCTCAATTAAATTGTCCTTTGATAGATCCAAGACAAGTTGGGATTGAGAAAAAATAACTAGAAAATGATGCATTCGACAGGGCCACTGACAGCCATGAAAAGTTACTCTGTGTGGATGGATTAATTACAAAAAGGCACCTTGCAGGGAAGACTCCATCCTCTAAAGCACTCCTTTCAGCCTGACTGAGTCTTGTCCAACCCACAAGGCTCGGTGAGTGTTGCAGGACCTAGATGCGATGTGAGCTCCTCTCGGGCCAGGTGGAAACCATCGGGCTGTGTCAGGGCCCACTCTGTGCGGCGCACACAGAGGCTGCCCGGTCCTGACGTGTTTGGCTGTATGCTCCAGTGTGTGTCGCAGGTTGTCAAGAATGCTGAAGGCATTTGCATTATTTTGCATTTGTTCATGTGTTTGGCAACTGTTCCATCAGGGCCGTAATTTTTCCCCCGGATAAATCCCCATGGATGGTGTTCTACACAGCCTTTGAGGAGCTCTGGTGACTCCATGGTTAAGTGCTCCCTGGCTAACAGGTTGGCTGTGTGAAGCCACCCAGAAGCTCCATGGGAGAAACTCACTGCCATGCAGGCCATTTCTGATTCCTAACGACCTTCTAAGACAGAGCGGAACTGCCCCTAATGAGTTCCAGACACTGTCACCCTTTATGGAAGTCGAGCGCCTCATCTTTGACCCATGGAGTTGGTTGGTGAGTCCAAATTGCCCATCAATCTACTCCCATAGAGATGACAACCTAGAACACCCCATGGGGCACTTCTCCATCACACGAGGTTGCTGTGAGGTGCAAATCGACTCAACGGCACCTAATATAACAGCATCAAACACCATTGGAGGAAAGTTTTTTGTAGTTGCTGCATCTTGCTCCTGTTTCACCAGCGGTGCCTAATTTAGCCATCTTCAGTTGCCAAAAGAACTGCGTAATAACATTGGGAGATTAGGAACAAATTTGGGGTTAGATAAATTATAGAATTGAATACAAATAAGACTTACAAAATGTCCATTCCTTCTAGAAAGGTTTTATGCTAGAATGTAGAATTCGCTTTGTTGAAAACTTTGGCTTATACAAATTCCTTTTACCAACCGTGTTCTTCCTTGTGATGAAAAGCTGAACTTCACAAACAGCCAAACAAGATAAGCACTCAAAAGCCTCTTTGTGGATGTGCTTGTTCTTTTCCGTGTTTGTTGCCATTTCTGCATTGCTGGCGACTTGATACATGTGTTTCACCTTCATTATCTACAAAACTTTCAATTCAACAGCCTCTCCCTGAAGCTACCTCAGCACATCACAAAGTGGGATTCTGGTTGAGTCTTGGACTTTTTCTTTGCTAAGACTTGTCATTCACGAAGGGAGAGTCCTCGGCCTTTTCTCCCCAGGAAAAGAGCAAACCATTCCATGTTCATAGAAAAGAAACAGATTGACCTGTGCCTTTAAACCCCACTAGCTCTTTGGCATCCATTGGAGCCCATGCATGTAGCACTTAATGTTTTTGCCAAGGTGTGTGCAATTGATCAGCTGGTGCTTTCATTGTCAGTAGCAGCATTGTCGCTCTAGTGTGGCATTTCACAAAGTCAAGACACGTTTTTTATGACTTTTAACACGCATCACCTGAGGCGGGGGCTGGGGAGGTATGTAGGCGAGCACACGGTTTAACCAAAGATGCCTGTTGTCATGCCTGATTCAATACTAATTGTGAATCCACAATATCTTTGAATCAATAGATCTTCCAAGAGGTCAAGAGCAGTGATATTGCTAAAACCTTCCGCAAGGCCATTAACAGGAAAGAGGGCATCTGTGCTCTTGGAGGCACTTCTGAGCTGTCCAGTGAAGGAACCCAGCATTCTTATTCAGGTAACAGTTTGGGGTGTCTTCGATGGGCACATGGAACGAGACAGGGTGGGTGCTGTGATCGGTAAAGTCGATCTCTTGAATAACATTTCTCCCTTTACTAAGACTGTTATAATTTTCTTTCATAACCTGTATTTGAAACTACCTGGCCATAAAGTCTTTATTGTGTGGCTTTGCTAGTTGTTTTCTTTTTTCAAGAGTTTCCCCATACAGTGCCACATATCATTCAATTTAATAGTTTGACCATATCAAGAAAAATTGTACAGTCATTATCACAAACAATTTTAGTAAATTTTCTTCCTTGTATTCACTCTTAGTGTAATCATTGTTATTTTTACCTGTGGGAACAATATACACAACAAAACATTCTCCAATTCAGTACCTTCTATATGTATATTTCAGTCCACTTTGTTAGCTTTGGGGACACATACTACACAAATATGGGTGTTGATAAGCTTTATTACAGTGGAGTTCTACAATCATACAAACGTATTTGGAAAATAATGTTTCAATAACTCCTTGAAGGGGCAGGGAATCCCGCTCTGTTGTATTTGTCACTGTTGTGATGGTTACTACCTACTGTTCGTGTTCATGTAGCCACATGACACACATCTAACGACTATTGAATCTAATGTAACCATTTCCTTGTTACTCTACCTAATTGTAGAGGAAGAAAAATATGCTTTTGTCAACTGGATAAACAAAGCCCTGGAAAATGATCCCGATTGCAGGCATGTTATACCTATGAACCCAAATACTGATGACCTGTTCAAAGCTGTCGGTGACGGAATTGTGCTTTGGTAAGAGGCTAGCTTACTTCATAGCCAGATTTCCAGAAATTGTTTTCTACCTATTTGCTGCAACCTGTTTCTGGGGACTAAACAGCTTCACCTTAGGAAATAATTTGGACCTACTCTTGGCCAAGTTCTCTATTAAATTTCTTCTTTGTGTCTGTCTTCGAAGGCACCATCCAAAGGTGATTCTAAAACTCATTCATTTCCAAAGGAGACTTAACAGGGAATCCCTCTTCTGTTTCTAATTTCTTCTCATCACTGACTCTCAGAAGAGTAAGGTTAAGTTGAATTTAAATGTATCACGATATATTTCTTCTAGAGTATGGTGCCTTTCAAAAAGTAGGATAAACAAGACTACTAATGACCTAGTGACAAGAATGCATTTCGGCTAGCTGCTACTGCCCTAGAGCCAACAGTCCCTTGGCAGGCATGCTAGATCGACAGTGTGCCGTCAATGTTCTCATGCATAGAGCTCATTCAGCACAAGACTTAAGAGGATGCTCCATAGTCTGTCTGCCTTGGTTCGTACGAAGGAACCCTGGTGCTGCTGTGGGTTAGGCATTGAGATGATCATCACAAGGTCAGTGATTCAAATCCTCTAGACACTCCAAAGGGACAAAGTTGGAGCTATTTGCTCCCATAAAGGTGTACAGCCTCAAAGAATCCAATTCAAGCTTCTTATGGGTTGGAATCAACTTGATGGCAAGGAGCTGAGTTTGCTTGTGAGAGAGCCATAGTCAGGCTCGGCCACTCAAGAGCTATACAACTGCCATCGAAGATATGCAAGCAACCCTTCCCATTTTCACATCTCTTATGATCCCCATTTTATTGCATTTACCTCCCAAAGCTGTTGTGCGCATTGTTACTACATAGAAAGTGCTTAAAACAGGGAGATATATATTATATATAGCAGATGACAATGTGAATTGTGTACAATTTTCTTAAAAGAAATTATTTTGACAGACTGAAAAACTGTTTGAAAAATAAATATAAGAGATTCTCCTCTTTTTTGTCCATTTATAAGCTATTAAAGCCAGAGTTTCCCATGATATTTTGATAAGAGGTCATTGACGGCATTACTTATTTGGTAATTACGTTTTGTACAGTAGGAAACGTGTTTTTCCCTCTGCCTAATAAACTTTTCTAGGGCAGTGTTATAAAGGAACATCTAAACTGTTAGCGACTCACTCCCAATTTTAGCAAATCAGATTCTTCCTAATAGGGTCATAGATGGGGCCATAACTAAAATAACTTTCCGTTCTCTCCCTGCTGTAGCATGAGCCCCAAATATAGTGTCAGAATTTATCAGTAAATACTTGGTGAATGAAAAGAACCAAATGCTCAACTCATCTTACCTCTTTGTCAAAAAATAGCTCTTTGTAATTGTGCATTGTATCATCTACAAGTTTTAAGTGTTGCTGTAGAATTTTTTTCTTTACAATATGTATTCAGTAAAGCTGATTTTTTTTTAAAGAATCCAAGTTATGTTTTCTAGATGAAAGTTCTCCTCAAATTAAAATGAGAATGGAGTGAGTGCTCTCCTCCCTATTCAGGGATGCCCAACTATTCTAAACATTGTAGACTTAAAAAAAACATGCTTTTCATTTGTGGTGGACTTGCATGTGTGTGATCACCTGATCACTGACAGCCATCTGGTTGATTCTGGCTCATAGCCACCCTCGAGAACAGGGCAGAATTGGTCTTCATGGGAGTAGAAAGTCTCCTTTCTCGTGCGGAGCAGCTGGTGATTTCGAGTTGCTAACCTTGCAATCAGCAGCCTAACACATAACCACTACGCTACCCGGGATCCTGGATAAACATGAGAGGAGATCAATTATTACATCAACGTCCTCCCCAGTTACATGAGAGCAGTTTTATGAAAAAGTATTTGTGGATATTTGCAGGCTTTTCTGAAAACAAATGGACTCACTATCATACCTCTTTGTTTCAGTAAAATGATTAACCTTTCCGTTCCTGATACAATTGACGAAAGAGCAATCAACAAGAAGAAACTTACCCCCTTCATTATTCAGGTACCTTGCTCACTCCTTCCCAGGCAACTTCTATTTGAGAAGCGGGTGTGCACAGATCATATCGTCTGTGGTCTCGTTTGATCTTCATCACACCTTGGAGTTTGGCAGTAATGTCTAGATTTAGTAGAGGATAAAAGGCTGGAACTCAGGAAAGTTTTTCTGTACGAGCTCAAGGTGAATGTTGGAACTGGAGTGCCAATCAAGATCACGCTCCTACGTCCTGTTTCTTTTCATGACATAGTCCAGTGTTCAAATGGTACTGACATACTTAACTATGTATGGCATGCTTACGATGTAGAACATTTGTGCTTCCCCTGGAGTGATTATTAAACGATTAGAAAACTAAATTCCCTTGGGCAAAAGCACCCTGTGGAATAGGAATATTGGTAAGTTCTGGACCTTGTTTGGGTGTATGTAATACCAATATAAAACTCCAATCTCGCTGCTGGTAGTTTCAGGGTAAAACTACCCTTGTGGGTTTCTGAAACTAACTCTTCATGGGAGTAGAAAGCCTAGTTATTTCTCCAAGGAGCTGCTGGAGGCGGACAAACTGCTCACCTAACGGTGGACAGGCCATCGCATAACCACTGTGCCACCGGGAGATTTCCAAAAGTTCATGGGAAAAAAATCCATTATCTTTTCTCTTTAAAAAAAATCATTTTTTTTTACTTTTTTAAAAAAAAAAAAGAAAGAAAATGATTAGGGCAAAGAATGTACAGATGTGTTTTATACAATTGATGTATGTATATGTATGGATTATGATAAGAGTTGTATGAGCCCCTAATAAAATGTTTTTAATTAAAAAAAATCATTTTATTGGGGGCTCTTACAACTCTTATCACAATCCATCCATCCATTGTGTTAAGCATATTTGTACATTTGTTGCCCTCCTCATTCTCAAAACATTTGCTTTCTACTTGAGCCCCTGGGTATCAGCTCCTCATTTTTTCCTTACGCCCCCGCTCCCCCTCCCTCATGAACCCTTGATAATTTTAAATTAATTATTTTTTCTTGTCTTACACTGTCCGACGTCTCCCTTCACCCACTTTTCTGTTGTCTATCCCCCAGGGAGGAGGTCACATGTAGGTCCTTGTAATTGGTTCCCCCTTTCTACCCCACCTTCCCTCCACCCTGCCGTTATCACCACTCTCACCACTGGTCCCATTGTTTCCAGTTGCTATCTGTACCAATGTACATTCTCTGGTCTAGCCAGATTTGAAAAGTAGAATTGGGATCATGATAGTGAGGGGAACAAGAATTTAAGAACTAGAGGAAAGTTATATGTTTCATCATTGCTACCCTGCACCCTGGTGGGCTCACCTCCTCCCTGAGACCCTTCTGTAAGGAGATGTCCCGTTATCTACAGATGGGCTTTGGGTCCCCACTCTGCACTACCCCTCATTTTCACAATGATATAATTTTTTTGTTATTTGATGCCTATCAGGTGATATAGCGTCTGGGGTCTTAAAGACTTGAAGATAAACAAGCAGCCATTTACTCAGAAGCAACAGAGCCCACATGGAAAATGCACACCATTATCGTTTCATTGCACTCTAATACAAAAACTCTGAAATCCCTTGGTAATATTAGCCTGAGGTGTTTTTAGAAATAAGGAACCTTGTTTGTGCAGTAGTTACGCACTGGTCTACTGATACAAAAGTTGGCAGCGCAAATCCACCCACTGCTTCTAGGGAGAAAGCTGTGGCAGTCTGCTTCTGAAAAGATGTGCAGCCTTGAAACACTTACGGGGTTGTTGTAGGCTGCCCTACAGAGTCGCCATGAGTGAGAATTAAGTCCAGGGCCATGGGTTTAGTTCAGTGTTTCTCATACTATGGCAGGTTACCCACAAGGGTGTATGTCCTCTAGTCCCTAAGCCTTTCCCTTCAGTGTCAGGGACCAAAGACGCCTACGGAGTTAGCTTTCCATGGAAATCTGCAGGAGACAATAGCAGTAAGGCTGGGATTCATTTTAGCTGTGTTTTGTACAGCCAAAGTCTGGAATTTGTTTTTCATGGATCATTTATGGGTGAAATGAATACATACGGGGCATGAATTTCCTCATTGAGTGCTATTTCCAGTGAAGGGAGAAGAAGACGGGCTGGAGGATGGGAAGGTCAAGCACAAGTGTATAACTTGGCTGTCTTGCAGGAAAACTTGAACTTGGCACTGAACTCTGCCTCTGCCATTGGGTGTCACGTTGTGAACATCGGTGCTGAGGATTTGCGGGCTGGGAAGCCTCATCTGGTTTTGGGACTCCTTTGGCAGATCATTAAGATCGGCTTGTTTGCTGACATTGAATTAAGCCGGAATGAAGGTACTGCGACAGTCATTATGTTAAAGGTTGTTTATTGCTTACTTTTCTTCCTCCAGTCTTCCAGGCTGCTATGCTTCCACTGAATTGGATGATCACTAGAATTAACACAGGGTAATGAATGTTATAGTGTTAGTCAGGCAAACAGCCTAATTATAAACTTTTTCTGCAGTATTAACTAACATTTATCTGGCACCTTCCGCTGCATCTTGCAACAAAGCACTTGATACATTTTCCCCAAGTCTCAAAACTTGGCGTCCATTCTCTTCCGCTCTGCCCACACAGCCCCTACCCTGACACCACCCTCAGCTCCACCACGGTGCACCATCTCCAATGTGTCCCTCTTCAAAAGCCCCCTGAGCTGACCTTGATGGCGCCCCACTTCCTGAACCAGCAGAAGTGTTACCATTTCCATAGCAGAGTTCTTGATACATCACAACATGGATTGCTAGGAATGTACGCGCAGATAGGATGCAAGGGTCCTTCCGCGCCAAGGAAGTAGTGCATCCTCCTGCCGCAAGAAAGTGTACACGATTGCCCCTCACTCCCCAGAGCAGATTTTCTTGGAAAAGTCCCTAGCATCCCCACTGCAATCCCCGGGTCCTCTGGGGGAAAGACCTATCTTTGGGCTTCTCGGGATTTCCGAGGTTTCACCGGGTTTGTCAGCTGCCTTAGCTTGCGTATTCATACCCGATCAGGCCTGTCCATTACACTTTTCATGACTTGTGTACATTTGGACTTTGATCTTCTGAGAGAAACAGCAAAATTATTCTTGTTGTTGCCCTTCTTGACAAGGGTGGATGGCTTCTTAAAGAAATGGAAGCTCTCAGTTGACAAAGGAGGGGAGGAAAACAAAAGGACATTGATGTGTTCTTTCTAAAGCTTTTATCTTTGGCACGGTCGTGGAGATCAGGAAGCAGGCTGTTGATTTCTTTTTAGCCTCTGGTTTGGTGGAGAAAGGAAGCAGAGGGAAGATTCTGTAGCAAGAACCATGCTGCCTCTACTCGGGTAAATCTGTGAATGACACCGTATGACGCAGAATCCTGCAGACATGGTGTGTATCTGATGTAGGGATCCCTTGGCCTTCTTCATAAATCTGCTGATTTCAGTCTTCTTGCTTATTATAAATCTCCCTGCAGTATATGGAAGGGAATTACTGCATACAGATGGTACAACTTTGTTTTAAAACAAGGTTTATATTTAGACAGCTCTTTTTGCAAACACCCAAACTTTTTGTCTGCTATCTATGGAAATAGTCACCAGCCCCCCCCCCCCTGGATTTTTCCACAGTCAATTCCATAATAGCAAGAATTAGTAAGGGGTTTGTAGATATTAGTTGCTACCAAGAAGGTCAGGTTGAATGATCCTCCTCTTCAAGTCTCTTTAGGACCTTCCAGAGTCCATAGGTTGGTTATCCTTAACTGTAAACACCGTCAGGGTGCCTATGCGCCTTTCATCCAAAGCGAAAGTAAAATGTTCCTCATATCCTTCACTAAATTGATGATTTAAAAATTAAGTAAGACAATTTTCTGTCAACATTGGAAAATTTTAAACCTTTAGATGTTGTGTCCTCATTGGTGTTTGGGAAGTAAAAAAAATAAACTTTGTAATCTTGTAATACCCAGTCTGTGTCATCTTATATTGTAATTAGCTCAATCTATATTTTTCTTTTCAATTCGATTATAAGCACCTTGAAACCAGCAATTGTGCCATAAGTAGGGTTCAGAGACGACACGGACCTGCAGTGACTATTATCATATCATAGGCATTGATTGTGGGATTTTTTTTCCCCCTTACAGCCTTGGCTGCTTTACTTCGAGATGGTGAGACTTTAGAGGAACTTATGAAATTATCTCCAGAAGAGCTTCTGCTTCGATGGGCAAACTTTCATTTGGAGAACTCAGGCTGGCAAAAAATCAACAATTTCAGTGCTGACATCAAGGTAACCACGCAAAGAATCGTAATATTTGGTGGGGCTGGTTGAAGCCTGGTGTGGGATATTTTTTTAGCCCACTTACCAGAAGGAACAGCCTATATCGCCAAGCCTTGAGGGCTCTTGGCGCCTGTGGGTGGATTTCGGGCGAGCAATGGAGCCATATAAGAGGCACAAGTTCTCCACGTCTTTCTTGCTTTTTGTAGGAAAGGATTGAAGTATTTATTATAGTCGTAACTTTCGCGTACCGCCCATTGTTGTATGCAGAATATAAAAATATGGAAAGTGGTTATTCTATTCCGAACTGCCTTTGCTAGGCTTAGGTATACTTGTTAGTAAAGCCCCAGAAGAGGGAAGAAAAGCCACAATATTTCTCTTCCCCATTCAGTTTGGTTTCCTGCCTAGCCTGTTTGCCAACCTTTTAATCAGGGGTAGTGAACCTTTTTTCTGCCAAAGACCATTTGATCCTTAACATCATTCATGGACCATTACAAAATTATCAACTTAAAAATTGTTATAAGAGCTGTCGGAGCTCCCAATAAAATGATCTTTCAAAACAAGTATGGAACCTATTTGATGAGTCTAAAAAGAATGGGCTCAGAGAAGTAAGACCACTTCTATTCACATTTGTAACTAGTAGCATCTGTGTGAGCATGAATAGATAGTTGTTCTTGATAATTAAAAAAAATAGCTTGATCTATTTGGTCAAACATTTAATTACCTCTCTCCTATTGTAGTGGCTGGAAGTGCGTCTCTTTGGTGAGGCATGCAATGTTAACTGGTATTGATGGTGTTGTAGGCCTCATGTGGCCCCTGGGCTAGATAGCCTCGCCCTCACCTCCCCGTCCTGCTCTAATGTGAAGTTTCTTGAAGGTGGTAATGAGGTCCTATTTAGGTATAGGTCTTCAACTTTATCCCTTGGCCTCGTGTTGTCCCACTGGAATCTACTTCTCACACAGTCTCTGGCGCACACATGTTCTCCTTGCCTGGCATCCCATTGTCCTGACGCCAGCCTACCCCATGCACAATAAAACAAAATGCTCCCCAGCCCTGTGCCATCTCAGTGACTGATTGCTAATCAAATCCTTGTGAGCCACCGGGACGTAATTAGCCACCTTTCAGAAACAGGTCTGTGATCCGTTCACCCTCCTCTGTCTTGATCTGGAACCTCTCCAGCCTCATAGTAACATGCCAGCCTCATGGGCAGAAGGATCGTAGCTACACATAAGGTGCATCAACTGGGATCAAATCCAGGGCTCTTGAATAGAAGGCAAGAAATCCCTCGCTCCATGTGCTCACTACTTAGGACAAACAGTAGAGAAACCAGCAATTGAGGAAGACACTGGGGACTTCCATTCACCACAGGCTGCCTTTGTCTTTGCAGGTCTAACCCACTGCCCCCGTGTACAGTTTCCAAGGCTTTGTAAATCTTTCCGGGAGCAGCCCGCCTCCACTCTCTCAAAGGGCATCTGGTGCCTTTTCTCAAGGATAAAGCTTTCGGCCATTCTGTGGACACTGAGTCCTAGCAACACTTCAGCACAGAGGGGAACTGCCCCTGTGACTTTACAAGACTCGAACTCATTACAAGTCGAAAGCCCCATCTTTCTCCCTCAGAGAGATAGCCAAAATTACTATAGCAAATAATTGTGACACCCTAATCACTGAGTGCATCTTCTCTAAAATCCTGATGTTTGGGACACAAGGAACAACCCGTGGATCTATAGCCAACCACAGCTCCTCAGAGTATAGCGCAAATGATTGTGTGTCTTTGTGGATGATCGGAAAATATTGACAACTTCCTTCTCATGCTCTGCTTTGGATTTTTTTTTTCTTTTTTAAACAGAGGATTGGCTAAGAATCTGAAAAATAACTTCCAATTTATCTTCGTTCCCGTTTTCTGCTGTCAGTATTCTCTCGGGGCCGTGTGTTGCCTACTCTGCTGCTGGGGGGCTGCTTATTAACTAATTTTCTCAAGAGCATAGCATGCGGTTATGAGTTCAAGAGCATAGCATGCGGTTATGAGTTTTGAAACTGCCGTATACTGTTCCTGAGATGGAAAGAAGCCCTGTGCTTCCCGATAGTAGGATTTGAATTGGCATTTCATGGATTGTTCTGAAACGATTTCCACGCCCTGCTGCCAAAGTAGGTTACACACGAGGTTGCTAAGCTCGGGGTCAGCTGTTTGAGACTACCAGCCACTCTGAGGGGGAAAGATGAAGTTTTTTACTCCCCAAAGAGTTAAAAGTCCCGGTAAACCCAGAGTCAGTTCTACCGAGTCTTATAGGGTCATGATGAGTCAGAATGAACGCAATGGTTGTGAGGTTTTCAGAATTACTGATGGCATTGGGTTTCAACTTGCTTGGGCTGAAGGTGCATCATCCTTGAGAGCTCTCAGGGAGCACCAGCAGCTCTGGGGTGGGAACCAGTAACCCGCATACTGAGGACAGTCTCGCAGTGCACGGTCTAGTACACCTTGGTGATCTGTCCGGATTTTCAAGGCCCAGGAATAGAAAACTGTTTGAACTGGCAAAGAAGTCTTCATACTGCATAAAGCCAAGTTAGGGATTTCTGTTCAGTTTCCTGTTCTTCTGTATTCCAGAGGGAGGATTGACTTGGCATTTGTGTGATTTTCAAGCTGTATTTTGTAGAGTCTCCAAACTAAACCCTCTGCCATCCAAGTCCATTCTGACTCACAGGGACCCGACTGAACAGAGTCGAACTGACCCTGTGGGTTTCTGAGGCTGTACATCTTCATGGGAGCAGACGGCACCATCTTTCTCCTGGTGAATTCAAATAGCAGCCCCCACCCCCACCGCACCTCATCTGCCCTCCACCTTGCTTTTGATCTCTTGGCATGCCAAGAGAACTGCCAAGTGATAAAAGAGTTCTGGAGTTTTTGAAGGAAAAGCAAAAGCTTGTTTTCTTGTGTATCTTCAGATTCACGAAGAGTTGAATGCCATTGTTCCAGTTAAAATGCTCTTCATTTCAATAATTTTGTCACTTGTATTCATCCTGGACAAAGGTTCTGGTCTATCGGGTGCTTTGTGATGATATAACCTGTTTGTTTGTTTTTTTCCTCATGCTTCCTGGATTTTCACTCGCCTGCTCTCTTTTTCTTGCGTGTTTTCTCTATCAAGCTCACTGACTTCAGTAATTCGGTGAAGGTACAAAACTAGTTTGGGGGTTGCAAGCATTATATTGATAACATTGCTCCATTGCAAAGTCCTCGCAAAACCCAATTCCTCCCTGTTGGAGATAGAGCTTTGGCCAGCTTGATGGGCTTTCCTGGGGAAAATTTGTGCCTTACTGTCACACAGAATCCAATGTAAATATCCTCCCAAACATGGGACAATAGGACATATTCATTCCTTGTAAATGTGATGTCACTGACATTTGCAATTCATTTGTAGGATTCCAGAGCCTATTTCCATCTTCTCAATCAAATTGCACCCAAAGGACAAAAGGAAGGTGAATCACGGATAGATATTAGCATGTCGGGCTTCAACGTAAGTGTCCTTTTGATTTCTTCAGGCTTATAAAATTGATGTCAATTGTTACCAATAAAAGAATGTCTTCATTGTATTCAATGGTGTTGACTGTAAGCATTGTTTTCAGTGCTTTCCAAGCATCCCTTTTAAACTGTATTACGTACTGTACATGTAATTAAGAAGCAGAAATATTTGCTTTATTTTGATAGTGTATTATTCAACTCCTTAATGGTATCTTATTGGTTTATATGATGACTTAAAATAGTCAAAACATCTCTAAGACAAGTGAGGACGAAATGAAATTTTAGGTACTCTTTGGAGGCTAACCTTTTCTTAGTATTTGGAATATAATCACGGTCATAAATTTAATACATATATATTCATAAATGGGGCTCTAATATTCCTGCCTCGGGGGTACTGTGAATAGGTTGGCAAACTCATGATCCGTGAATGAATTCCAATTTGGGGGACCACTGTCATTGATCTTGTGTCTTGGTTATATCACTAACTTCTTTGTTCACTTTGGACCAGGTGCCCGCTCAAAATTGGATTCCACATTGCTCATCTATGAAGTTAAGAAATTGGGCTGGACAATTAATTTCCTTCCAGCTCTAAGTTTTTATGATTATTTTGACAACCAGATATGTAATGCTGCTTAATCATAATGAAGAAAACCAAATTACCTAGCCTATTAAACAACAGGATCGAATGGATTTTACGGGCTAAACCATTTGCATTGCCCCTTCCAGTACTAAATTTGTAACTGACTTGGGCTCTCGTGTTTCGTTCAGTATAGTAAACTCTTGGGCTCATAGGACTCTGGGTTGGAATAAGGGTCCCATCTTGTGCAGTAAGAGTCTGAGATGGCTAGGTAAGGGTCTGTTCTTGTGCCTTGGTAAATGGCACCCGCCCTACTGATTCTCTAGTCAGTCCTGAATGACCTTCCTTCTTTAAATATACTTTTATTTCTCTGTTTTCTCTTCAGAATGCTTTTCAGAATCCCACAGTGCCGCTAGAATTCTGTTTAAAATGCTCATTTAGCACTTAAGGCTTTACACACCCATTTTTCTCTAACACCCCTAGATCAGTTGTTGTCTAGTCAGCTGGGATTTGGGGCAACTCCTTGGGTGTCAGAATAGAAGTGGGTTAAATGACAGATTTTTCAGAAGTAGATTGCCAGGCCTTTCTTCCAAGGCATCTCTAGGAAGACTTGAATCGTCAACTGTTTGCATCATGTAAGGTCTCCTATCACTCATAGCCAATGTTTCCCATTACTCTGCATGCCCCTCACCTTGGGCTTCTCCCATCATCCAGCCGCCTCAGGTGTCCTCACTCACTTTCTAAGTCTGCCTCTTTGCTCATATATGCCCCTTATTTCCCAGTGCCCTTCCTCTTTCTCAGTCGTACACCTACTTCACAGCCTAATTTACAATTCTGAAGAGTCTTGACTTTGTTGTTCGTCCTTGCTGCATTTGGGCACCGGAGAATGATACTCGCAACCGTCATTGAGTTAAATGCATTTCGTAGTTAAGAACTGTGGTTTGGTGCCATCTAGGGTATTTCCAAAGTACTGCACAGCTACCTTTTTCCTTTATTTTTTTGCATTCACAACAATTTTATAATAAGTACCATATGTTGGCAAAGAGAAAGTAGAATTGTTTATCTGGCATATCATTGAAGGAAAACATTTCTGTATTTTTAGTATGGCCTCTTAAGAAATGTCTTCTTCTGTGACTTCCACAGGAAACGGATGATTTGCAGAGAGCTGAGAGTATGCTCCAACAAGCAGACAAATTAGGGTGCAGACAGTTCGTTACCCCCGCTGATGTTGTCAGTGGAAACCCCAAGCTGAATTTAGCCTTTGTGGCTAACCTGTTTAATAAATATCCGGCACTAACCAAGCCCGAGAATCAGGATATTGACTGGACTCTCTTAGAAGGTAACCAAAGGCCCTTCCAGTTCCGTGGTGGCGGACACCGAGGGGGTTCACGATCCTGGCTGACGAGGTCTCCCTCTCCCGTTGCCTTCAGCAAACATCTGCCCGAAGTAGGCATGACGGGATGAGTAGAGCGTGCCCCCTGGTAGAAAGAGATGACTGGTCACTTGATGTAAGGACGTTTAGTAAACGAGTGGTTTGCTTTGTTTTAGGATTTATGGAGTTTATTACTTTTTATATAAAAATGTACATATGCCTATGAGTTGACCTATACAGTTACAGCTCACACACATACGCGCACACACACTTTATTCTTCTACAAGCAGACCGAATGGAATAAGCCCTGACTGTTTTCTCTCAGACCTCCTCAAATAATACTTAATAATACATGGTGGCTACTAAGGAGCCCCGATGGCACTGTGGGCGAGGCATTACTTAGATTGCTACCTGCACGGTTGGTGGTTCAAATCCACCAACTGTTCCATGGGAGAGAGGTGAGACTGGCTGCTTCCATAAGATGAGCCGTCTCGGAAACCCTAGATAGGGCTAGTGTGGATCGGAATCAACGTGATGGCAATGAGTTATTTCAGTTTTACAAAGGCAGCATTTGCTTTTGCAGAGCATATGCACAGGAAATAGAATATGTTACAGTTAGCAAACGCAGCTAGTTCATTGGGTGTCCAATGGCATGACTCTAAAATCTTCACATTTTTATGCTTTGGAAGTTTCCGGTAATTTGTTCTTGTAACATAGGTGTGTTAAAGGAGTAATCAGAGTTTTTCATCAAAGGTATGTAGATTTTCAGCAATTTTTTTAAACAGTAAAAAAAGAGATAAAGCTGAAGCATGTGATTGAGGCTCATATAAAGATAGAATAGTTTAAAAGATGAATGAAACTTCACAGCAGTTGTTCTCAGATATGGGATTTGGGGACGATGCTGGAGAAGGATTAGCTAGAAGCTATAAAGAGGGCATAAAACTCTAAGTGGCTCCAATGATTATAAGTATGTATATATTTTATTTTACATAAATTCAACAACTCAAAAATACAAGTATGTACCTAGATAGAATGAGTGCATAGCACTTTATTTAAAAGAAATATTTTTGATCTGTATTAAAAAATCCGTGGTTCAGTCATTCCCAACTAAAAGTGACCCTACAGGACAAGGCAGAACGGCCCCAGGGGGTTTCCAATGCTGTAAATCTTGACAAAAGCAGAAAGTCTCATCTTTCTGTGGCAGAGTGGCTGGTGGATTTGAACTGCCGACCCCATCACTGTGGATCCCCCCGGGCTCCTTTTAGATCTGCATAAAGTGGATCAGATAATGTCACGTCTGGATGACACTGCAGATATCTCAGGTGCATAAAAATAAAGGCAATGAATATTTTTAACAGGAGAAACACGTGAAGAAAGAACTTTCCGTAACTGGATGAACTCTCTTGGTGTGAACCCCCACGTAAACCATCTCTATGCGTAAGTCTTCCTACCGCTGTTCTAAATGTTTTTGAACATCAGGAAGGGGTGTTACACACATCATTGTAGCTCTGGGTGTTTTCTAGATGTTAATTTGTAGAAAGTATTTATATTGGAAAGATTGAAGGACTGCCTTCCACCACTATTTGCCAAGTATACCAAATCCCAAATTATTGTTATTGACTAAGTGATAGAATGTACAAATATCTCCCTAGTACCTTAGGGAGCACGGATTTTCGGTTTTGAAACCAAAAATCTGGGCATGCCTTCGGAAGACCATTCCTGATGCCTCAGGGCCTTTGTGCTTCCTGTCTTCTTGCCCTGGAATGTTCTTTGCCCATGTCTCTGTAAGCTCACCACCAATTCAGAGAGGCTTTCCTTCACTGCCACCTGTCACTCTCTCACCCTAGTTAAGGATAGACCCATGTACCTGTTTACCTACCAGAATTTCTTACCTTGCGTCTGCCTAGTCTCAAGAAAATTGTGTCTTTCTCGCCATGAGCTCTCAAGAAATGCTATGAAATGAATAGAGGTCACCTTAGCTCCATTTTCAGCTCAAGTTGAAAGAAAATCTGAATGTTCGTAGAGATCTGTTTTGCTTGGCCCCGAAGTGTTAAAGGGTTTTAAGGAAAGCCAAGACCCCACTCCCTGAAAATACTGATGCAGTTATTTTTCAATCTGTCAGTGACCTGCAGGATGCCCTGGTCATCTTACAACTATATGAACGAATTAAAGTTCCTGTTGATTGGAGCAAAGTTAATAAGCCTCCATACCCGAAACTTGGAGCCAATATGAAAAAGGTAGATCACTATGGTGCTCTGTGTATTATTTTCATTCTCAATTTGTTGTTTTCATATTTTATTATGCTTCTGGTGAGTTTTCATATTTTATTATGCATGGCATGTTCTCACTTAGTTACATGCTCGGGACCAAAAAAATTAAGAAGATGACAGTACGTATTGTTCAGTGATACTGGTTACATTTGTCACAATATGTCAGCCTTTTCATGATTACCATTGATTTAGCATCCCTGGCTCTCCTCTACTTTCTGGTCCGATTGTTAGTCCAGGATAAATGTGGAATGATTGGTTTCATTTACATGACCGTTTTGAAGAGCACGGTCCTAACAAGTGAGAGTAATTTTCTATGAGTCTGTCATTTGGCGGGAAGGTTTGAGTTACCAACTTGTTTTTGTTTGGAAGCCTTGAGGACAGGAACTGTTATCATCTTCTTAATTATTCCTTTTGTCCCGAGCGCGTCGCACCACTCACACACATGACTGTGGGCGAATGACACAAATGACAACCTGTAACTCTTTGCTTCTGTGTTTTTATAGCTGGAAAACTGCAACTATGCTGTTGAGTTAGGGAAGCATCCTGCCAAATTCTCCCTGGTTGGCATTGGGGGTCAAGATCTGAATGATGGCAACCAAACCCTGACTCTAGCTTTAGTCTGGCAACTGATGAGACGGTATGGTGCACAATTGCATTTCTTAAAGCTTCTTTGTAATATAAGTAGGTGATCTGATTTTGGTTTTCATTTGTTTGAAATGAACTTGTTTGTCACCAGAGAATCCAAGTCCCCTTCAGTTTGACTCTTCCTCCTTTGACAGCTGCTCAGACCAGTGTTTAGAGCTGAGGCGGAAGGCGTCTGGGGTGGGGTGGGGTTAAGGCAGGCAGCTCTCACTCTTTTCTGTTTTTTAATTTAACTTCATTGGCTTATGTATTTGCTTTTTAAAAGAAAAATAAAACATTCTGTGTAATTGCACAGCTTAGCTCATCAAATCGAATTAGTAAAACCCCCTACCCCTAGAGATGTGATTCTTTCTTCTTTATATTTATATTTCCTCCTATACCTCACCTCTCCCTGGCCCTCTCCCGAGCTTCTGAAGCCCGCTTTCAAAGAAAAAAACCCATTGCTGACCGTGCTCACACAGTGGATAGGATTTCTGAGGCTGTCAATCTTTACGGGAGCCGAACACCTCATCTTTTCCCCATGGGGCAGCTGGTGGTCGGAATGGACGGTCTTGTAGTTGGGAGTCCCTACTCTTACCCGCAGTGCCAGTAGGAGCAATGACGTTTGAATACAGTCTACGGTGTGGATGGCACGTGAAGACATGGTGCTGAGCAAAACAAGCCACTCACAGACGGATAAATGTCGTGTGATGTCACTTATGTAAAAAGGCAAGGAAAGGCAAATGTACAGAGACCAAAGTTTATTTAGTGGCTACCTACGGTGGAAGGGAGAGGAAGGGCGTGTCAGGATGACAGAAATAGCACATGGATTAACTGTAGGGTTCCATAGCTCGCTATTGCCATAGATTATTCAGAGTTGCATTGGCAAAAGTGTATGACAGATATTTTTACAAGATCAACAATGGCAAAAGTATCTGTTGGCATCGGAGTTTGGGGTTGTGGAGTGTGTTAGTCTGGGTGCTCTAGAGAAACAAATCCACAGAAACTCATGTAGAAGAGAGAGTTTTATATAAAGGGTAAGTGCACATCAAGAAAACATCCCAACCCAGTGTTGCTCAAGCCCACAAGTCCAACATTAACCCTTATGTCCGACACCAATCCACAAAATCCTCCTCCATCTCACTAAACAGACGCAATGATGCCGACTGCAAGAGGAAAGCCGAGTCAGTGAATGTGTAAGCATCTCAGTGCTGGCAGGGGTCTCCACACAGCTGCTCCAGCACCCAGGGCTATATCGGGGTAGGTCCATGCGGCTTCTCCTTGGGGATGTCTTGCAGGAAGTGAGTCTTGCCAGCTGAAGCAGAGAACTGCACCCTGGTCTGACTGTCAGAAAGCAAGAGACCCGAGAACTCCAAAGGCGAGGCTCACCGAGCCATTTATCCCTCTACCCTTCAATTAACCCCACATGTGTTTATCAACCAGGTTGGCACAATAAACTACCTCATGGAGCAGCCCAATGTATTTAGCCTAAGAATGTGTGCAGTGTTTTTGTTCTACTTTCAAATACATTGTATACTGCCTGGGTCTTACAAGCTTGCAAGCAGCCACCAAAGGCATATCAGTGGGTCTCTGGTCACCTTGACCAACAGAGGTGCAAAGAGAGTCAGAAAGAAGAGAAGGAGGTAGCCTCTGCGTCTAGCTGCCTCTGTGGACAGCTAGGGGCCTCCTGTGCTGTGAGACCGGAAGACCTGCCTATTAGGACGGACCCTGTTGCTCAGTGAAGCTAGAAGAATCCGGATCAAAGGTGGAGAAAGGAAGAAGAGAATTTCAAATACTCAAGGACGCGAGACTTTATGGAGCGATGGAGACCGCATGCACCCCTGAAACTACTCTCTGAGAATATCTAGATACCTTACCTTCAAATCATCTGAAAAATGAACAAAAATTTAGATTAAGAGAAAAGAAATAAAAAGGCCTGCCTTGAGCATAATTGCTCTTGTACTAACTACCTGTATGGGATCAAATTGTCCAGACCCCCTGGAAAGATGAGCTCAGGGCTTTGGGAGGCAGTGAGTTTGTGTTACCGAGGTAGGAACAACCCCGAAAAGCATGTGAGCATGGCGGTATAATTTGAGGACTGTCATCAGTAACATTGGTACCTGGGCAGACTGCTTAATTGATGTATGTTTTGCTGTATATTTGCTCGACAACAAAATAAGTGGGAGGGAACCTCACACACATGCACAAATCTTTCCATCCTTGCCAAGGGTACATTGCCAAGACACCACTGGATACAATCTTTTGCCTTTCAACCTAAGAAACAGGAAACAGAAGGTGAAACATCACGCTGACGTAGATCTCTGGGTGGCACACAGTGTGTGTTCAACTGCCAGTGGTTAGTAGGCCAGCACCACCTAAGGTTGAGAGTGTGACCCATCCAGCATCACGGCAAAAGGAAGGGCTGATGATTTGCTCCTGTGAACATTATGACCACAGATGCCCTATAAAGGAGGCCAGGTGGGGTCATGGGCATATGTTGGGCTGCTAACCTCAACGTCATCAGTGCAAAACCACCAGCCACTCCACGGAGAAAGATGAGGCTTTCTACTTCAGTAAAGAGTTCGTCTCAGAAACCCACAGGGGCAGTTCTACCCTGTCCCGGATGGTCGGTCTGAGTCCGCATGGAGACGTTGGCACTGAGTTTTGAGTCCAACCTCACGGAGCAGCTACTTTGTAACCCATGGGGTTGTCATAGGTGCAACTTGAGTCAGTCGCAGTGTTGAATGTCGCATTTCCATTTTCTCTCAGACAGTAGATGGTGACCTCGTCTCTTCTTTCACTTAGATACACCCTGAATGTCCTGGAAGATCTGGGAGAGGGTCAGAAAGCTAATGACGACATCATCGTAAACTGGGTGAACAGAACATTGAAGGATGCTGGAAAATCAACTTCCATTCAGAGTTTTAAGGTAAGAATCCTTGAATGTTATGCCTGCCAGAAGACATGCCTAGTGTGGAAGAACAATCATTAGCCACTTTGGGAGTGAGAATGGTTGTTGAGCTAAATTCTTACCAGAATTTACTGGGCTTTGAGACCCTTGGTATCAGGGATGCAAGATTGCTTTGGAAAAATTGTCATATTGGTTATCGTTTTACACTAGGACAAGACTATCAGCTCCAGTCTGGCAGTTGTGGATTTAATTGATGCCATCCAGCCAGGCTGCATTAATTATGACCTCGTGAAGAGTGGCACCCTAACAGAAGATGACAAGCACAATAATGCCAAGTAAGGGGGCATGCTGATGATCATGGGAGAACCCATTGTGAACTGCGGTTTCCTCATTAATAAAATAGGGGCAGTAATGATTGACTTAGATTTAATGGGGGAGGGGAGTAAGTAAAGGATTGCGCATTGTACCTGACACCAAGTAGGAGATTTATATATATGAAATCACTGCCATCAAGTCAATGCTAACTCATCACAACCCCCTAAGGGTGTCTGAGACTGTACATGTGTGCGGTAATAGAACACCCAATCTTTCTCCAGGGAAGCTTCTGGTGCATTTGAACTGCCCACCGTGCAGGTTGCAGCCCAACGTGTAACCACTACACCACCAGGGTTCCACCCTCCATAGTTTTTTTTTTTGACAGATCAATACATCAATAGATTGATAGATTGATTGCTGTGATGGTGTTGTGGAGTCTGAGTTGGGCTGCTGACTGCAAGGGCAGCAACGCACAAGCCCCACCCAGTACAACAGCTGATAGCAGTTTGCAGTCCACCCAGTACAACAGCTGATAGCAATTTGAAGTCCACCCAGTACAACAGCTGATAGCAGTTTGAAGTCCACCCAGTACAACAGCTGATAGCAGTTTGAAGTCAGCAGCCGCTCCTGTGATGAGCTCCAGTCCTGGAAACCCACAGGGGCCATTCGACCCGGCCTTAAGGGGCATTATGAGTCGGAGTCAACTATGAGATTTCCTATGAAGTCCATGCTCCAAGTTTAAGTCGCATTTGATATTGGAGCAGGGGAGTGAAAATGACCCTAAGAACCCAGCATAACTAGAAGGAACCGAGGATATTGGACCTCCAAATGAAATAACTCTGATAACACTTTTAATTATAGAATTTTTGCATGAGAACCGACAGCTCTTTCCTATCGTCTTCTTGACTGACAAGAATGCCATCTTCATTTCTGTTTCCCAAACCACAAATATAGGTATGCTGTGTCAATGGCCAGACGAATTGGAGCCAGAGTGTACGCTCTCCCTGAAGACCTTGTAGAAGTGAAGCCCAAGATGGTCATGACCGTGTTTGCCTGCTTGATGGGCAGGGGGATGAAGAGGGTGTAGACTCCCCAGAGTCCGAAGTAAAACACCCTTTGCTCCCAGGTGCATGTTTAGCAGCAAGTCAGCTATTTCCAAGGTGAAGTGCTCATGGCTTACGAACGGTGCTCATTTAAAGGACTTTTGAGGTTGATGAATGAGACTAGATCCTCAGAGCCCTTTGGAGAAAGAGTCTTACTAAAAACGAGGGTTCTGTCTCATAGCCAGCGTTGGATTGGTCAGGCACACCTAAAATGTACTCATAGCCCCAAACCATTTTACTCTGTCCTAGATTGCTGCCTTCGACATTTCCTGTGGCTGTATGTTACTTCTCGCTATGTATCTTTTTGCCTTTTAGATCATCCACCTCTTGGGATTAGTGTAGATGATCAGATAGGAATATGATTTGATGGTAATTTTCCTTTCCAGCCAGTGTGCTGGTTCTTCTTGGAGAACTCCAGGCCGAGGATAGCTGCAGGCATGTCTGACTGGAAATTTGCCGAATGTCACGGAGGCTTTTCATATTCGTTTACTCTTAAAAATCAGTATCTTTTTACAGTATTCTTTCGACATGATCCTTTTTTGTACGTTTAAGAATATTTTGATTACATTAAATAAGACTGCTGATTTTGCTACTTTTTTAAAGGGGTCTTCAAGTAAGTAAAAAACCAAACCCCCCCCCCAAATCATACATTATGATAAGTAGAAGAGAAATGTACCTTAAATTTGCATCTTTCTGCCACACAAGCTATAAACAATTGATATATTTTGTCTTAAAATACTTGGTTAACTACATCCTTCTTTTTTTTTTTCTTGAAACCTGTATCACCAAGCTCTCTCTTTAAATCGAAAATGCTGTTGAATAGGACACTTTTGAAGGAAGAGAGTGCTCAGAAGTTAGCCAGGATGCAGTAGGGCCAAGTATGCTAAGTGTACACTATTTTTTTCCATTTTACACCTAAGAGATGTGGTCCCTAAAAAATAGAAATATATATGTAGAACTTAATGTACTCTTACTGTGTCCCACTGTTTGCTATAGTTTCCAATATCATGTTACTCTAACTCTGAAAAGTGATGTAATCGGGTAGCCATGTATTAGTTCAAATAAAGGCATTTGCATAATAATTCCTATCTTCTCCCGGCTCTGGCTCTTAGTTGTCTGCCAATGATGTCAGCCACTTTTGTTGTCCAGTATCTCAACGCATTTTTCTGGTGTCTTCTACACAATGCTGTTTGGTAAATTTGACCTTTGAGAGCTAAACGGGAGGGACTGAGTCAAGGCTAGTACAAATGGGATGTGTTGGCTTTCTCTCTCTCCCTTTTACCAAGTGTTCCATATCCTCGTCCCGCCCTGGTCTTTTTCTCACCTCCCTCAATCGTTTAATATCCTGGAATATACAGGAAGACGGAGGCCACGGGGATCTGAACAGTCAGGGAGCGGAGATGGTTTGCAGCAGGACTTCTCAGTTGTGCTTTTGGTGGATGCAGGGGCTCTGAGAAACCTGTCACTGGATTAGCCCCAAACAGACTAAAATCCTAAATTTATTCTCTCAAGCAAAAAGCACTTGCAGAAGGCAAGCAGCCAGGTTTCTCCTCTGAGCAGTGGTCAGAGCGAGCTCGTTCTGACCCCACGAGTGAATAGGGGAGAAACAGTGTCGCTGCTGTGCTTGTTTCATTGCAGTGATTACCGGGAGAGATTATTAGCAGAGTTTTACAGTGTCACAGGAGACAATGGATACTCTGAACAAGGCAGATTTCAACAAACATTAGGAAATTATCTAGACAAACATTTCTCCTGGCCACAACCCCCTTGAAGCGCCACACTCCTTGGCTTATCCAAATTGGGGTACTTCCTGACTGGCCACATGCGTATCTCAGTGACCTTGTTAGCCTCCTTCCTCCGTCGGAACATCCCTGCTGATTAAACCGAAAAGGGATTTTTCCTGTAATGGAGGGGTGCTGTTCCTTTTTGGATTTATTTTAAATTAAATCTTCAATTATGTTAAGCATTTCTAGTCTTAACAGCAGACTAACGCTTCCACTTCCCTATACCAATATAGCACTTAGGTGTTGGGTTGCAATCCAAAAGATCAGCAGTTCAAAACCACCAGCCAATCTGGGGCCATCATGTGCATTGTAGACTGTTTACCATCATTCCTGGCATTTACCTACTAGATGCCATTAGCATTCTCCAGTTATGACACCCCAAAATATCTCCACACACGGTCAAATCTCCCCTGGGAAACAAAATTACCCCTCTCTAAGAAGCAGGGGGTTGAGGATATGTTTACATGCTGATAATTATAAAATATCTTACATTTATCAATTGAGAGAAAACTTTTCTATGGTTCAAAACCCTACAGTCCGAAACAAAAAGAAAGACATGTGGCAGCTTGGCTTTTGCAGTGCACAAAGTCTCAATATAGTTGTCTACAGGTGGCTACATTTGGGGCTGCTTTCCGCAAGGTATGCTGGTGGAAACCACCAGCCACTCTGAGGGAAAGAGTTACGGCCTCAGTTCGACCACCCCCTATAGGGATACATGATTGGAGAGTTAGAAGCTCTTCACTTAAAGCAGAGGTAGGGAACGTTTGGCCTGTAGGCTATATAAGGTCCAAAGAATCAGCAGCTCACATCACAGGCCAAAGACAAGCAGCCCCAGCCGTCACATAGGTAGCAGGGCTAAATTTTGTCTGAGAATGATGTTATAAATATCCAAATGACCCTTGGCAGGAAAAGATTGCCCATCCCTGACCTAAAGCCTAGGTGTGCGAACGTATTTGGACTACTTCCCTCTTTTCAAGAAAAAAATTTATGTAGTGCCCCTCTGACCATTGCAAACTTTAATACTATGGCCCATAATCCAAAATAAAGTGTGAGTGTCTGCTTTTTCAAAGCCGTTTTGTTGGCATATAATTTTCATACTATACAGCTCAGTAATTCAGACACATTAAGGAGAGTTGTGCAATCATCGCAATGAACTTTAGAACATTTTTGTCATTCTTGTACTCACAGTTCATAGCTCCCCATCTCCCCACACCCTCCTAGATAGTTCAGCACCCCACAGGGAGCAGTATCACCCACTTCGGCAAACACTGATCTAAAGCAATGGGATTGAACACCATATCTCTTCCTTCTTCCCCCAAATTGATACTCATATGCTGTTGGGGTGATGTGTGCTATTAGTCGAGTCTGACTCAGCAATCACCTGTCCCAGCTCGGCTATCATCTTTACAGAAGCAGGTTGCCAGGTTTTTCTTCCAGGGACCCAGTGGGTGAGTGAAAACGGCTATCATTGCGGTGGGAAACTGAGCACTTCACGGTTGTCCCACCAGGGTTCCTGACACATATGATAATCGCCTACCACAACGACTGTATTAGGAGTTCTTGCAAATTGATGTGATCTAAACGCAAACTCCCTAAAGCAGATGAATAGTCATTCAAGGAAAACTATAATAGTTTACCCATGACCATAAAAAGGGCTTCAGGATTATACAGTTTGAAGCAACCAAGAATGAATTCTTTCTTCATTCATTGCTTTAAAAATATATATATATATCAGACTGATGATACAATTTAAATGATTTGATATTTAATCCGGTCGTGGGGAAGGCACGAGTAGACGGGCATTGTCTACCACCTTAGAGAGGGTCAGCGTATAGTCCTCCTTGAAGGCAATTTGGCAATAGTTCTCAGACTAAACGCTACCCTGTGCTTCAGTTCCGCAGCCAGTGAGTATGGGAGTGTCCCACGATACATCGATTGTACGACTGTCGTATGGTGCTGAGGAGGTGGCATAGGAGCCACAGCCAACCTCCTGGGTACACAAAGGAGAAGGAGAATCTCACTCTGCCTCATGGGCTCGCTGCTGTGGCCTCTGACGTCTCTGCAGGGATCTCAGACACACTTCACTGGTGGCTCTGCTGTCTTGATGTCGCAAGGTTCTTCCTGCTTCTGAGATGATTCTCTCAGATACCCAGTGAAATGGCAAAACTAGCCAATCCCTTTTTTTAATGCCTCACATACCCTATTTACATGGTCCCACCCAATCATTTGGTGGGGAATCCAGAAACAGACATGGAAAAGTCAAATTTAAGCAATTGACTTCACCCCAGGCTCACTTAGTCTCTACAGGGTCACTTAGTCTCTTATGAAAACAGAATGTGACGTGATTTAGACATTGTGGGAGAACTCCATTGTAGTCTGGTCCTGCTTGTTCTTTAGCATCTCAAGCAAGATTTGTGTCTTACTAGGGACCTGCAACGCACTGAAAGGAATTCTTATTTCTGTTGAGTCTTCAGCCCAGATCATTATAAATTTCCTATTTTTTCCTTATATAAGCATGTTGTTTTATCCTGTTGTGAGGATTTTCCCCAAAAGTTTTATTGGCATAGAATCCACATGTCATACAATTCAGCTGGACAATCGTCACCATAATGGGTTTCAAACATTTTCTCCATTGTAGGCAGCATTATTAGCTTGTCATTTCTCCCCATCCTCTCCCTGCCCCCTCACCAAACCTGCAAGTTACTGCCTCCCTATTGGTTACAGGCCCGACTCCTATTTCATTAGCCATGTAGCTTGCAGTGGAGCTAAGTCCGTCACAACTTGGGACATTTTTCTTTGGTTTTTGAGAATCGTCTCGTGACTGCTCAGATCCCTGGTGATGTACTGGGTTACGTATTGGCTTGCTAACTGCAAGCTCCACAGTTCAAACTTCCCAGAAGGAAAATGAGACTGTCGGCTCCCCAAAGCTTTCATTTCAGACTCTCCACAGCAGTTCTACCCTCTCGGCCCTAAGAGTCCGAATCTGCACAGTGGCAGTGGGTTTGATTTGCTGATTGTCCGGCACAACACGCCAAAAAGGGAGCAGGAGCATTCACTGATAGTTCAACTTTGTGTTATTTTGGAACCTTTGGTTTCACTTCTTAACATGACTCCTGTGCCTCTTGCTGCTGGAATCACTGTCCCTGGTTTTGCTGGGTTGGGGAGCCATGATGCATGGCACAATTTCATATTCATAATATTTGTAAAAGAAAATGAAACTGACACCACTCTTACAACATGCACAATGCATGGGACTGGATGCTGCTGCCAACATGTCAAAGCATACCCTGTTATACAGTAAAGTGTAGATAGAAACGACAGTACAACATATTGCACAAACAAGCCAGTAACATAGGCATTTATTATATATCAAGTCATGCCTTCAGGTTACATATGCTCTCTCTCATTGTGCATCAGTGCTGATGACATAGCGGAGCAGCTAACTGCAAGTCCTGCAGCTAGAAACCTCCTGCTGCTCCTAAGGAGAAAGATAAGGCTTTCTACTATCAAGAGTTACGGGCTTGAGATATAAAAATAATTTATCAACTGGTCACGAGGGTGAGAGGGGGAGGGAGGGAAGGATAAAAGAGGAACTGATACCAAGGATCCAAATAGAACATGTTTTGAAAATGATGATGGCAACATGTACAAATGTACTTGATACAATTGATGTTTCAGTTGTTAGAAGAGCTGTTAAGAGCCCCCAATAAAATTATTTATTTTTAAAAAAATAATTATTTTTTCAAGTTTCAGGCTTGGAAACCCACAGGGCAGTTATACCATGACCTATAAGGTCACCGTGAGTTGGCATAGATTCTATAGCTGTGGGTTTGGTTTAGTTTGGAACCATTGTACACTAGGGCGCTCAATCATATGTGTGGCCTGCAGGGCGCTGTGGTGTTCATTGCATCCCATTCCCAATTGGAATTTCCGAATGGAGCTACAACACAGTCGTATAAGCCACTGGGCAATGCCCTGAATGGACTGTATGCAGCACATGCCTGCAAAGCTTCATGAAAGACGCCCTATCCCCCATCTTCACATTAAAACGAGTCAGAGAGCTCTATGTAGTCACATGAAAATATGTCTGCATTTAATCTCATTGTTCTAAATACATGATAGAAAAACATCTTGAGCAAGCTAGGCAAATAGATTTTTAGGCCTAGGTGATAGATAACATGGGCTTTGCTCTTTTTGTGTTATATACTTCTATATATGTTTAAAAGGAAAGTTAAGATAAAACATAGTATGATAATCAGGTAAGCAACAGATAATGCATTTTTTAAACACGCAGCGGAGTGAAAAACTTTGGCATGCACACTGAAGCATTCTGCAGCAACATACACCACTTGTAGCATTTTGATATATTTTCTTCGCTCTGTGTGTGTGTGTATGCAGAGAGATAAATACACACATACGTATTAATATGCTATAGATAGTATACATATAAATATATACTATATACACACATTTTGTTTGCTAAATCATCAGAAGTAAGCTTCAAGCAGCATGACATCTCACTTCTAAATCTGCATACATTTTCTGAGAATAAGGGCATTCTCTTTCAAAACTCCAATAACATCACACTCTTGGAAATTAACATGTATGATATATAATATACATCTAATAAGTATGAGATATAATATACATAATATACACAGTTTTTAAATGCAAACATTCTTAATGGTTTAAAATGTATGCTTTGAAGATGGGATTTTAAAAAGGAAACGCTGCATTGCATTTGCTTGTCATGCTCTTAGGGTACCCCTTAAGATTCTGAAACCAAAAAAAGGAAAAAAAAGATTCTACAACAGTCTGTTGCCTTTTCATGTCACTTAAGTTAGTGACATTTTTGAGGACTTCAGATTTTTAATAGACTGTCCCACAATTTGGACTTATTGTATTGGAAAAATAGGGGAAGTATGTAACATTCCTCTCATGTCAGACACAATATTTACTAATCCTTGTCTAAATAAATTCATGGTATGCGTTTAAGGAGTTCATTAGGTGAGTAGAGTTAGATAGGTGATACGGGACATTTAGGGTAGGAGAGTGAGTTTTTATTTTTATTTTGGAATAAAGGAAGTACACTATGCAAACCAGGAAAATGACATTGGTACCATTCACAGCTTATTCATATTTCACCAGTTTTACTTTGTTTATAAGCATGTGTGTGCATGTGCGTGTGTGTGAGATTCTATTAGATTTTATCATGTGTAGACAGATTCATGGAACTACCAAGAGCACCAAGATAAGGAAGTGAACCACAGAAAACGCAAACCCACTGTCTTGAGTCAGTTCCTATTCAGAAAGCCTATCTATGTAGGGTTTCTATGGCTGTAAATCTCTGCAGGAGCAGATAGCCTCGTTTTTCCCCCATAGGGTAGCTGGTGGGTTTGAACCACTGAGAAACAGTCCAACACTTACCTGACAGCACCACCAGGGCTCTGTCACAAGGGTCCTTAATGCTACCTTTTATATAGCCATGTTCACCATCAGCCCTACCTCATACCTAAGTCCAAGATCTATTTCTATTCCTAAGGTCAATATTATGTTCCATTGAGTCATGTTCCTGTCCCCTGCCAGTACCACACTCTTTTACTAAGTCGAATTAAGTAGAGTGACAACACCCTTTGTCTTATTTTTCAACACTTTAAACTAGTTCAGATTAAAAGTTCATGGAAAATATCCATTCTCTTTGCATTCCATTTTCCCACAAACTTTTTGACACCTCCTCATACTTGGGGGTGAAACTCTTGTGTCATATGGCAATTTCATGTTGATTTTAAAGAACTGTCTGATTATTTTGCACAGTGGTTACACCTTTTACATTCCTGCCAGCTATGCACAATGGGATCTAATTTCTCCACCTCCTTGAGAACCAAAACTTGTTTTATTTTTCATTTTTCTGATAATTGTCATCACACTGGGTGTGAAGTGGTATCTCATTGCAGTTTTGCCTCGGTGGCAATGAGCTACTGATGGCCTTACGCAATGCTTCTTGTGAATGTTGACCATTTGTATATCTTTGGAGAAATGTGTATTCAAGTTCCTTGCTTATTTTCCCATTGCTTTCTTTGTTTTGTCGTCGAAGTGTAGGAATTCTTAGATGCAAAAATACTCAACAAAACATTAGCAAATGCAATCCAACAATGTGTCACCATGACCAAGTGGGATATGCTAGGTTGGTTAAATATTTGAAAACAATCAATGCTAACTGCTATATTGACAGGCTAAGGAAGAAAAATCTTATGATCATAATGATTAATGCATAAAAAACATTTAATAGAAAACAAGATGAAATACCACCTTACACCAGCCATGGAAAAAGAAAACATGCTGGAAAGGGTGCAAAGAGACTGGAATGCTCATACTCTGCAGATGGGATTGTAAATCCGTACAACCTTTGTGGAAAGCTATATGGCGCTCCCTGGATGCGCGTGTCACAGGTAAGTTCAAAAGCCTCACAAGGTCCCAGATGAACAATACCCAACTCTATGATATGCTTGAAGTTTTGCCATTCACTCGAACCAAAACCAAAACAAACAAAAAACCCCAACAACTTGCTGCCATCAAGGTGATTCCAACTCATATCAACCCTATAGGACAGAAGTAGAACTGCCCCCTCAGAGTTCCAGACACTGTAATTCTTTACAGGAGCCAATAGCTGTGAGTCTGGGTGGGTTAGAGAAACAAATCTAGAGACACTCATATGTGTGTAAGAGAGAGCTTTATATCAAAGAGCAATTGTATATTGAGTAAACATCCTAGTCCAGTCCAGATCAAATCCATAAGTCTGATATTAGCTCATAAGTTCAATACTAGTGCAAAAATCCTTCAGACTCACACAGTCACATGCAATGATGCAACATGCAGGAAGATCACAAGCTGGTGGGTGAGAAGTCTTGAGAAGTCTCCACGTGGCTCCTCCAGCTCTCCAAGTGTGGCTCCTCCACAGGAAGGTGAAGCAGAGAGAGCAGGTGGCCTTTCTCCAAGGAGAAACAGAGCAAGTTCCCAGAATCCCCGTGAGAAGTCCACACCCACAAGGAGGCACCATCAGGCTGTGATTTGACAGGCTAGACTCCACCCCTGTACTTATTTATCAAGTGGACTTGAAATTACATAACTACCACAATAGCCAAACAGTCACTAGAAATATATCCCCTACTGGCAAAGAACTAGGAGGCTTCTGATATATACCTCAGTGTCCTTCTGCTGGTTCAGAATTCTTGCGTGGACCAACTGCGGGAGAAGGAAAGCAAAAGATATGACCCTGCCAGTGTTGCCCCACTACATTTGATGATTCCGTATTCTATTTCAGTTTTTAAGGGAAAATAAAAGTGGTCTTTCAATACTTATTGTCTTCTATTTCATGGAATCTGTCCTTGTAGTGTCGTGGTAAAGGATTGGGCTGCAAATCAAAAGGTCAACAGTTCAAAACCACCAGCACCAGAGAGGATGAGTTTTCTACTCCCACAAAGAGAGACAGGCTCGGAAACGTACAAAGGCAGTCTACCGTGTCCTATAAGAATACTATAACTCGACCTCCGTTGGACAGCATGGAGTTTCGCTTGTTCAGTTTTCTTATTGTTGACCTCCACAGGGCCCCAGGGGGGCATAGGGGGCTCCATGTTGGGATGCTAACCATGGAGTTAACAATTTGAAAAACACCAGCTGCCATGAAGAAGAAAGACGAGGCGCTCTATTCCCATAAAGTGACAGCCTCAGAAACTCACAGAGGCAGTTCTGCACTGTCTGGGGCCACCGAGAGTCACGCTCGACTGGAGGGTAGTGAGTTGGGTTTATTGGTCTCAAACAATTTGATATTGGCTCACTAATTAGCTGGCCAGAGTTTCCACACATCTTCCCTTCATTGATTTCAGTATCATGATGTTTCCAAATTAGATCCAAAGTCTGTTTTATTCTTCATGCATGGGCTTAGTCGTTGGAATCACAGAAGAGATGTCGAGAGAATGACCTTTCCCTGGCTATGGCTGAGGGTCAAGAAGTACGGTTTAGATTAGAAAGCGGATCTCCATGGGTCAGGGCAGTTAAATGAGGAAGGAGACTTCAGGTTAGGTGTGTGCATATCTATATACTGAAAGATTATCAGTGGCTACCTCCAGGGTGTGGGATTTTAGATGTGTGTGTGTGTGTGTGTGTGTGTGTGTGTGTGTGTGTGTGTGAGAGAGAGAGAGAATGCATAATTTCCTTTTTCGTAGATTTAAAAATGGTTTTAATGGAATATACTCCACATATCATACAATTTAATTGTTCAATCATATCAAGATTTGTGCACTCACCACCACGACATTTTCTTCTCTGACTCATTGCTAGCTCCCCCATCCCTCCCTGCCCACCTCTTCCCCTGCCACACCCCTAGGCAATTATCAATCCAGTTACTGTCTCTGTATCGCTAACTCTTCTGGATTTCACAGACAAAATGAAAACTATGCAAAAAGCAAACAAATAAATGCCAACAGCAATAACTAGACCAAACTTTTCAAAGAAATCTCAATCAAAAAGAAAACAGAAAATATTCAAAAAAAACTTAAACAACTTTAAAATGGGTGAAAAGCGAGATCAAATGATAGCGTATTACATTTTAGCCAAACCACTTCTGCCACAATCGATTTTCCAGAGCAGTCTGTCTGAAAGCCAGGCTATTCATATTCCTCCGGAGTTTTATCCATGTGTGGGCTCTGAGAATGGATGTTGGGCTTCCACTCTTGTCAGAGCCTTCTGAAAATAATATACAGGGTTTGTTTTTCAATGTACCGTTTAAAGGCCCCCAAAATATTAAATGGGACGCAGATATCCATGTGTAGAAGGATGAAACAAGACTCATATCTCACTCCATCAAACTCCAGGGAGATTAAAGACCTAGAGGTAAAACCCAGGTAAGTATAGTGAAGGTGACTGGGCATGAGGGCACCTCACGACAGGTGGGATCAAATGTTGTGGGGGCGTTATGTGGGGGTCGGGATGCTATCCGCTGAGTGGTAGCCATGTGGACTTGGGGGGAGGTCTCCTAGAGAGGGAGGTGGCCCTGTCAGAGGAATGAGGCTTATGGATGGGAGGGGCAGCGCAGGAGAGGGGAGAGGGAATAGTCGAATTGTGGGGAGGGAGGGCTGACCACCAGGCGTGGGAAGGAGGAGAGTCTAAGTCTGCCCTTGGGATCTCCAGGTGGGGAGGGTCTTTAGTGGCGTGCAGCAAGAGGGCAGAATTGGCCTAGGGCATCTAGGGGTATCCCAGGAACCCAGGCTGGATGCTGCAGAACACTGGAACACTGAGTCCTGGATCTTTGGGGTGCATGTCATGCTCCAGAGGCTGCATCCCTGAGACCCCAAGTGGGAACTTCCCTGGATGAACTGGCCTTTACCAAATACACACTTGTAATCTGAGGGTTTGGGCCAGAAAACCCACGGTGTCTGAGGTAGAAGACAGCTGTACCAAGAGCAGTGTTGTCGAGCAAACAAGGTCTTGGTCCCTCGACACCCTGTACACTGTATGAAGACGCGCATTATCCCGGCAATCGTGTGACGACCATTCTGTTATATTCTGCTTACACTCGTTTATGTTCGGGTGTAGCTCAGAGGGGAGTCGCCATTGAGCTCATCCTCTTAAGCTGTGTCACTTGTTTCTTTCTTTATTTTTCAATAAATGAAACCCAGAGATGTTGAGCCTACAGGGAAAGAAAATATAACAAGTGTTTGGGGGAAGGGGATATATAGGAATGGGGAAAATAAGAGGGTTATGGGGTCAAAAGTCCAGGAAGGAATTGTATGTTCTGGAAAACATGTATGATTATAGATGAAACTGCACAATTGTGTTAGAAATGATTGAGTTGTGGAAGGATATGACATGTATTGGCTTTCAAATTACACAAAATAAAAATAAAAGACATAGATCCAGCAATGGATTTGGGGCTCAAATTATAACCTATCTGTCATTTAAGAATACTTAGCTCTGTTAACCTGGCCCTGCTACATACTCGCCTTCATGAAATGATCGCTGAAGACAAGGGTGCTACAGCAAAGTGTGGTGAAGAAAGCAGATGGTGCTCGGCTCTCAATCTGAATAATTTCCTTTATCTACATATACCTTCCCTAGGTGACACAAAGAGGTAAACACTTGACTTAAACGTTGGCAGATCAAACCCATCCTGAAGCACCTCAGAAGACAGGCCTGGCAATTTGTTTCTGAGAAGTGACAGCTTTATAAACCACATGGAGTCGCTCCACTCCAGACAGCAACAAATCACCTTTCCAGAACCAAAAGAAAGTGGAGGGTGATCATGAAAGTTTGAGTCCGCCGGAGGCACAAAGCAAACACATTGAAAAACTCACTGCCATGGAGTCCGTTGCAACTCACGGCCATCCTATAGGTCAGGACAGAACTGCCCCCGTGGGTTTCGCAGACTGTAAGTTTATAGGGAGTGGAAAGCCCCACAGGGCCACGGATGATTTCCAACGGTGGACCTTACCGTGAGTGGCCCAACCTGTAAGCCCCACCACCCAAATCCGAAAGGCTCCTGGTACAAAAGCAGAAAGGTCAAATGATGATGTTGGAAGCAGCTTTCTACTCCCATAAAGGTTTACGGTCTCGGAAAACCACAGAGGCACTGCTCCTTTGTCCTAGAGTGTCGCCAGGAGTCGGAACAGACTCCACGGCAGGGAATCTTGGTTTTGTGGGTTGGTTGTTGTTGATATCCACTAGATTTCATGGAAACACTTCCGTGTAAGATCAACAGCTCAGATTTGCCCAAAAGCAAGTATGTAGACAACACACCATTTCTAACCTCACATAGTAATATCAATAATGAGAGTGAAACACAACAAAACCAAAAAAAACAAAACAAACAAACCTCACTGCCATTAAGTCGATGCCAACTCATCAAGGCCCTAGAGGGTAGGGGAGATCTGCCCCTGGGGGTGTGTGAGACTGTCCCCCTTTACGGGGGTAGAAAGCCCTGTCACTCTCCCACGGAGCAGCTGCTGGTTTCTAATTGCTGACGTGGTAGTTAGCACGCCAACGCACAACCGCCATGCCACCTGGGCTGCTGGGGGAGCGAAATAACCCATGATAAATAAGAGGTAGCCTGGTGCTCACAGCTAGGCACACCGTTCGCTGAGCAGAAGCAATCTCACAAAACAGCATTATCGAGCAAGGCTTCTTCTATGATAATGATGAAGTACCGAAGCAAAATCAAACTTCCTGCCAGCGAGTCAATGCCGACCCTGGAAAACTGAGTAGAACACTGCTCTGAGTTTCCGCTATTCTTTTCCGGAATAGAAAGCCTTGTTTTTCCCCTGGTGGTTTCAAACTACCAACCTTTCAGTTAGCAGCTCAACGCATGACCACTACACCACCAGAGAGTACTTTATGGTGATGCAGAAGAACAATGAAAATCCATGACCACTGCCTATTCGTGTGTAGCTGGAATGCTCTCCAAGTCATAGGAATGGTCGGACAGCTCCCTCTCCTGGCTAAAATGTGTAACAGCTTTTGCTTTGTAACAATGGTAGCATTAGCCTCAATGGTTGCGAATATCCCGTCTTTCATTTCATTTCATGTTTTTGAAAGGGAAAAGAAAAGTTTTACTTTGGATCATGGGCACAGAGTCAGCTGGAACCAGAGTCGCCAAGCCCCTGGCAAGGGCACTTACAGGAAGAACTGATTGCCCAGGCAATGGCCAGGAAGAGGCTCATCACGTGCCTCCGTTCTAAAATGCTGTCCGAGCTGGTCTGGGGATCTCTTTCCGATGACTTTCTGTTCTTTGTCCAGTGTTCTTTTATTCTGGCGTCAAGTGTGAATGTCCTTTTTGGCACACCTTTGGTGGGTCAGATCTGCATATCCCCCGTGTTCGCTTGCTGTGGTGGGACGTCTTCAGCACCTTGTGACAATCTCGCTTACATCCTAAGGGTAGGTTCACTAGGCAAGCTGCAGAGCGGCTAAGTGGGTTGGACGGTAGGCTCAGGATTTTCAGAAAAGCATGGTCACGAAACAGAATTCTACCATTTCAGACCTGGAAACCTATCTCTTTCACTTCGTCCTCCTTCACTGGCTTCTTTCTGGTGCACAAAAGGGGCGGGATGTCTACCTCACGAGTCACAAGGCGCTGGTTCTTATTTCCTTTAGATGCTTGTAACTGAACATCCTCTAACAACTCTCCCCCCGCCCCATTTTTAGAATGGGCAGCAAAGTTTTCTGTAAAGTGAATAGATACCAGTTTATTTCACTTTCCCTTATCATTGACTACATTGGTCCTTTGTAATTCTTTGGTTTCATATTTCATACCACATTTGTAATGAGACGTAGTCATTGAATGCTGTTATAGCAAACAGTCCTCTAATGTCCTAAAACAACCATGACAAATGTCTCCCAGGGGGCTAGCTAGGAAATTCTAGTCATGTAGAGACCATGGTTGACAAAAGAGCAGCACTTGGAATGTCATGGGTCACTGTACCAGAGGAAAGACATGGTCTTGGAGGGAGTCCAGAAACATAGTACTTATCTCAAGGTTGGCAGCTAGCCCAGAACCATCCGCTGCTCCATGGGAGAAAGATGGCGCTTTCAACTCTATGGAAAAAAAAAAAAAAGATTTGTAGTCTCAGGAATTCACAGGGGGCAGTTCTAGCCTGTGCTACAGAGTGGCTCTGCATCAGTATCCACTCACAGTGGCAGTGAGTTTGGTTGTTGGTGTTGACGGATGCTCATTGGCAATGAAATGCTCTCTCCTGGAAGGTCAAATGCCACTTTGGAACTCAATGGTCAGAACTAGTTCCTCTCACAGCTATTCATAATTTTGCCTTTCCTTAATTCAAAATCCAAGTACAGAATATTAAAATGGCTGTACACTTAGTAAAAATAAAGGCTCAAACAGTCTGGTGGTTTCCTTAACAGGAGTCCATGTAGGACAGGATCACAAACTGACTCAATTACAATGATGTTTTCAATGGAAGGAACATCAGCAATTAACCCCACCAGGAGCCCACTGAAAGGTTAGTAGTTTGAAGCCACCAGCTGCTCCATGGGTGAAAGACAGAGCTTTCCACTTCTACAAAGAGTGACAGAAAGTCACTACAGAAAGTGACAGAAAGTGACTTCTACAAAGAGTGCCCCTGTGAGCATTTCTACTCTGCTCTATTGGCTCCCTATGAGTCAGTATCAACTTGATCACAGTGAGTTTTGGTTTGTTGCATTGTATATTTCACTCATTATTGACAGCGGTCTGTGAGGTCTAATATTGGTTGGGATTAGTCGGAATCTATGCTCAGGAACCGACTTGGAGACAGTGAGTTTGTAGCTTTTGTGTGTGTTGTGTTATTTGTTCTGCCATGCACCTTGGTGGCATAGTGGTTACACATTGCACTGCTAACCTCAAAGTTGCTGGTTCGAAACCACCCGGTTCTCTGTAGGCGAAAGACTGGGTTTTCTACACCTGTGAAGAGTTAGGTCTTTCAAATTCAACAGGGGCAATTCTACCCTGTCCTTAACAGATCCCCATAAGTCAGAACCGGCTCAATGTCATTAAGAGTCACCTGCGCAGGGAGCTCTTTCAGTGCAGTGCATCCAACGCAGTTCAAAGCTACCAGTGGTTTCAAGATAGAAAGAAGAGACTTCCTGCTCATAGAAATCCATGGCTAAAGAAACCCCTAGGGACAGTTCTACTCTGTCCTATTAGGTCCCTATACATTGGACTTGACTTCATGGCAAGGAACATGGCTATTTTTGTAAAGGCTCACCTAAGCTTAAAATCACAATGGAATAGGATGCTTCTTATATTCGTTCACTCTTGCTATATAGAAGCCCTGGGGCATAAAAGTTACACGTTCACCTGTCATCCACAAGGTCACCAGTTCAAAACCACCAGGTGTTCTTCCAGAAGAAGAGGCCTTTCTACTCCCATAAAGAATTACAATTTTGGAAACGCATAGTGGCATTTCTTGGTATTGCTATATAGCAGATTTTCCAAGCTAAAGCGGTTTAAAACGACACATAAGCATTTATTATGACGCATGCACACACACACACATCTACTATGATGTCTGTCATGCCTAAGGTATCATTGGTTTTCCTAAAATGCTCCCTAGGTAATATAAAGACTTGGCTTTCCACCTATAAAAGAAAGGACGATTAAAGTGCACTTCTCCAGCTTTTAATGAAATCGAATTTGTGTTGAGAAGCAGTCACTAAAAAATGTAATCTTAAGAACTCTGACAAAATTAGGAGTACAACTTTTTAGGCTAGTTATACATAAATAAAATATGTTAGCATAAATATTTCCATGATCGAATACTTTTCAAGTAGGAAGACACACATTCCTGCTGTAGGACAGAGCAGGGTGAAGTCACCACCCCTCCACACCCTCCGGACTCCAGATTCCAGGGTTACAGGTGGATATCCTTTGCTTGTTATTACTTGGAGAGGTTCCACCCCTGTGGGTTTCTGAGACTGTAACTCTGTTCGTCTTTTACTTTTTCTTTCCAAGTCTTATTGTCATATAATTCGCGTATCATACACAATTCAAAAGGCCAGTCCTATCAAGTACTGACTTGGTTACATGAAAATCCACTGTGGCCTATTGCTTATTGCAGTCTTCCACCCAATACAGTAGCTGAGATATGCCCACTGGCTCCAAGAGGATTAACTCTCACTGCCATTGAGTCGATGCAAACTCAGAGCAACCTTCAAGGACACGGTATAACTGTCCCTGTGTGTTTCACATATTGTAACTGTTTACAAGAGTAGAAAGCCCTTTCTCCCACAGATCAGCTGATAGTTTCAAACTGTGGACCTTGCGATCGCAGCCCAAATGTAAATCAGTACACCCCGCCACCGAGGCTCCGCCAATAATAATAACAACAGCAAAATGTGTAGATAGTTATTTCATTTAGTTCTATGGCTTTCGCCCCACGTGCTTTGGACATGTTTTCATGAGAGACCAATCTCTGGAGAAGGACATCATGCTTGGTCAAGTAGAGGGGCAGCGAAGAAGAGGAAGGGGTTTACATAACAAACATAACAGCCATTATGAGGATAGCGCAAGATGGGCAATGTTATACTGTGAAAGCAGGAAGCACCTAACAATTTTTCATAATTCTGACCCTGTAGGACCCTCACCAGGAGCTTTGGTGGCGTAATGGTTATACATTGAGCTGCGGTCTTCAAGGTCAGTAGTTGGAAACCACCAGCCGGTCAGGGAGAGAAAGAGAAGACTTTCTACTCCTGTAAACAATTACAGTCTCAAAAACTCACAGAGGCAGTTCTAGCCTCTGCTGTAGGGTCGCTCCTAGTCGACATCCATTCTAGGGCAATGAGTTTAATTTGGAGTTTATGTTCCTCATCATTCAGGGGCATATTTACCACAAAGTTAAATACTCACGTACACATATCATCTGTCATATACATATATGTGTGTGTGTGTATCCATATATATACATACAGATAAACATATATTAGTGGTTATGGTTATACCCCTATTTCCCCCACACCCACATATTTAACCTGCATTTCTATCCAAGCATCTTCTTGTCGCTCTCCTTGGTGGCCTTTGTAACTTGGAACAACCACACCCACCCCAGGTCATTCTTAAGGGAAGCAGTGAGAAAGCACTTGGTGTTCACTTGCCCAGAACTGGGTGCCCAGTCTCCAGGCCACTCTGGTGTTTCCGCTGACTTTGTCTTCAAAAAAGGAAAAAGAATTTTGAAATACCCTCCCTTGCTCCTCCGAAAGAGCTCAACATCTGGAGCCCGAAACGAATGTTGTACACATTCTCACTGTGAGGAATTGGCCCGGGTGAACTTTCGATCAGCTGATCTCTAGTTGTGACATGATCTGTTAAGGAAACTTCCCGGGGGATTCCTAGAAAGTTCCTTGGAAAACTTCTTTTTCCACACTGGAAAAGTTCCACATTTTCCACAAATGTGGGGCCCTTCTCGCAAACACTGAAACATACATCTAAATATGACTACCATCCCTAACCTGTAATAATAACCTGAAACCTAATATCATACCCAAACCTAGCCCTAAACTGTAAGCTACCTTTAACAATAATCAGAAACAGTAAACTAAACCTAAACCCTAACCTTTATCTTAAATCTAACCTTAAACTTAATCCAAAACCTAAAACTCTATCTAAGGACAACCCTAGCCCTAATTCAAATAATAATACCAACGCTTTTATTAAACCTAACAAGAACAATGTGTAAACTACGTGCCAATTAAAAACAACAGCAAACTACAGACCCAAAGTAAAAACAAACAGAAAACAACCTAACAACAACTCCACACCTAATAATGAGCCTATACTTGGGAGGGGGAAAAAGTGGAGACTCAGTACTTAGCCACAACTCTCACATAGCTTTCTCCTGAGGAACAGCTGGTGGTTTCAAACTGCTGACCCTGTGATTAGCAGCCCAATGTGTAACCTACCACACCGCCAGGGCTCCCGCAACACCACAGACAGCGTCTGGTGTATAACAGATGGTCTCTGTGTGTGTTCGACAGTGACAGGACAAAGAAATGAATTTTAAAGTGGAGCGTCAGCAGCCCACCACGTAAACCACTACGCTAGAGAAACGGTCTCAGGAAACAAAACGTCATTCGCTAATGTCATCATCGAGGTAAAGATGAACTTGAAGAGCTCGTTTCATCCAAGCTTCTGTGAATTCCTTCTGCTCGATCTGGGGTTTGTGCTCCTTTCCTGTTAAATGCACGCTGATGAGATCCCGCCCTCTAGCGCCCACACTGCGTAGTGCTACGAATTCTTTTCAAAGGGAACCCAGGAGGTTCAGTGCAGTAATAGCCACAGACCTCCTCTTCTGTTTCCTGATTCAGGGAGCATTTCATACATTGTGGAAAAGACCTGAGTGTGGTGGTAGTAAAAAGACTTTCATCCTGCAAGGGTTTGGGTTTAACCGTAAGGCTTAACCTTTCTTTAACCCTATGTGTGGATAACCTTTAGAAAGAGACACAAAAGTAGCCCTTGCCTATCCAGTCTGATCCAATGTGTAGACATCAAAGAGCGAGGAACAGAACTGCCTGAGACTGCTTGCAAGGCTGAAAGGGTCCATGGTGTGTTTCAATCATCTCACATGCTTGTGGAGGAATGACAAAGAAGTGGATTTGAATTATGGAGCTGGTGAAGAATATTGAAAGTTCTATGAACTGACAAACATCAGAGAAGATGTACAATCAGAATAATACTCCTTAGGAGTAAAACTATTGAGACTTCAACTCAACATATTTGGGGCATGTCATGCTTGGTGAAGTAGGGGGCAGGGACAAAGAGGAAGACCCTCGTCAAGATGGATGGACACAGTGGCTGCGACAGTGGACACCAACATCAGAACCAGTGCAACACGGGTGCAGGAACGGATCGTGTTTGATGCTGTTGGAAGGTGGCTAGGATTTGGAATGGATGCTGGGGCACCTAACAGACCAGAAAGACTTGTGGGATTTCAGAGATGACAGGCTTTAGAGGCGAGAGCCTGAGAAATCAGAATCTGTTCAGAAACTAGGAGCAGAGATGATGTAGGAAGCCAATTTCAGGGCCCACAGTGGAGGCAGAACAGAAAACAATCAAAGCAGATGTGAAACGACATTAGGGTGATCCTGAACTCTGAGAAAGCAATGAAGTGTCTGGGATTGTCTTCCTTGGGCTTCTAATTGGATAGGCCCAGGAAGAAAACAAACAAACTCAGGAACAAGGGACCTAAAAATGTCAACTCTAAGGAGATTTGCTATCCAGCTTGTCTCCAGGATAAAGTGAATTCCGGCATTCTGTTGGTACATGAGAGCCCCCAGTCTGTAACTCCACCCTGTGCCGGACTGGTTCACCTTGGCAACACCATTTGACCTCTACAGTTCTCAGCTTCCCGGCATAAGTACATATGGAGTCTATGCCTATACAGCAAATGAAGACAGGAAAGACTTGAGCCTGGCTCTCCACAAGACAGAATGACTATGAATATCAGAATTGAAACCAAGCCCCCCCCCCCAAAAAAAAATAACCAACAACACCTCAACATCAAATTGATTCCAGCTCACAGAGACCCTAAAAGGTCAGTGTAGAATGGAGCCTGTGAGTTTTTGAGGCTGTAACTTTTCCTGGGAGTAGAGAGCAACTTTCTCTTGCAGAGTGGCTGGTGCTTTTGAACTGCCAACCTTGTGGTTAGCAACCCAACAGGGAACCACTACACCACAAGGGCTCCTTCCTGGAAGTGAAGGAGGGGACAAACACAGAGGAACTTAGGGAGGGGGAGCTGAGGTACAAAGACTTAGGGATTTGTCAGGTAACCCCACCTTGGAGGAAGCTCCAGAATGCTTTTCACATTCTAGAATCAGGTGTCCTCAAACTACGGCCCACGGCCCACATGCGGCCCGTCGAGGAGATTTATCCAGCAACGTCTAAACTGCGCTCTGCAGCCAAGTGGCAGGATGTTCTCCCTCTTTGGAACCAAGAACCTGTGATTGCTGAGTATCTTCCTGTGTCCATGGTTATGGAGATAATTCTTTGCTTAAGGGACAATCGTCTAGTTAAGCCTAAAAGCCTGAGCATCACCTTGAACCACAAGCCTGTCTCCCAGGAAACTGCCACATGAGGTCACGGACGTGTCACCGTTCATGACATCACAATGCTTTCCCCAAGTCCCAAGCAACTTTCACCTTAGGCTCATTTCTCCCAAGGTATGTAACTGGCTAAAGCGGTTTCAGTTTCTGTGTTGGATTTTCACACAGTTAGAAGAGGACCAGGCTTCTTTTATCCAGTTTAATTCTTTCTTTTTATGCTAGATTCATGGCTGGGATGAAGGTGTTTAGCAATATTTTCTTTGCAGGTTACCAGTAGAAGATCAGAGAGCGCCATTTTCAGCTGGCGCCGCAGCTGCAGTTTTGTGGACAGAGACCTCAACCACAAAAAAAGGTCAGATTCTCGGCTGTCTGGTCGGAACATACCAGCATCTTCCTTTCGATTCTGACTGTGTCTCTGTATACACGGTCCGTTGTCAGGGCAGGTTACCCACTGAACTTCCTCTGTTACCATCTGATAAGATAGTCCCCTAGGCGCAATACTAGCTATATGTTGTGAATGAGGATGATCCTGTGGGTTCTGCCCGTGTAATTGGCAATGTTAAACGGTTTTTGGGGTTTCACCACCCACTGAAACCGGTTTAAACTCAAAGCTCCATCGAAGGATATTTTGTGACTTTGACTTTCTAAAGTGCTTTAGTCCATTTTAAACTAGCACCCTGAGGCTTTGGTAGAAATCATGGAGTTTCCATTAGTTATTGGAGCTATGTTCTTACTAAATAAGGCCAAGCAAACTGATAGAATCTTTCAGAAACCCAAGATGGTAAAAGTTTATATTTTCATAAACCTCAGAGTTAGGAGAGAAATTGAGGTGACCCTTTTCATCCCCCCAGACTGCTGATGAAATGACGTTCTGTTATCCTACCCTGGTAGTTGTGCTCTCTAGAATTATCTCTGAAGGATGATGTCGGCCTTTCCTTGTGCATTATTCTGCTATGGGTCCCTGTAAGGAGTTGTGTTTATAAATTGGACTCAGCAGGTCAAAACCACTGGCTGCTCTTTGGGAGAAAGGTGGAGCTTTTTACTCCTGTAAAGGGTACGGATTTGAAAACTCACAGGGCATATCTACCTTGTTCTATAGGGTTGCTATGAGTCAGCATGGACTTGATGGTGATGAGTTTTTAAATTTTGTGTGGGTAGCCTTTTAAGGAATTCTGGGTTGGCCATAAAGACCGTGATTCTTACCTACTCACCACTCTTTGGGGGGAAGATGAGGCCATTGATCCTATCATGAATTTGGCAGCCTCACGGGGTCACTGTGTGTGGGGATTGACTTTATGGCAGGGTTTTGGTGGTGACGGTGGCAGATTATTGTTTTGTTTTTCTTTTTGTGTATGGCCCGTTCATTGAGCCATGAAAATCCAAACTCGCTCTCTCAAGTCAATTCAGAGTCATTGCTACCCTAAAGCATAGAGTAAAATTGTACCTGTGGGTTTCTGAGATGGGAGCCCTTTTCAGGAGTGGAAAGTCCCATCTCTCTCTTCAGGAGCTGCTGATGGCGGTGCATTGCTGACCTTGTGGTTAGCAGCCAGCGTGAATACCCTGATTAAATGATTCTTGAGAAAGATCAAGGATGAACTCATGCTCCATGTGTTTTCTTTTTAATTTTTCTAAACTGTGAATTAAGTAGAGGTTTGCATGTCAGATAATTTTGCTCCCATTCGCCGTTTTAATCAACTTCCCCATCTTCCCAATGGCACCCCTTTTCCATGTGCTCCTTGTGGTGTGCTGTCTTCCCCTTCACCAAAGTTAGCACCTCTACCTGCTAGCCCAGCGGTTCTCAACCTGTGGGTCACCACCCCTTTGGGAGTCGAATGGCCCTTACCCCAAGGGTCGGCCAATTCATAACTGTGGCAAATTGACAGGAAGTAGCAATGGAGATAATTTTATGGTTGTGGGGGTCACCCCCATGAGGTACTTACTGGAGTAAAGGGGCGCGGCATTAGGTAAGTTGAGAACCACTGCTCTGGCTTTTGCTCCCACTCTTCATTTCATTTCTTTAAAGAAAATCTTTTGATTTTTAAAAATCGCAGTCATGTCACGCAACATTTCTACTTTGGTTTTGTCTAAGTGAACTCAGCATAATAGCCTTGGATTCCACTCATGGTGTGAGGTGCTTCACAATTACATCGTCATTTTTAAGCTATGTAGTGTTCCGTTGCATGCGTACACCAAAGCTCATTTAGCCTTTCTTCCTCTAATGGGGACTTCGGTGGTTTCCATCTTCTTTCTTTTGTGGATAGTGAGATAGAACAATAAATGTCTGGGGACTGATTATCCCTGTCATTTGCGTCATATTACATTGAGAGAATCTTAAGAGCCTATTTCCAAATACTGGCATCTGTTTAGTAGGAACACAAACCCCCCTTGTTGTCTTGTGCTAGCAGGTTCGGTGTTCAACAGACACTGGTTCTGTGGACTCACGATTGTGTCCTGGGAGTCAAGAGCATTGGTGTACGGAGACAGGAGGGGGGCAGCTGACAGAGGGTAGTCAGCCACCCACACCCACTAAGACGTCATCCAATTATCTATCAGCTCTGCTTTAAAGTAAATCATTGAACTTCTCCAGTTTTCACTGTTGTGTTGGGCAGGGTTCTCTAGAGAGACAAAACCAGATTGCTAGTAATTATATATAAATATATTTATGAAGATAGATATATAACACAAGAAATGAAGCATTAAATTATATAGATAGCTAATACAAGAAATTAACAGTTAAATTATAAATTGTAAATCAGTGAGACACTAGCAGTCTTTAAGTCTTGAGAGCTGCCAGTCCCTTTCTGTAGAGAGAGCTGGGCTATATATACCCAGGCAGCAAACACCAAGGCAGGTCACCAACTGTCACCAACTGTCAGTCCCCAGCTCCAGAGAGGAACATTCCAATCATGTGGCTTAAAGGGACCTTAACTTACAGTGACACAGTCCACAGGCTAGGCATCCCACAGGTTTGGTACCCTTTAAATTGAGGCACAGAACAAGCAAGGCAGCCACACACAGGTCCGATGATTAAAGAACGAGAGACAAGCAAGGCGAGGCTCACCGAGCCATTTATCTCTCTGCCCTTCAATCAATCCTACTGTGTTTATCGGCCAGGCTGGCACAATAAACTATTGCAACTTTCCTCCACTTGTGAGTCAGCAGAGACAAATAAAAGGATGGTTCTTAATGATTTATGGTCAAGGACCTTTCTGCAAAGCTAATGAATAGTCTGGAAATTTTATTTAAAAAACAAAATGTAGAAACCAGGCTTCCAGGCTCTCTGTGGCTTTCTCTCTCATCTGGTATACAGGGGATCCATGCCTTTTCTGATTGCATATGCTTTCGATTCTGTTATCTCCCATGATCAAGTCATATCTGGCCCCTGTCAAACTCTGGAAATGTTTTTTGTGTATGCTGACCAGCAAAGTCTTGTTCCCCACGGCCAGCACCAATTGAGATCGGCTCCTTTGTCCTTCCCACATTTCCTCTTACTTGCTTTGTTCCAGCCACGTGGGTTTCTGTTGTTGCATTCATGTCTAACCGCCCTCATCGAAATTGTACACTTTGATGTATGTGTTAACATATATGTGTGCATCTAAAGCCACCATGACAATCAAGATAAGACACCTACCTAATGACACATCTCCTGTCTCCTTTCTATCTTTTCAGAAGGTAAAATGAGTGTATGTGCCTTTGAATGCAGGCACATTATTCATTAAGTCCATCCTACATGAATTATTGATTTTCCTGATAATAATCAAGAACTCTTCTTGTCAGGGATAGGGATTCAATGAATCAAATAATGTTCCCTTGATATCATAATGTTATTGAAAACTCTCCTGAAATCATATTAGTAAGTGGAACTTTATCATTTTGTTTCCTTGCAGTTCAATGCAGAATTCAGAGACCGGCAGCGAACTCAAGCCTACATGTAGTAAAAGCAAGAGAAAATGCAAGCATTTGGAGGAGGGCACCAGCACCATGCATCCCAGGTAACTAGGTCACTTTGCAGGTAGATACGGACCTGGGTATTGTCACAGTGAGGCCCCAGTACTAAGTTGTCTTGGCAGGTGGAAGGACAATGTGATTAGACGCAGATCTCCTGGGTTCCTTCAGATTTAGGTTTAATTCGCTTTTAAGACAATACATGTGATTTATGTTTGTGGAAAATACTTAGGCATTAGTTCCTAAAACTGCCTTGAATAATTTTTTAGACATTTATTTAATTTCTTCCTTCCTTTCTTTTTTTAAAATCGCTTTATTGGGGGCTCATACAGCTCTTATCACAATCCATGCATACATCAATTGTGTCAAGCATATTTGTACATTTGTTGCCATCATCATTCTCAAAACATTTGCTTTCTACTTGAGCCCTTGATATCAGCTTCTCATTTTCCCCTTCCCTCCCTGATGCCCCCTTTATAATGTATAAATTATTATTATTTTATCATATCTTACACTGTCCAATGTCTCCCTTCACCCACTTTTCTGTTGTCCATCCCCCAGAGAGGAGGTTCTATGTAGATCCTTGTAATCAGTTCCCCCTCTCTTCCACACCCTCCCGGTATCACCACTCTCACCACTGGTCCTGAAGGGATCATCCGCCCTGGATTCCCCGTGTTTCCAATTCCTAGCTGTACCAGTGTATATCCTCTGGTCTAGCTAGATTTGTAAGGTAGAATTGGGATCATGATAGTGGGGAGGAGAAAGCATTTAAGAACTAAAGGAAAGTCATATATTTCATCGTTGCTATCCTGCTCCCTGACTGGCTCGTCTCCTCCCCATGAGCCTTCTGTAAGGGGACCTTCATTTCTTTATTTAAACAGATGTATGGGCATTGCATCCACATATCATACAATTCTATAATTGAATGATAACAAGAAGAATTATACAACCATTATCACAATCAATTTTAGAACAATCAATTTTAGAACATTTTCTTCACTCTTGGACTCATTGTTATTTGTATAATTATCATTTTATTTTATAATTGTTACAAAATATGCACAGCATAAAATTTCACAATTTAACAACTGCTACATGTGTCATTGATTATACGCTTCTTGTTTTGAACCCATTATTAATATCCTTTACTAAATAATTCCTCCACCATTAAAAGCAACACAATCCCTCCTAAATAAAAACTTTCTCAATCACCTATGGTAACCAGGGGTCAACTGGGTTTTTCCTTTTCTTTTTTATTAGTAGTTTTCTTGATATATAATTCACATATTATACACTTCCATAATTATGTCGCTTTTTAAAAGAGTTGTATGTATTGAGATACATGATCACAATCAGTCTTAGTGCTTTCTCCCCCATCCTACATTCATTGTTTTCTCCCCACGTCCCTTCACGCTCCCGCCCCACATCCCTGATAGACCATTGCATTAGTTATTGTCTCTATGCTTCCACTCTTTCTGTGCTTCCTAAACTGGGAGACCTAACAGAAACAAAACACACAAATAAAAAGAAAAGAAAATGATGACAATATAACCATACATATTAATACAAAGAGTAAGAAATAAAAGACCACCAACAATATTAAAAGAGCCAGAGGAAAAAAATTCTGTCATGGAACCCACAAGAAATATTTAAGTCTATGGCAAATTCTGGTTAGGTCAGGAGGGAATTCAATGAACCAAGTGTCATATTATATCATGGTTTGATCCACCATTGTCAAGTTGGCAATAACCTCTGTCTGATAGTAAAGCTGTCTGCATGCCTTGCCTGTGACCAGAGGGATTTGCCAGGGACTTTATCTGAGGATATACTCAGCCGATGTCTTCAGGACTCCCACTGTCCTTCAGAGCTTTCTCCAAACTGAGTGCTCACAATACACACTGTAATCCTTTTCCTTTAGCCTATTTGATTTTGTTTCTGTGAACTTTGCATCACACAGGCTGGTGTTTTTCAATGTGGACATAGTTGACTCCTCACTTAGATGACTGCTTGTTTGAAAACAAGCCTTTAAGTCCTCAAGCGTTATTCCAATTGATAGCCTGGCACCTTCACCATACTTTGTTGTACTACCCTTATCTTCCATGATTTGTTGATGGCTATGAATATTGATAAGGCCCATTTTAGAAGAACTAAATGTTCTTGCATTGGGCAAGAAGTAATGGGAGTCCAGAAAGCTCCTGCTTGTCCATAGGTTATGAACAACTCTGGTTAACGTTAGTAGTCACATTATAACAAAAACAAAAACCAACAAGAACTACAAGAAATCTACAAACAAAAATGAATACCCCCCAAAATGGAAAAAAGAAAACAGAGAAAAAAGTGCCAATCATTCCCCGGGGATATAATGTAATTGCATTAATAATATTAGTAATTTATCCAATTAATAGAATTTAAGCTACTGTTGATATGAAGAGTTTATGTGAGTATAGTCCTACTGTGAGCTGCAAGCCTTGACTTGTTGCTTTGTACAGATTGGTTTCTTAATTAATGGAGCTCTGTTTACATTGAGCATGGGTGTGTTCGTGCAAGGGAAAATTTCCTGTAGCATTTTTTACAAGAGCAGATCCTTGCCTACCAGATTAATACCTGTCATATCAACGAAAGAGGAGCATCGAGACACTAAATATATGATGATTCTGGGTCCCTTTTCATTGGATGCCCACTAAGGCAAAAGTTTTACCCAATGTTCAAATACTGTCATTTCCACAGTCTTGGGTGGCCACTCTTGCTTCACCGCCCATCAGGGAATTTCAGTCCTAAGTCCAAGGGCTACAGGTAGTTTTGAAGGAGGGACCAGTTTGTTCAGTTCTGCTTCCTCACTGAGTCCTTCTGGGGTAGCCCTTGGGGAATGCCATGCTTCCTGTAAAGTCGGCATTTAAGGTCATCCTAGTGCTTAGTCCATGGCATGGTTCACCAAGAGTTGACTAGAAACATTCAGAATGTCTACCCAGGAACATGGCGCTGGGTGGGTTCTCCCTTTAGGTTCCCTCCATTTATTGTGGAGCATCCCTTGGTGTGAAGTTGTTTCTCCCACTTACCCGCCATAAACCAACAGAAATATTAGTGTCTCAGAAATGTCGATGTTCCCTTCCCTTGGTTTCCTGTGTTCTGAACAGTCTATGTAGTATTGGTGTTAGATCTCTGAATATTTTGAAGAATTCCCCTGTGAAACCATCTGGCCCTGGACTTTACTTGATTGGTCATGTCTTAATGACTTGCTCTATTTTTTTCTTTCATTGTGGGTCTGTTGGGTTTTTTCAATATCTGCAATAGTTTGAGTGGATGGTGTTTTTCCAGGTGTCTGTCCATTTTTTTCTAGTTTTGATCAAGGACGTTGGAGTGTTCCTTCCATGTGGGCTTAGGTGTCATCTCACTTAGATAGTTGCTTGTTTGAAAACATGCCTTTAAGATCACAAACGTTTTTCGCCCTCACAGTAGGGCACTATCTAATTTCTTCACTTTTCTATAGCACCGCATTTTTCAGTGTTTGTTTCCTGAAGGTGAGTATTGAGCAGGACTATGTCATAAGAACTAATTGTTCTTAGATTGGAGCTAGGATTAAGTGCTAACACAAAATTTATTCCTGAATCCATACTTTTTATCTGTGTCTGGTTCACTGTAGCAATATCCTGGTTATTTTATTGGAGAGAATATTAATGATCATCTCGCTGGAGCATAAAGACCTTCTGTTTATAGTGTCATTGATTAGCCCATGATAATAATTTTAAAACACTCTTGGGAAAGGAAAATTGAAAAAGTGTAGAATAAAAACCAATTGCAATGCATGTGTTATTGACTTGTATAGCATATATCCTTTCGTGAGTGAACAATGGGAGTTGGTGGTCAGGGAAAACTTACAAAAACATTCATTGACAACATCATACACAGTTCTGTCAGAAAAGTACAGATCTTAATACATCAAAGTCTATATTAGTCTACCTACGAATAGCCAAATACTCTTGGTTTTACCTGTCTTCTGCTGCATCACACACCACACACCCCACCTCACCCCAGACTAAGAATTTGATCCTCCCACTTTTTCTACCAGCTGACATGCACTTCTTTTCTTCTCCCTTTCCTCGCTACTGACTTGATTTTCCCATCGGTATTCCTTACCATTCTGGTTAGGAATATCTCCTAGTCTGGAGGGACCTCATCACACCATCCATTGCATGTCAGCCACTAAGCAATCTTCCTCCACTCAACCTGTCTCGAAAATCTGATCCCAGTTGACAGTAGGAGCCCTCCAGCAAAGTGACCTTCCAAATACGCACAGAGAGAAGATGTCTCATGATTCATAGAGTCAGGCTCTCTACTGAGCTGCTTAGCCAACTTGCCCAACAGGCTTGACGGTCTGAAATTCTGAGCTGGCCATATCCTGGTGTTCATCCCTATAGCAATGGACCCATGCAGTATTTGCCCTTTTGTGATTGGCTAACGTCACTCAGTATCTTGGTTTCCTGATCCTTCCACATCATGAGGTGGTTCATGGTTTCTTCACTGTTTGTTACTGATGCATAGTATCCCGTTGTGTGTTTATACCATTTTTTTTCATCCACTCTTCTACTGATGGGAATTGGGCTATTTGCAACTTCTTACTACTATGAACTGTACTGCAATGAGCATGGTAGAGTATTTGTCTGTTTGTGATATGTCTGTTATTTTGGGGGCATATATGCTGACCAGTGGCATTGCTGGGTCATATGGTATTTCTATTGCCAGCTGATTTAGGAATCGTCATATCGATTTCCACGGTGGCTATAAGTATTTACAAGCCCACCAGCAGTGTATAAGACTTTGGATCTCTCTAAATTCTCCCCAGCATTTGTTGTTCTATGTTTTTTAATATACTTATATACCATTTGGGGTGTTCCATTGTGAGTAAAATGCGGTAACTCATAGGTTGTTGTTGATGTTATTTTTCATTTCCAGGTGGAGTCAATGGGAGCATCTCCCCATGTCTTTCTTAACAATTCAGGTGTCATCCTTTGTGAATTGTCTATTCAGGTTTTTTGCCCACCTGTTAGCAGGATTAATTGCTTTTTCTTCTTGTGGGCTTGCAGTGTTCTATAGATTTTAGTAATGAGTCCTTTGTCTGTTAGGTCAATGCTAAATATTTTTTCCGAATCTGTGGGCTCTAATTTGACACTTTTGATGAGATCTTTTGATATATACAAGTGTTTTACTTTTTATAGGTCCCAGTCATCTATTTTTCTTTTCACCATGTGTGCTTCTTTTGTTATATCTGGTAGCCTGTGTATGCCCTACACTGGGACCCTTATATTTGTCCCAGTTTTCTCATTTGATAATCTTGGTAGCCTTGGGTATTAAATTTAGGTCTCTGGTCCACCTTGAGTTCGTTTGGAGGCATGGGTGAGGTCAGGGTCATATTTCATTCTTCTGCAGATGGATATCCAGGTTTTCCAGCACCATTTGTTACAGAGGGCATCCCCTTCCCATTTAATGTGTATTGGCCGTTGTTGAAAATCAGTTGTCTGTTGACGGATGCTTTCATCTCTGGGGTTTTTACCCCATTCCATTGCTCTATGTATCTGTCATTATAACATACTTTTGACCACTATGGCTCTGTAGAAGGTATTGAAGTCAGGTAATGAAAAACTACACATTTTCTTCTTCTTTTTAAGTTCTTTTCTTATCCTGGGCTCCTTTCCTCTCCATAAGAAGTTGGGAATAAGGTTTCCCATTTCTTTAAAGAATGATATTGGTAGTTGAATCAGGGCTGTACTGAATTTGTAGATTGGATCAGGTAATATTGACATTTTCACAATATTGAGTTTTTCCATAAACATGGGATATTCTTCCATTTGTATACGTCTCTTTTGGTTTCTTGCATTCATATTTTTAAAAAATGATTTGCTGGCACTTCACCCAAATATCATACAAGTCAACAATGCATTCATAACAAGAAAGGTTGTATGATCATTACCACAATCAATTAAAAAACTTTTTTTGGTCTGTGTACTCATTGTCATTACTGTAATATATTTTTTGAAATGTGGAAAAATATATGCAGCAAAACATCCTCTCAACAACTTCAACATATATAATTCAGTGCCATTGATTTTACTCTTTGTTGTACAACCATTATTGATATCCTTCTCCAAATTGTACCAGCAATGAAATAGACTCAATATCTCCTAAGCAAAAACTCCTCTTCCTTCACCCAGGGTAACCATAAGTCAAGTTTGGTTTTGGGGTTTTTTTAAAAGTAATTTTATTGATGTAATATTCACATATCAAACACTTTAATAGTTCAATTCCTTTTAAAAAGAGTTCCATACATCATCCCAATCCATTCTAATGGTCCTTCCCCTCACACATTCATTGGTTGCTCCACAATTCCTCTCAACCTCCCCACTCCTACGTTCTCGATGAACCATTGCATCAGTTATTGTCCCTAAGCATCAACACCTGAGCTTCATAAGCTGAGTAACCTAACAGAAATAATAAAAACACAAAAATGAAAGGATACAGAAAGAAGAAAACAACAATAACAATAATATAAAGATAAAAATAAAAATGAAGAGTAAGAAGGAAAAGACCCCAAAACACTATTTAAAAAGTCAGAAACAAAACTTCCATCCTGGAACAAGCTAGAAATATTTGAGCCTAGAGAAAATTCAGGTTTGGTCAAGGTGGAGGTCACCTGACCAATATTATACCACTGTCTTGTCACCATAATCAAGTTTACAATAATCTTTGTCTAATAGTAAACTTTTGGAGTCCCTTGCTTTTGGCTATGGGGATCTGACAGACGCTGAGCATGTATTTTGGGTTCCATTGTTCTTTAGAGCCTTCTCCAAAATGGGTGTCCACTCTAAATTTTATGTTCACAGTATAATTTATGAGACCTGTCCCTTCAGCCTATTTGGATTTTGTTATTGTGAACTTTGGGTCACACAGGCTGGTGTGCTTCTTCAATGTGGACATAGTTGAATTCCCATTTACATGACTGCTTGCCTTTAAGGTCCCAGACACAATGTCTGGCGGCATCTGATATATTCACCACACTTTTCCGTAGTACCCTTATCTTCTGTGATCTCTTCATGAAGGCCAGTATCGAGCAGGGCCATGTACTAAGAACTAATTGTTCTTGGATTGCGCCTAGAAGTACAAGGGAACCCAGAATCCATCTGCTCGTCCCCTGCTTATGAAGTACTCTGGTTTACTTTGGTTGTCATATTATGACAAACACAAAGGCCAAAACCAACAAGAAAAACAATGCAAAGAAACAAACAAAAGAAATCCTAAAGCAACAAATAAAAACAAAAACATTGTTGATCATCCTATTAAGGTATAAGGGGATTGCACTGTTAACATCAATTTATCCAATGTCATAGAATTTAAAGTAGTTTATATGTGGAATTTATGCTAATATAGTCCAACTGTAAGTTGCAACCCATACCTTTTTGCTTTGCACAGATTGATTTCTTAATTGATTTAGCTCTATTTATATTGAGCATGGGGGTTGGTACTAGGGGAAAGTTCCTGTGACATTTCTTCCAAGGAAGATCCTTGCCTATGAGATTGATACCTGTCATATAAATGTAAGGGGACTATTGAGCTACTAAATTATATGGTGGTTCTGGGTCTCCTTTCATTGGACACCCACTAAACTAGGGGTTCCATCTTAGGTCCCAAAATTGCCATTGCCAAAGTCTTAAAGAAACCATTCATTTGCTTCCTCTCACATGCGAGAGTTCTGCCCAAAGTCCAAGAGTACAGGTAGATGTGAGGTATGTCCTGATTCCTTTAGTCGGCTTCCAAGTCTAGTCCTTTTGGTGTGGCCTTGGAGGATGACATGTTCCCTGCAAGGCCATAGTGCTTAGTCCACTGTGACGTTCACCGAGGGTTGGATAGAAACATTTTCAAAGTGTCTAGCCAGGACCATAGAACCAGGTTAACTCTCCCCTTTGGATTGCTAAACCATTATTGTTTAGCATTCCTTCCAAATATGAGATTGCTTCCTCCTGTGTACTCACCATACCCACCAACAAAAGTATAAATGCCTCCTCTGAAATGTAGATGCTCTCCTCCCATGAACTTATCTGGGTTTCCCAGTAAGGTTCTCCTCTCATTCCTGTGAAGGGGCTGTTGATTTTTAACAGCCTTGTATCAGTGTTGCATAGGATCAAGTGGATGGTCTTCTCCCTTTTCCCCCTTCTTGAAGGAGTGGTGGTCAATGGGAAGTCTACTCTTTGGATGAGGTTCTTAGGAAGCGCACATAAGAAGGTTCATGGCCGTTAGACAGATAGTCTAGCCCTTGGTTTGATGAATGTTCTGTAAGATTTGCTTAATTGGTGTTTGTGGCAGTTACATAATTGTACATATGGTAGCAGATATATGGGCTAATATCGGACTTATGCACTAGATCTAGACTGGGCTGGGATGTTTTCTTAATATACAACTGTTCTTTGATTTAAAATTCTCTCTTGTACATATATGAGTAACTCTGGTTTTGTTTCTCTGCTCTAGTTGGACTAACACAGTGTTTGTTATGGTAGTGGATCCATACACTTTTTTGTGATTGACTAGCAGAATTCCATGCTTCCATCTCTGTTTTCAGGGATGCATAATATTTCATGGTTTCTTTGTCTATTCTTCCACTGTTGGGCATTTGGGCCACTTCCAGTTTCTTACTTTTGTAATCTGTACTGCAATAAACATGGAAGAGCATACATCCATCTACTCATGTGTTTCTTATTTCTTTGGAGTATATGCCTAATAGTGATATTACCAAATTATATGGGATTTCAATTCCCAATTGTTTTAAGTATTGCAATATCATTTTCCATAATGGTTGTATGCAATGTCAAGTCCACCAACAGTGTACACAAGTTCCAGTCTTTAAACAGCCTCGCCAACATTTGCTGTTTTCTGTTTTGTTTTGTTTTGTTTTGTTTTTAATTGGGTCAAATTATGGTTGCATAGTAATATTTCCTTTGGTTTTAATTTGGATCTCTGATGTCTGGTGATCATGAGCATTTCTTTTATGTGTTTGTTATCCTTTTGGAACTGTTCATGTCCCCCCTCCCACTTTTTAATTGGGTTCTTTATCATTTTCTAATTTAGCTGTTGCCTAGTTCTATATATTTTGGTCATCAGACCCTTGTCCGATGTGCTCTTGGTACAAATGTTTCCCAATCTGTGGACTCTTATTTTACTCGTTTGATGAAGTTTTTGAATTGCATAAGTGATGTAACTTCAATGAGACCCAGTTCTCCATCTCGTCTTCTGCTGTGTGTGCCTCTGTCATCATCCTGCAATAGGGTCCTTAAGTCTGTTCCAGCTACATCACTGATGATCCTGACAGCTTTGGGTTTGACTTTTAGGTCTTTAATCCATCTTGAGTTTGTTTTTTGTGCATGAGGAGCGATATGGGTACAGGTTCACTCTTCTACATGTGGAAGTCCACTTTTCCAACAACATTTGTTGAAGAGGCAGTCTTTGTCACCCTTTAAGATTAGTTGCCTGTAGGCTGGGTTTTCTGTTCTGATCCATTGTACCTCTCCTTGTAGCAGTACCAGGCTGTTTTGATAATGGTGGCGATGTAGGAGGTTTTCACATTAGGTGCTAGGAAGCTTCCTACTGGGTTCTTGTTTTTAAGAAGTTCTTTTCTTCTCCTGAGTCTTTTGCCTACCCATATGAAATTGGTAATTAGTGTTCCTATTCATTTAAAGAGTTTATGTGGGATTTGAATTGGGATTGTGCTGTATCTGTAGATTGTTTTACATCGTATTGACATTTTCACAATATGAAGTCTCTGTGTTTGTGCGCATGGGATAGTTTTCCTTTTCTGTGGGACTTTTTCATTTCTTGTAGTAATGTTCTATAGTTTTTCTCTGGGTGGGTCTTTAGCTTTTTAGTTATGTTTATTCCTAAATATTTCATCTCTTGTGTGGTGTGGTAGTTACATAATCTGTTGTCAATATGAGAGGATTAAGAGCGCAGAGGTGGAGTTTAGCCTGTCAATCAGATCAGAGCTTCATGACCTTATTTGGTGGCACAACGGAGATAAATAGCTCGCTGGAGGCAGGGTACATATCACTCCCTGGGAGACATTGCAGCTGAGATGACACATGGAATTAGCTAGTGTCCTGAGCTGGAGAAGCCACACGGAGACCCCAGCCAACACTGAGATGCTTACAACGCCTCTGGATCAATAAGACTTCCCACTCACTGACCTGTGATCTTCCTGCATTTGCCATCATCATATGTGTTTCACGAGTCTAAGGAGGACTTTATAGATTGGTATTGGACATATGGGCTAATATTGAACTTATGGACTTGATCTGGACTAGGCTGGGATGTTGTCTCAATATTCAATTGCTCTTGTATATAAAGCTTTCATATACACTTGAGTGTCCATGAATTTGTTTCTCTAGTCTGCCCAGACTAACACATGTGGTTATTGTAAATGGTATTGTTTTCCTAATATCTTTTTTATAGTTCTCTTTGCTGGTATACTGGAATCAGATTTGCCATATACACTCAAGTATAAGCTGACCTGAATAACTGCTGAGCTACCTAATTTTGTCATAAAAATTGCATTAAAATGTGCTGAATAACTCGGCTTATACTTGAGTGTATACAGTATTTCGGGTTGTTAATTTGTGTACTGCTACTTTGCTGAATTGCTGGATTGTTTTCAGGAGGCTCTTTATGGAAAATTTTGAGTGTTCTATAAATGGAATCGTATTATCTGCATTTAGTGAGAGAGTGTCACTTCTTTGCTTATTCGTATCTCTTTATTTCTTTTTGGTGTCTGATGGCTCTAGCGAAGACTTCCAGCAAGATGTTGAATAAGGGTCATGATAGGGGACACCACTGTCTGGTCTCTGTTTTCAGTGGAAATATTTGTAGCTTTTCCCCATTTATTGAGATGATGGCTTTTGGTTTTTCATATATGGCTTTTATTAGAAAAATTTTCTTCTATTCCTATTGGGTTGAGTTTTTTTTGTAATCAAAAATGCAAAAATGGGTGTTGGATAGGTTCCAGTCCCTTTTCTGCCTCTATTGATACAATTGTGCAGTTTTATTCTTTGCCTTGTTCATGTGGTGGATAACATTGGTTGATTTTCAAATACTGAAACATCGCTGCATCCCTGGAATTCGCTTGGTCTAGATGAATTTTTTTTTGTTATGTTGTTTGATTTTATTGGTCGAATTTTTGTAGAGGATTTTAGCATCTATGTTCTTGACAGATATTGGTCTACAATTTTCTACTTTTGTGGGGCTTTGCGTGGTTTAGACATCCGTGGTATGCTGGCTTTGTCGAACGAGTTTGTGAATTTGTTGTCTTTTTCTATGTTCTGGAATAGTTTGTGTAGTTTTGCTGTCAAATATTTTGTGAATACATGGTAGAATTCCCCTGTTTAACCATGTGGACCTGGCTTTACTTGGTTGGTATATTCTTAATGACCTGCTCATTTCTTGTATCATAGGTCTTTTGGATTTTTCAATCTATAGCTGCATTAACTTGAGTGGATGATGTCTATTTAAGTATCTGTCCATTTCTTCTAGATTGTGGAATGTGTTTGAATACAGTTGTTCATAGTAGTGTGTTTTGAATCTTTTGATTTTATTCGGATCTAGTAGAGAGGGTGGAGACAGAGGGACAGAAGGAGATGAGGCTTAGTCAGGAATAAGAAGTAGAGCGAGGTTTTACTAAGGCGAGGGAACTTGCAGCTTGTCCGTGAGGTGCTGGGAGTTGTATAGGGTCCCAGCTAAGGTAGTATCTGTTAACAGAAGGGAGAGTTGTTATTATTTTATTGATCGCAGCTGCAGGGCCCGAGTGAGGATGTGATCCTTGGGAGGTCATCTTGTTATTTGCAGATCTGCTCTTTGAAGTGCTGGGGGAAGGGGCTATGCAGATCAACCTGGGAAGGTACATAGCTTCCTGGGGTGCTGGGGCAGAAGGTGCATTGTTCAATAGGTCATCCATCTTCCTAGACGCAGTGCAATGAATGGGGGCTGGGAAATTTAGTCTCCCTGAGGAGCCAAAGAAGAGGTGGGGACTGCCTAGTCCGGACCCAGCAGCCCAAACATTACTATAATGTCACCCTTTGTATCTCTTATTGAGTATTTATACCTTTTCTATTTTTCCCCTTCGTTAAAATTTTCAGTGTCTGTTTTGTTGATCCTTTCAAAGGACTGATTTCTCATGTTATTGTTTCCATTTTTTTCTGCTTTCCATATGGTTTATTTCTGCTTTGATCCTTGTGATTTCATTCCTTTTTTATTAGAAGGTTTATGTTGTTGATCTTAATTCAGTTTGTGTAATGTTGTGTTAGGGGGTTGATTTGCATTTCTCCTCTTTTTTCATGTGTGTGTTGATTGGTATAAATTGTCCTATGAATAGTTTTTTCCTGTGTCCCAAGGTTTTGATATGTTGTTTTATTGTTCTTTTTTGTGTTATTTTTATGTCCACATTTTTGTATCATTACCCATATATTATTTTAAAGTATGTATTTGGCCTTTTGCTTCTGTTCATTTTATTGTTGATTTTTAATTTTATGGTGTCGTGGTCTGAGAAGACAGGATGTAGGGCCTCCATTTTTTTTAATTGGTTGAGGGATGTTTTGAGTCCTAGAATATGATCTATAGTCGAGAATGTTCCATGTCTGTCAGGGAAGAATATATACTCTGTTTTTATTGGATGGAGCTTAACGTATATGTCTCCAGGGTAGATTTTCTTCTTCTTTTTTCTTTTTTAAACATTTTATTAGGGGCTCATACAACTCTTATCACAGTCCATACATATACATGCATCAATTGTATAAAGCACATCTGTACATTCTTTGCCCTCATCATTTTCTTTTTTTTTCCTTTTCTTTTTTTACATTTTATTAGGGGCTCATACAACTCTTATCACAATCCATACATATACATACATCAATAGTATAAAGCACATCCGCACATTCCCTGCCCCAATCATTCTCAAAGCATTTGCTCTCCACTTAAGCCCTTTGCATCAGGTCCTCTCTTTTTTTTCACCTCCCTCCCCGTTTGAGCTTTGCTGTATCTTTACTGAAATTTTTTTCTTGGTATTCTGTCTTTTCTTGAGTGGCATCTTGAAGCCTCCTGTTATTATTGTTGAGGTGTCTGTGTTTTTTTCATTTCTGTGAGGATTTGAGTGATGTATTTTGAAGGTCTTTCATTAGGTTGATATGTGTTTATTATAGTTATGTGATCTTGGGCTTTTGTTTCCTTGATCATAACGTAGTTTCTGTTCTTTTACCTTTACTAGTGTATTTAGCCCACTAACATTCAGTGTGGTTATGGATGTGCAGGTATTTGTTGCCATCATTTTGCTTTATGTTTGTGTATGTAGTGTATGCGTTTGTGTGTGAGATGTGTTTAGTGTCTTTGTTCTTCCTGTACTGTTTCAATGCTTTGGATGTTGCTCTGCATGTCTTGTTTTTTATAAAGAACTGTCTTGTTTGTTGGTTTCAGGTTTATGTATTGTTGATTTTTTGCCCATAATACTTCACTGAGTATTTTTTTGTGTGGTTGTACTCTTGTTTTTGTGAATTCTTTTCATTTCTCATTTGTAAAAATACTTTTATTTCTCCATCATATTTGAATGATCAGTTTGATGGGTACAAGTTTCAAAGTTGACAGGATTTTTTTTTTCTTTCAGGACTTTGAATGAAAAAAAAAATCACCCCATTGTCTATTTGCCTGCATGGTTTCTGCTAAGAATCTCAAGTGAATCTAATGTCCGATCCTTTGTATGTAATTGTTCCTTTTTTCTCTGACTGTTCCTCGAATTTTTTCCTTGTCATTGATGTTAGACCTTTTGACTACAATATGCCTGGGAGTTTTCCTTTTGGGATCTCTCCTGATGGGAGTTCTTTTGTCTTACTGAATAATTTTCGTTAGGCACTGAGAAAAGTTTTCTTGCGGGAGTTCTTGGACTATTCCCTGTGTGGATTTTGTTTGTTTGCTTGTTTCTTCATCTTCTGGAATCTCTATGAGGCCCAAGTTGTTTCTCTTGATTGGGTTCCACATTGTTCTCGTGCTTTTCTTGGTCTCTTTTGCATTTTTTAAAAATGTATTCTTCTTTTAGATTTGAGTCTATACAGTTGTCTTCAATCTCACTTACTCAGATTTCTGTCTCTTCAATTCTGTTTCTCTGTTCTTTATTGCTCTTGTGGTGTTTGATAATGTGTTTCTGTTTGGAGTTTTTCTGGTGTGGTATCTAGTGGTGTTTCTTTTTAAGTTTCTTCACTTTCTTCTAAGGGTCTTCCTTTATCTGTTGTATGAGTGAAATCATCCTTTTATTAAATTATTTAAATTATAATTCCATAATCTGTGAAATTTTAGACATTTCTTTTATGTCTGCTTAGCATTTAGTTATTTGTGGCTATTTCTCTTGTTATTTTCTGTGTGAACCAATATCTCTGGGTTTTTTGTTTTTTCTTGACCTTCTGGTATAGCTATTAGGGGTGTTAAGGTGGTGGAGTTAAGTGAGAATAATGAACCTTGTTGTGTGGTGGAGTAAAGGGGTCATAAACAGTATGTATTAAGCACCTGTGGGACAGTTAGAATTCATATTATCCCAAAGAATAACAAATGCATTCTTTTAACTATAGGGTGGCTATGACTCAGATTTGACTAGATGGTAATCTGTGAGTTCAGTAAAGAAATGACCAAGAAAGAAGCAGGGCCTCTAATAAATAAAAAGATGAGTAACATTTTGAATTATTGATTGGATCCTAATAAGAACAAAATTACTTCAAGCAATGAGAGATATTGAACATAGATTCATGAATGTGGGTTTAGAGAATAATTTCCACTTTTACCACATGCAAAGTGTCTCATTCCAAATATAGACTGTTTATAAATCTGTGCTGTGCCTCATCTAAACTTTTGTCTGCTACCTAGTGGCATGATGGACTTCCTCTTTGGAATGGAAAATTCGTGAGTGCTGAGTATGTTTATGTGTCCCTGAAAGTTGAGGGATTTCCTTACTTGGGGGCAATCATTTAGCTAAACCGAATGTATGAGCAGCATCCTGAACCACACGCCTGTCTCCCAGGAAACTGGGTCATGAAGTCATGAAAGTGTCACATGTGATGGCATCACAATGCCCTCTAGAAAGTCCCTAGAAACTTTATTGGTAGGCGATTTTTTCCCCAGGTGTGTGATGGCTAGAAGAGTTTCTGGTTGTTTGTGATTTTTTGGTCATAGTTATTAAAGGACTGGGCTCCTTTGATCTTGTTGAATTCTTTCATTTATACTTAATTTGTACCTGTGCCTAAGGCATTCAACAATATTTTCATTTCAGGATACCACCAGAAGAAAATAAAGGAGCATCCGTTACAGCTAGCACCACAACCCAGTCCCGTGTGCAAACACCTCATGCACACACAAGGTTAGACACTGCTATTAAATGAATCATTCAAATTCTCCAGGTTTCACGTTTCTCAACTTGGAAGTTAGCAGAGACAAATGAATGGATGGTTCTTAACTTATGGCTAAGGTTCTTTCTACAAAGATAATGAATGATCTAGATTTTAAAAAAAGAAACAAACATGAATACATAGGAACTTCAAGGCTATCCATGGTTCTCTCTCTTCAGACCATCTGGTGTTAAAGCACTCTGTCTTTTCTGATTGCATAAGCTTTTGATTCTGCTATCTCCCATATTCAAGTCAGATCTGGCCCCTATGAAACTCTGAAAATATTTTCTTTGTGTATGAGGCATGCTGGAAAGCAAAGTCTTGCTCCCCTTGACCAGCAATGATTGAGATCTGGCTCCTCTACCCTCACCAATTTCCTCCTTAGTTGCATTGACCAGCAACAGAGGTTTTTGCTGTAGTTTTTATGTCTAACTGCCCTTTTGTAAATGGTACAATTAGATGGATAGATAGATAGATAGATAGATACATATATGTGTGCATATAAAGCTACGGTGGCAATCAAGATAACAAACATATCAAATCACACTCTTATCTCCTGTCTCCTTTTTATCTTTTTGTTCATTTCAGTAGCTAAAATGGGCATAGGACCCTTTGAATGGAGCACAATACTTTACTAGTTCCCTGGGTCATAATCCCCAAGTGAATTATTAGTTGTCCTGATAATAATTAAGAACTCTGCTTGTCAATGTGTGGGAATTCAATGAGCCAAATTGTGCTCCCTTTATATCCTAATGCTATTGAAAGCTATCCTGAAACCATATAAGTAAGTGTTAATTTATGATTATTCACTGCAGTTCAATGAAGAATTCGAAGTCCTGTGATAAGCTCAAGACTACATGGATTAAAAAGAAGAAAGACAACCTTTTAGAGGAGGGCACCAGCACCATGTATCCCAGGTAACTAGGTCACTTTGAAGGTAGATGCGGACCTGAGTTGTGTCACAGGGAGTCCCACAGTAGAAAACTGTCTTTTATGTAGAAGAAAAATGTGACTGCAAACAGGTTTTCTTAATTCCTTCAGCTTTGGGTTTAATTAGTGCTACAAATATGCTTTACCAAAACAATAAACATCATTTTTACATCTAGAAATGACCCAGGTATTAGTTTCTAAATGTATGCTGAATGTTTTGTGACACATTTTATTACACAATGAAAACCATTTTTAGAGGAAATTTTCATAATGGTTTGAAAGATTAGGCCCACCATGTTCACTCCCTAGGACTGCCATAACAGAAGAGCACAAAGTGGGTAACTAAACAAGAATTGCAGGTCATTGTTGTGGAAAGTAGAGCCCAAATCAGAGTAGTGCCCATGGTGATACCTTCAGAAGGTTCTGGGACATGGACACATACAGACTCTTCCATGCTTTTTCATAGATTATGGCAGCACCTAGAGGACAGTGACATGTCTTGGTTTGCAGCTTCTTCTGTTACCACATAGCTTCTCTTTCCTGCTCTCCGTAGGCTTGCCTATCTTTTCTGTTAGGAGGATACCAGTGATATAGGATTCAGACTCACCCTATTCCAGCATGACCTTGTGTTAACCTAATTGATAGCATTACCAAAGGCTCTATTTCTCAAGAAGTTCACAGTCACAGCTACTGGGTTATGGCTTCACAGTATCTTTGGGCGCACATAATCCAATCAATAACATTCACAGTATTTCTTTCAAAAGAAAAGCTTCATTCAATGCAATGACTCCCAAAACACGGTAGACTTCTGAAATATTTTTTTATTTAACTTTGTATTTTAGTTAGGTGAGAGTGTATAGAGTAGATCATTCTTCTTTCTTTTTTTTAGAGTCCCCCGAGGGGCTGCACTGTTCCTGGAAGTACTGCAATATCAGGTCGATGCGTGGAGTGGATGGAGCAAGCTCCTATTCCATCTCCCTGCTCCAAAAATCCATTTAATCTATTGTCCTCGGAGAGAGGACGTATCCGATATTAAACTGATAAGAACAGATACTACACTTGATCTTAGCCAAAAGGCCGGGAAGCGATCATTATTCTTCTATTGAACCATTCAGGTACAGTTTGCTTCAAACCAGTCCATTGGCATCCCCTCAATAAACCATCACTTATTCTGCTTTCTTCCTGTGTTTTCTATTTCCATTTGTCTCTCTTTTCTAACTCTCTAAAGTTGTGTCTTTGGGTGAATGCTGCCCTAGTTGGTCTTAAATGGTTGATTATGCTACCACACGTGTGAGTTAAGTTCTAGGCATGAAGAGTGAGTAAGAGTCATAGTCCATCCATTTTAATGTTTTGCTTTTCTTATAAATAGTTCTCTTGCTGATGTCACACATACAAACTGTTGGCTAGGACTCAGTAACACAGGGTAATAATGGCTGTTTTTCGGATTCATCTGTCATCCTCACAAACAAAGGGGATTCCTTGTATGAAAGTGCCATCAACCTTGCAGGACTGCATTTATGCACCCATAGTTTTCAAGATTGTAGGTAACCTGGGCATATTTCTCCCAAATCACCTTGCCTCCTTGCGTCACCAGGCCCAGCCTGCTCACATTCATGTCAATGATGGTCCCTTTGGTAATAACACCCAGCGTTGTGTACAGTGAGGATGAGGGGTTCTTCTTTATACCCAGTATTGGTAAGCAAAAGGTGGCTTTAAGTTCAGGGTGTGTAACATGTGCCTCCTTGAAACGCAAGCCCATTGGTTTGATGAATCGTTCATAATTTGGTGGTTTCCGTGAAAACTCATCCCCAACAAAGCAAACTTCAGTAATCCCCACATTTCTGCCCTGAGTTGACGACAAACAGTATGTGTCCAAGAAGTAGTAGTTTGCTACAGCGGAAAGGGAAGTGTGTTAGCTATTAGAAAAATCACATTCACACCATCATAATGTCTTTGTAGTTGTTATTGATTTCATTTCTTTCCTGTGATATATATATTCATTTTCCCCATTCATTTTTAAACATTTTATTAGGGATTCATACAACTCTTATCACAATCCATACGTATATATACATCAATTGTATAAAGCACATCTGTACATTCTTTGCCCTAATCATTTTTTTAACAATTTATTGGGGCTCATACAACTCTTATCACAGTCCATACATATACATACATCAATTGTATAAAGCACATCTGTACAGTCTTTGCCCTAATCATTTTTTCTCCTTTTTTCTTTTTTTACATTTTATTAGGGGCTCATACAACTCTTATCACAATCCATACATATACATACATCAATTGTATAAAGCACATCCATACATTCCCTGCCCCAATCATTCTCAAAGCATTTGCTCTCCACTTAAGCCCTTTGCATCAGGGCCTCTTTTTTTTTCCCCTCCCTCCCCGCCCTAATCATTTTCAAAGCTTTTGCTCTCCACTTAAGCCGTTTGTATCAAGTCCTCCTTTTTCCCCTCCCTCATGAGCCCTTGATAATTTATAAATTATTATTTTCTCATATCTTGCCCTATCTGGCATCTCTCTTCACCCCCCTTTCTGTTGTCCATTCTCCAGGGAGGAGGTCACATGTAGATCCTTGTAATCTGTTCCCCCTTTCCAACCCACTCACCCTCTACCCTCCCAGTATCGCCCCTCACACCCCTGGTTCTGAAGGTATCATCCACCCTGGATTCCCTGTGCCTCCAGCTCCTATATGCACCAGTGTACAACCTCTGCTCTATCCAGACTTGCAAGGTAGAACTCGGATCATGGTCATGGGGTGTGGGGTGGGGGGAGGAAGCATTTAGGAACTGGAGGAAAGCTGTATTCATCATTGACGCACCCTGAATGACTCATCTCCTCCTCTAGACCCCTCTGTGAGGGGATCTCCAGTGGCTGACAAATGGGCTTTGGGTCTCCACTCTGCACTTCCCCCTTCATTCTCTACGGTAAGATTTTTTTTTTTTAATGATGCCTTAGACCTGATCCCTTCGACAGCTCGTGATTGCACAGGCTGGTGTGCTTCTTCCACGTGGGCTTTGCTGCTTCTGAGTTAGATGGCTGCTTGTTCACCTTCAAGCCTTTAAGACCCCAGACACTATCTCTTTTGATAGCCGGGCACCATCAGCTTTCTTCACCACATGTGCTATGCACCCGTTTGTCCTCAGCGATCGTATCATGGAGGTGTGCAGCCAATGATATGATTTTTTTGTTCTTTGATGCCTGATAACTGATCCCTTCAGAACCACGTGATCACACGGGCTGGTGTGTTCTTCCATGTGGGCTTTGTTGCTTCTGAGCTAGATGGCCACTTGTTTATCTTCAAGCCTTTAAGACCCCAGACACTTGGGGGCTCGTACAGCTCTTATCACAATCCGTACATATATCCATTATGGCAAGCACATTAGTACAGATGTTGCCATCATCACTTTCAAAACACATTTCCTTTCTACTTGAGTCCTTGGTATCAGCTCCTTTCCCCCCCCCCCCTTTTCTCTCTCCTATCCTCCCTCCTTAATGAATGCTTGATAATTTATAAAGTATTATTATATTTTTTATGTCTTAAGCTGACTGTTGTCTCTCTTCACCCACTTCTCTGTTGTCTGTCTCCCTTGCTGGGGTTTTATTCAATCATTGTCATCGGTTCCCCCTAAAACCCTGACCCTTTTCTTCTCTTTCTAGTATCGCTACACTCATTATTGGTCCTGAGGGGTTTATGTATCCTGGATTTCTTGTGTTGCGAGCTCTTATCTGTACCAGTGTACATCCTCTGATCTAGCCAGATTGGTAAGCTCAAAATGGGCTCATGATAGTGGGGATGGGGGGGGAAAGCATTTAAGAACTAGAGGAAAGTTGTATGTTTCTTCGGTGCTATACTGCACCCTGACTGGCTTGTCTCCTCCCCAAGACCCTTCTGTAAGGGGATGACCAGTTGTCTACAGATGGGCTTTGGGTCTCCACTCCGTACTCCCCCTCATTCACAATGATATGATTTTTTGTTCTTTGACACCTGATACCTGATCCTATCAACACTGTGTGCTCCCACAGGCTAATGTGTTTCTTCCATGTGGACTTTGTTGTTTCTGAGCTAGATGGCTGCTTATTTATCTTCAAGCCTTTAAGACTCAAGATGCTGTATCTTTTGATAGCCGGGCACCATCAGTTTTTTTCACCACATTTGCTATATACCTATTTTGTCTTCAGTGATCTTGTCAGGAAGGTGAGCATCACAGAGTGCCAGGTTATTAGAACAAAGAGTTCTTGCATTGAGAGAGTACTTGAGTGGAGGTCCAATGTCCATCTGCTACCTCAATTCTTAACATATAAATATATGCACATTGATCAATTCCCCTATCATTACATATAAATGTATTTACATGTATACATGCCTGTATTTAGATGTCTAAAAATGTGCTTTGCCTCCTAGTTCTTGCCTCTACTTTCTTATACTTTCCACTTGTCCCACTATCATATTCGGCCCCATCATATCTTTCTCTGAGACCTTTCTTCCATTTTTCTCACCTACAGTGAGGGAAATGGTTCTACTTGCCCTACTTGTATCACATAGTTAAGTGAGGATAAAATTATTACTGATATAAAAAATTTGATGTGGGGGAAAAAAAAGAGGACCTGATGCAAAGGGCTTAAGTGGAGAGCAAATGCTTTGAGAATGATTGGGGTGGGGAATGTATGGATGTGCTTTATACAATTGATGTATGTATATGTATGGATTGTGATAAGAGTTGTATGAGTCCCTAATAAAATGTTAAAAAAAGAAAAGAAAGAAAAGAAAATGGTTAGGGCAAAGAATGTACAGATGTGCTTTAAACAATTGATGTATGTATATGTATGGACTGTGATAAGAGTTGTATGAGCCCCTAATAAAATGTTTAAAACAAAAAAATTTGATGTGTATATACTATATGCAAAGGGATATTAATTATTGTTCATATTTGCTACTGGAAGTCACAGGTGCCAAAAAAAAGACTTTGGGGGTAAATCTTGTGTGTCCCAGAAGGAATGAGAGTGTGGCCTTGTACTGATTATCTCAGATTTTAACCAACTCAAGCTATGTACTGTATTGGTTTTTAGAGTCTTGTCAGACCCTTATAGAAGGATGCCAATTTCCCTAGCATTCAAGTGTTAGTGGAAGAGGTCCTTGACCAGAGTTGTATATGTAAATCAAATATCAACACGTCTTTGACTCTTTCTACCTTAATAAGCAGTACATAATATTTATGGGAAGAAAGTGAGGCAGTCTACTCCTGTTAAGTTGACAGCCTCAAAAATCCAAACTAGGGCTACTATGAATCACAGTTGGCTTAATGGCAATGACATCGGGTTTTTAAAAATCTTTCAACAGTTGTGTTGGCACATATCTCACATAACACACAATTCATTGGCTTAAATATATTTAAAAGAGTTGTGCTATCATCAATAAAGGGCTAGGGTTGTATGTGTGTATACTCTTTAAAAAAGCATGTGGTAGGCAGTTAGGTATTCTTGATTATGTTTTTTTGAAAATGATTGAATCATTGGATTATTTATATTACAGGATCATGGATTCTCATACTGCTGATGGATACAGTGACTTCCGTGAGGAAATGGAAGAGCGTCTACATCTTTTTTACTATGAAAATTATTTCGACACAGAGGACTTCTTTTACCTCTTCCGATTTTTGTAAGTGGACTAAGTGGCATATCATTCTTACCACCACCACCACCATCTGGGGACGTTCTTCAGAATCCTTGTGTGCTCTATCTTACATGAAACAGCGGAAATACATATGAAAATTTCAACTGTGTTTATTTTGTTTTATTTTTAACTTTTATTGTGATTTCACTAAAGGGTTACAAAGGAGATTACCCATTTTACATCCAGCAATTCATACATCTTTTGATTCATCTCATTCATTGCATCCCCCATAATGTAGCATCATTAATACCATTTCCTCCCTGTGTTTCATGTTTCCACTCCTTTCCAATCCCTTCTGAGCTTTATCCTTGGTAAATTCTGCCCTTTTCTACTTAGAGGATTATGTGTACATACCTCACTACTGTTTTCATTACCTTTATACACCTGTTGGTTGTTTGGTTGAAACTGAACTGTGGGGTGGGTTCAAGTCCAGACCTGGAGGGTGACCAAGTCCCCTTGTCTCCTCACTGTGAAAAAGAATAGTCCACTCCAAGTCATACACTGACTTCAGGGACAGAACTGTGGGTTTCTCAGTCTTGACTGCATCAATGTTCAATGCAGACATGCTTTCAAATAAAACAGCTGATAGCGCACAACCAAAAAGAAAGAAAAACAGGTAGTACTTTGACCAGAATATGTTGGCCTCTTTTAAACATTGGTCTGATAATGTAGTGGGTTATACACTGGCCTGCTAAGTATAAGATGTGTGGTTCAAACCCACCAAATTCTCCATGAGCGAAAGATGAGGCTTTCTGCTACTGCAATGATTTACAGTTTCAGAAACCCACGGTGTAATTCTGCTCTTGCTGGGTCGGGATTCTGCCTCTGTCTCCTTGACGTTTGGTCCTTTAAACAGCTGAATACACTGTGTGCCAACCCTGTTGCCCTTGGATTCATTCAATTCTGTAGCCTCAACCCTGACTTGCTCACCTTGGATTCATCCATCTTGGTATCCATCAGTCTATGGTCTTCCTGGTTCACAAGTCCCACCAACTACGTGAGGCTGGAAAATCTGCAGCTTAACTTTTGACCCATGGGCTTGAGCCCAACTCAATTTACCTGGTTGTACAGTGGTGTGAACCATGAATGACAGCCAAGTAACATGGCCATTCTAGCCATATTCCTTATGTGATATAATATCATTCTGGATTCTATACCAAAGCTTTAATCCCATTTTGTAGGATGTTCTCTACAATACTACTGTATAGGACTAGGGTAGCATTAATAAGACCCAGCTTGAGTAGTGAGTGTGAGAAGTAAGTCACCAGGCTGCCCCATCTTAAGCAAACGGAGAGAATAGTATCAGATAGTTATTAAATAACCAGGGCACCAATTGATAACCATTAGAACAAGCACTAGAGCTCAGGGCACCTGGGGTATGGAATGTGGAAGCCGAATGAATTCAGAAAATGGGGGTGAGAGAGGGAATATGCTAGGGGACAATTGTGGTGGCAAAAAAAACTTAGGAGATGTTTGGGAAAGATTTTTAATCCCACAGTGCTCAATAAGGCACTGGGGGAGGCAGCGTGCGGATTTGGGTATAAATGCTAGCGGAAGGGCTGCGAGGCACAGTCCACCCTTTAGGCCCATTTGTCTCTGTGCTTATGGAGCCGATTTTACCAAATTGAACAATAAAAGCCTCTCTTTTGCTAAAATGAGTACTGATTCAATTTCTTGAGTGCTTGTCACTTAAAACCCCATGATAGCTCATTGGTGAACTGATACTGGTTAAGAGAGTCAGCTCCGTGCTCTCAAGAGAGACCCATCAGGCTGTGGCTCAGGTCAGTGGTTTATACTGGCCTGCCAGCTACCCAGAGGAACCAATACGGTGTCCAGGGATTCAACATGTTTATCACAGCGGGTATAAAAAAATCTCACCCTTTGTTTTCTTTGGGAGGATGCTCACCTAAAAGACAAAACCCACAAATCCATCAAAGCCTTATCACCATTTTTTTGCCTGAACTGTGGTAGAAGCATGAAGACTTGCTTTGACATTTTGATATTTTTGCCTTCTTGCTCTGGACCTTGCATTTGGCTTGCCATGGTCTGACCTCTGGATTGGAACTGAACAGCTCCCACAACCACATGAGAACTGCCATAAACGTTTTGTGAGCTTCTATGGGACACTCTAGAGAACTGGAGAAACCAGAAATGTGAGGGAATATCCTCAAGGGAGAAGTGGGGCCGGGGGGTTGGGAAGGGAGTAGAATAGAATCTAGGAAGACTTCGGCATTTGGGACATCTTTAATCCCCAACGCCTTAGGGCTCAGATTTCATGGCCTCTAGTCAATTCTTACTCACGGTGAACCACAGTGACAGAGCAGAACTGCCCCTTTGGGCTCCCAGACTTTAAATATTGACTTTAAAGACTTCAAATCATGCCTAGCGTGCTGAGGAGGAGAAAGCCCCATCTTTATCCTGACTAGTATGGTATCAATTCTTCTAAAAGGCTTGTCATCACAAGCAAGTCACTTCCTTGATCTAAACACCACCGGTTTTGCTTGTCTAGAAAACCCAACATAACATACCATCTTATTCTCATTGTTCATGATAGGATCTCAACAACTGAACACTGTAGAGAATATGAAAACTAAGAGAAATCAACAAAGTAGTGTAAATATGGGTGTGCTAGAAATCTAGGGCTGCTGGAGCAAATCACCTCCAATTGCATGGCTTAAACACACACAAATGTTATTCTGTCACAGTTGCAGAGGCCATCATCAAGGAGCTGACAGTCCTATGTGTTCTGTCACCGCCTGGTCTTTACCAAGGACCTGCCAGGGTGCCAGTGCCCCCCTAGGGGCCATTCCCTGAGGGCAGGAGTGCTGGGGGAAATCCACACCATTGCCTAAGTGTGAGGCATCACTGAGATGAAACGAGAAACAGCCATTCCGAATATTTCTAGGCATGATGGTCCCTTGATATTTTCGACCCTGCCACACACACTTCTACCCCCACAGAGTGATGTACTCTCCTTGCAAAATGATGTTCACAGAGTGGACACACATGGAAATAGGGAAATTGAATTGAACTACATTCTGGCCTTCCACAACTGAGATCAGGGTTGAATTCACAACCAGTGCCCTTCAAATATGGCCACAAGCTGTCTGCCAGCAGAGGATTGCCTGTTGCTGGGGACTGAACCGGTTTCAGAGGAGCTTCCAGGCTGAGGAGGACTAGGACAAAAGGCCTGGTGAACTACTGATGAAAATCAGCAAAATAAAAATTCTGTGACTCATAATGGTCCAACCTGAACCAATCCTGATGATGCTACAGGACCAGGTAGTATTTCCTAACAATGTGCACGGGAGTCATCATGCACTGGGGAGTGGGGGAGGAGCCTGCTACAGGATGGCTAATCATAACACCCTTTCTTCCAAGAAGAAGAGACACAGGCAAGACAATTCTTGGGTTCTCACAGCATTGTGATTTTTATGCCATGTTCTATTATCCATTGCAATGAGCACACAGAACCCACAGACAATGCTTATGAATGTGGAGTTTATTAGGGAAGTTATCAGGTTACAATTCCAGCAAGAAATGCTCACGATACGGTTCCTCAGTCGGGAAAGGTTTTCTGTTTTGTTTCTGCCATGTCCAAAGCAGGACTCTATCTTTAGACTTCAGCCTTTTGGCCTGCCATCTTCCCTGCTCAGATAAAGTTTCAAAGCTTTTTATGGCTGCTAATTAATGATCAACAGGACATCCCACTCCAGTTAGGGTCAACGTGAAGGCACTTATGTCCAGATCCATGGATCAGCAATCCAGGTCCCCTGAAGTAAGTGCCCAGGGGCACTTCATGCCACAAGCCAGCCTCCTGCCTCCAAGAACTCTGTTTTACTTGCCCTCTGGACAGGAAAGTCCACTGTTCCTCTCATGCTCTGGCTCCTGGTTCCACTGCTGTTGTGCCTCTTTGGATAAAGTTCTCTACTAGATCAAGGATGAGCCTCGGACTGGGATCTCAGGTTCCATATTACATGTTAAACTCCTGACTCTCCTTAAAGATAATAAAACCACCGCTTCCTGCTTTGGAGAAGGTAGAGTTTATATGCAGCGGGATGACAGTCATTATTAAGCCTATTAACAATCACTCAATTATGAATCCTGTATTTTAATCTGTAGTGTCACCACCTTCTTACCCAGATGAATCAGGAAAATGAAGGACGTTTGTGGAGAGGAGAAAAGCTTGTGGCTAGAGGGCCGATATTAAATCATTTACTGCATTGCAGAGAAGCAAGTAACAACAATCACAAACAAACAATCGCTTACCCAGCTTCATAGGCTCCTGTGTACCCTGGTAGTTATTTGATTGCTAATGATTGTGAAGATACAGGCAGTCCCTTGGTTATGAATCTCAGACTTACAATCTGTAGGTTCCAAACAAGCTCCATAATAAAGCCTGCTCTATTACAGTTTTGAAGTAAATTTATACAATAATACATAGCTTATATCCAAACCTTACTGTGTAAATCAGTTTATGTTAAAGATATTTCAGTGTATCTGTGAGTTCTTCTATAATGTTCTTTTTATGCATAGAAAGGTACACTACATATATACGATCTAATATGACAAGCATTTGCTTAAGTGAAGTTAGATGAGAGCCTGTAAAAGTGCGGTGATGGCAGCCCCAGTTGTCGTCACCATCAGTATCAGCTGCCAAACCCTGATTCCTATGAGGTTCCTATCCAACAAACCTCCTCTCAACAACATTTTTTTTTCTTTTTCCAATTCCGACACCAGCCATTCATCCCACAGCACTCTCGACTACTCAGCTGGGTTAGAAAATCTGTTGCAATGGTCACCCGCAACTCGCAGACAACATTCACCTGCAACTCAGACAATATTCAAGGCAATGGAGTGTACGAGAGCCTTCAGGATGGATTGTAACTCCCTGTAAGGAAAGCACACATCCTCAAAGCCGGACCAAGTAAATGATAAATGGTGAAAAAATGAAATTGTCCAGGATTCCATTCTGTTTGGAACGAGAATCAATGCTCCTGGAGGCAGCTTGCAGTCAAGAGGTCAAAGGACACATTACATTAGGGAAATCTGCTGCACCCAGCTCCTTTAACATATTGAAGAGCAAAAATGCCAGGTGGAGAAGTAAGGACTCAAGCCACAGTGTTTTCAGTCACTTCATAGCCCTGGGAAACCTGGACCATGAAGAAAGAGGACGACAGCAGAAGAACTGATGCATTTGAATTATGATACTCATGAAGAATATTGAAAAAACCATCAACAGCAAGAAAAACAATCACATCTGTCTTGAAGATGTACCCCTGGAATGTTATTAGAACAGAGTATGACAAGATTTCCTCGCACATATTTTGAACAGGTAATCAGGAGAGGATAAGATCTTGGCAACGAACCCTCTGTTTGGTAAAGCAGAGGATAAATGAAAGAGAGAAGAACCCGGATAGGATGGATTGACACAGTGGCCGCATCAATGGACGCAGGAGCAATTGTGAGGATGACACAGGAAGGGTCAGTGTTTCACTGTGTTGTTCACAGGGATTCTACGAGTTAGTACTGACTTGATCACACCTAAAAACAACAACAATAAAATCTAAATGAGATTCCAGTTCAGGATGAGAAAACCTTCAGGTAGTTTTCCCATCAGAATAACACTTCTCAGTCATGCCTGTAGATACCACTCTTTCCAGACCTTGAACTCTTCCCATGGCTCCTTAACCTTTGCCCTGCTCTTGCAAGTGTTGGGAATCTCTTTGGCTTCACCACCAAGTGTCTGAGGGACCTCCATGCTCCAGTAAGGCATCTGTCTGAAGGTGCTCAGAGGTTTCTCTGAGAGATTTATGGTGACTCACTCTGCAGTGCCTGGGAGCATCCTGCTCTGCCAACAAATCTCATGCTGAGGACACTCGGGTCTCTTGCTGCATGGAACAGGAAGCCCAGAGCAGCTTCTCATAGCAGTCTCCTACATCTGCTCCCTCTTCTGTGCTCATTGCTCTGCCCCTGATTCTCAAAGTCTTCCCCACTCGCGGGGTGACCAGCCTGTTTCTCATTCTCTGCCTTCTGGGTGTAGAGGTTCTCAGTTCACACCTTCCTTTCCCTGTTTCTTCTGTCTTCATGACTGTGTTAGTCTGGGTACATCAGAGAAACAAATCCACAGAAAATCATATGTATATTAGAGAGTTTTATATAAAGGCTAAGTGAACGTTAAAAAACAAACATCTCAACCCACTGCTGTCTATCCCCATAAGTCCAACATTAGCCCATATGTTCAATACCGATTTACAAAGTACTCCTCCATCTCACAGAACACACACTATGATGCCATCTGCAGGAGGAAAACCAAATCAGTGAATGTGTAAGCACCTCAGCACTGGCAGGGGTCTCCATATGGCTGTTCCAGCACCCAAAGCTGCATCAGGGAAGGTCCATGTAGCTTTTCTCAATGATGTCTCACAGGAGGTGAGCCTTGTCAACTGAAGCAGGGAACTGACTCAGGCAGCCAATCCCTGGTTCAACCATCAGAGAGCAAGAGACCCGAGAACTGGAAAGGCGAGGCCCATCGAGCCATTTAGCTCTCTTCCCTTCAATTGATCCCACTTGTGTTTATCAGCCAGGGGGCACATTAAACCTTAACTATCTCAGTGATGGCCCATTCCCCCTTTACACCTATTTAAGTCTAACAGGATAAAAAAGGACCAATCCGTTCCATAAGATTCCAAACAACTTATTCATGTTTTCCCACCCATACAAGGGTAACATGCATTTAATTTACATGATTACTGTGGTGGGATACAAGTTCTTAATATGACTCCTCTATCCAAGATCTTGTCAAGAATTCATCTTATTGGGATCCATAATCAATGCTCACAGAAACAAAAGTCAAGAGATTAAAAGATGCATTGCATTGGGTAACCCTGCTAGGCAAGCCCTCATTACACTGGTGAAAGGCAAGTATGTTCCTCTGAGGACTACAGTAACCTAATCCATGCCAAGATATTTTCTTTTAAAAACATATTTTTCCTGATATAAATTTCACATACCATACACTTCCATAGTTAACTTGCTTTAAGAGTTGCATGCACTGTACTTTATCCCAATTAGTTCTATAGTTACCTCCCCTCACACATTCGTTATTTGCTCCTCATTTCCCCTTAGCTCCCCCATCTTTGAAAAACCATTGGCTCGGCATGCCCAAGCCTTCCTTGCTCCACAAACTGGGGAATCTAATAGAAACACTAAAGAACAAAACAGAACAGAAGGAAAATAAAAATAATAAAATTATGATAAAAATTTAAAAATAGAAAGAAAAAAGACCACCTGAACATAAAAATAATTACAGAGAAAATTTCTGCTATAGAGCAAGCAAGAAAGAGTTAAACCAAGAGAAAATTCAGGTTGAGTCAAAAAGGATGTCACCTGATCAGGAATTATATTATACCATTGTCCCATCCCCCATCATCAAGTTTTCAATAATCTCTGCCTGATAATAAAGCTGTTTGAGTCCATCAACTTTGGCCGGAGGGGATCTGCCTGATATGATTTATATATTGAAAATCCCCAAAATTCCACAAGCAGAGTATTGTAAGGATAGAGGAATATGGCAGAATGGCAGGATACAAGAACAACAAGCAGATGAAGTCTATAGAACTGTTATACACATCAGACAAGACCACGATAGAGGGGATCAAAAAGCCAGTGTCCATTGCAATGGTCAAGCACAAATTGAAATATCTAGGGATATACCTGACTAAAAAACAAAAGATGTATACCAGGAAAATTACAGAACACTATTACAAGAAACCAAGAGTGACCTCAAAAATGGAAGACTATCCCATCCCATGCTCGTGGATCAGAAGACTCAATATAGTAAAAATGTCAGTTCTGCTCAAGGCACTATATAAGTTTAATGCTATCCCAATACAAATACTATCATCTTTCTTCAAAGACTTGGGAAAACTGAACACCAACTTCATATGGAGAAGGAAGAAGCCCAGTGTGGTGAGGGAAGAAGCCCAGGATTAGCAGAGCATTCCCCAAGAAGGACAAAGTGGAGGGCTTGCTTTACCTGACTTTAGCACTTATTATACAGCCAGAGTGGTCAAACAGTGTGATATTGGTATAATGACAGAAACTCAGACCATTGGAAATGAATGGAAAATTCATAAATAAAATTATCAGCATACAGACAACTGATCTTTGAGAAGAGGCCCCCAAAATATCAAATGGGAAGCAGATGCCTTCTTCAATTGGTGCTGGGAAAAATGGATATCTATCTGCTGAAAAATGTAGCAAGACTCTTACCTCTCCATGCACAAAAATAAACTCAAGTTTGATGACAGACCTTGAGGTAAAACACAAAACCATTTGGGCCATCACTGAGGGAATTGCAACAAACCTGAGAACTTTGGTGCAGAGAATACATAAGCTATCAGAAATAATGAAGGACACAAATACAGAGGAGGAACAAATTGACAAGTTGGAGATACTGAATATAACACACTTGTGTACATTGAAAGAATTCACCAAGAGAGTACTACGAGAGCCCTCAAACTGGAAAACGATCTTTAGCAATGAATGATACATCAAAGGCTTTTAATTAAAATCTACAATACTTTGCTAGCTTACAGTAAGAAAATAACTAATTGAGGAGGAGGGCAAGGGACCTGCACAGAAGATTTACAAGGCCAGAAATCTCAGTGGCCAATAAACATATCAGAAAATGTTGCCGATCATTAGCCATACGAGAAATTCAAATTCAAACAACTATGAGATACCACCCAACACCCTCAATGACAGCCCAATTCAAAAAATCAGAAAGTAACAAGTGTTGGGTGGGGGTGCTGTGGTGGTACAGGAACTCGTCTCCATTGCTGGTGGACCCATAGGTATGTACAGCCACGGTGGAAATTGATTGGGCGATATCTAAACCAGATGGAAACTGAGCCACCATATGACTCAGCAACCCAACTACTGGGAATATACCTAGAAGAGACAAGAAATAAACCATGGCCAGACATTTCTGCTCCGATGTTCATTGCAGCGCAGTTCAAAATCACAAGGAATTGGGAATAACCAAACTTTCTATCAGCATATGAATGGATCAAAAAACATATTAAGTAATTAATTTATTTATTTATACACACACACACACACACACACACACAATGGAGCACTAGGCATCCCTAAAAAGTAGAGATGCACACATGAAGCACATTGCCGCATGGGACGATCTGGAGGAAATTGTGCTAAGCGAAGGAAGCCAAGCACAAAAGGACAAGTACAACATGAGTCTATTGAGGTAAGCTTAAAAAATTCAAAGGGGGCATAGGGGGAAAGCTACTGAATATGTGCATTCCTGGGGTGAGTTCCAGGTAGTATGGCAGGGGCCAGACCCAATGCAGGGATACATATGGCAGCCAACTGAAAAGGAGGGGAAAAGAAAGAGGAAACAACAAAAAAGACATGGGTAGCGGGGGAACAGGGCACTAACCCACCGAAGGGGAGGGTGTTGTTTATGTCTCCACAAGAGAGGGAGAGCCCAGGCTTCAATCTCCTGCACCAAGACGTGAATACAACATGCTGGCACGAAGCAGGGAACCGTTAGAGAGGCCTGCAGAGCCGGCCCCTATCCCAAATATGGGGCCTCCCACTCACCTCCCCCAAGAAGAATGCACCTCAGAGGACAGCACTGAAGGTACAGCATGGGGAAAGGGGCGCGTCTGATCAGAGCACACAGGAGCAAACTCAGAGGGAAGGAGAGTGATTGGAACACATCCTGGCCCAACAAGCCCTGAGCTGAGGACGATATTCCTGCTCAGAACAGCCAATGCACAGACAGGTCCATAGGACTGGCCCCATGATGAGACACAGACATGACATCCCTCACTGACCCATAGCGCTCCAAGAGACAACACTATGGGAATTGTGCCCGATCCGACCTCATCACACTGGGGCGAAACATGAAAGGCATGATATGGAGCAACAAAAGGAGGAGAATATCAAAAATGGACTTTGGGCCAGAGCGTGGCACCCCATCAGACTCCACTGGAAAATACTCCTCAAGGTCAACAAACCGACCTGGTACTACTTATAAGATTTTGTTTTTTGTCCTTGGTTTTTGTTGTTGTTACTTGTTTTGTTTTGGTTTTTCTTCTTTTGTTGTTTTGTTTGGCTTTGTCTTGTTTGGGGCTTATGCTTTTCTCTGCATGTCTATCTAGATAAGATAGCCAGGATAAACAATCTTGAGGAGAAAAAACCAAGAATGACCTTTCCAGGGGGACACAGGAGGGCAGAGGGGTGGGGGGGAGGAAGTAGGTGTTAACACTCTGCTTGGTTCTTCAGCTGAGTGACTTGCCTTCCTGCACCCTGAGCCCACTCTGTCCTGACTGGTGTCTCTCTGCCCTGATTGGTCTCTCTGTTCTGACTGGTCTCCCTGTCCTGACTCGTGTCTTTCTGTGCTCACTAGTCCATCTCTCTGACCTGACCAGTTCGTTTCTCTGTCCTCACTGGTGTCTGTTTCTGTCCTCACTGGTATTCCTCTGTGGTGAGTGGCCTGTTATTGGAACCCCCCGGTGCTGACCTCTGGCCTGCCTCAGAGTCAATAATTACTTAACACTCTTAGACATTTTTGAATGCTCGGTTTATTCAGTGCAAACACACATCAAACAATCTGAAAATAACTCAAATTACTACTGATAAAAGTATTGGGGGAAGTATGAGCATAAGGGCATACTAACAGGCGTCTTCCCACATATCATTCTAGCATCAGAGGCCCAATAAGCATGGCCTTCATCGGTGTACTCACCCAGGGTACAGGTGGAGAGAGCAGGAGTTGATGTCTCCTTGGTTCCTACCTCTCCAAAAAGTCAGTGTCTCTGCCCGGGATTCAATGGACAGCCTGGCTGGCTCTTTAACGACTTCACTGTCCCACTCAAGTCTCATGGGCTTCTCCAAACTTTAGTTGGCTTGGCTGGCTTTGGGGTGTCAGTCAGGTTCGGCCAAGTCTTATGGGGGTTCCCCACACTTTTGTGGTGGCTCCTTGGACCATCTGTTGATTCTTGGCGATGGTCCAACTTCTTGGCTGGGCCCTAATGTCACACTTTATTTCTTCTCTAAAGTGGAGTTTTGTGTGTTTGTTTCGTTAGGGTGGTTGGACTCCCTGCAAAGTCGTTCAACGTCTTGCAAGGCAGTTCGATGGTGCTCTCATCACTCAGGGACCTGTGAAGTCTCACGTTTGAGACGTCCACGTGTAGAGAGACCAGCTGAGCGAGAAGGGCCCCGGGAACAGTGATGTCCGGACCTGCGCGTTGTGCTGGCCTTAGGGTCCAGGTGCTGGCCTTGCTCTGGCTGTGCTCCCACAAGCCCCTGGCTGCAGGCCTGCCCCTCAAGGCCTCTCAGTCGCGGCCCTGCCACTAATGGCCTCTGCCCCAGGTGTGAGTCTGAGCTTAGCCCTGTGGACCCCAAGGTGCAGCCCGAGCTGGACTTCAGGCCGCGCTGGGCACCACAGACCTGCACGAAACAGAGGACAGAGCCCGCAGCACTGTGACCCTGGGTGGCAGGTCAGTAACAGTGGGGGGAGGGGGGGGCGGGCTCAGAACCCACAGACTTGGGACGCACAGATCGCGCTTTCGGGCGGTCTTTACAGGAACGATGTGCGTTTTTAAGGAGGATAGTTTCTTTTTTATTCAGCGCTGAGCTCCCAGCTTGTCCTTGTCCTGTGGCTCCTGTCTGCATGGTGACTGCATGAGCTGCTGCTCCTCTGCGCTGCCCCTGCCGCTGCCCTCAGTAAGGTCTGTGTCACTGAAGCCGCCCCACTGGCCCGCCTGGGTGGACACTCCCTTCCCGGCAACAGCTGCCCATCTGGGGCCTCCCAAGGCAGTGACCGCGCTGTGGCCACCGTCTCAGTGCTGAGCAGAACGCCGGGCCAGCGTGTCTATATCCTCCCCCTGAGCAGAGCCTGGCAGCTAGCAGAGGAGGCCGACTGCGTGACCAGTGGCTTCCTGCCAGGGGAGCCACCTCACTGCCCCGTCTGCCCGCGGCAGTTATGGTCAGCTCAGAGTGACCCGGGTCCAGACTCCTGTCCCGGGCGGGCCTGTCCTCCCTGTGGTGGGAGCCTGGGTCAGGTCCTGTGTGTCCCGGTGGACTCCCTCGAGGAACGGAACTCAGCACGGGGACCCTGATTCTTCCTCCGAGGGAGGCTCCCCAGGGGTTAGACCCACCTAGGGGCCAGGGCCCCCTCCACAGGAAGGACACAACGGGGGTCCGCCAAGACACAGGCCCCAGGGATCTATGCCAAACCATGACCCCAGAGATCCATCCGCCTGCCACCACACGTCAGCCGCCACCGGGACCCCGGCCCCACAGCTGCCCCCATGCAGATGGATACCGCCCCCAAACCCCAGAATGGGGGGTCCTCGTTGTTGGCTCACCCCTGAGGCTGGGGGGCATCCACCACCTGTCCCAGGGCCAGGAGGAGCGCCCTAACCCTGTCAAACGTGACTCCCGCCCTGAACACTTCCCAAGCCACCCTGACCATTGTCACCACATCTACCGTCTTCACCACACCCCGACCATTGCCCACAGCCTCCTGACCAGTGGTGACCGGCAAGATGGGGTGAGCGGACATTGGGGCTGCACAATTAGGCAGATGAGACAGTCACTCCACATGGATGTACGGGTGCCTCCTCTGGGACCCGTCTGCCTGCCCTGGACATGATGTTAGACGGGTGTGGGAGTGGGGACTTGGGGAGGCGAGCGAGATCTTCGCATTCCCTTCAGGAAGCAGGGGCCGCCATGGGGATGGGGGGGAAGAGGCCCTGGGGGGAACACTGGGGAGGCAGGCAGGGATGAGGGTCGTGAGTAGAACTGCTCACTGAGGAAGTACAGTTAATATAGAGAGAGATTATGGTAATAATCCCATAATCTCTTATTACCATACCCCCACCCCCACCCCCAGTGTTTCCCAGGACTCAGGGGTCCCTATGGCCGCCAAGCTCGTCAGGCCAGGCCTGAGTTCCTGGGAGTGGCTCACACAAGCGGTCCTCCACCGACCAGCTGACTGTTACTGAAAGAGTCTTGCTGAGGCTCAGTGCCCTAGTGTAGACCCCACTCCCAGAGACCCTTCCTTGTAGGGAGTCCTCGCCGCCCCTGGGCCGCCTTCTTCCTGAAAGCCGATGTGGGCTCCCTTTTGCAGGGTGGGCTCAAACGCCAGCCTTGCTGCCAGTCTGCCCCTCTGCCCCACTCACTGTTGCTCTTGACAACAGCCTTGCTGGAGCATCATTGGAGCACACAGCGAGTGGAGTCCCCCTTGAGATCAATGACCCACGGGCAACTGTAACGTCGGTGTCGGTGAGCCTTCATTAGCCAGCAGGCAAGGGACGACAGGAGCTTAGGTCTTCCGCGACAAGGAGTGCTTAAAGAGGGACGTTTTCATACTGTGGATGAAACGGCATAAGGGCAGGGGGCATCGCGCCTCGGGGAAAAACAGGAAATTCTAAAAATCAAATGGGTCTTTACAAACAACATTAGCAATTTCAAAATAAGCAACGGGTCAGCAGTTACAGAAGGAATTACAGTCGTTGCAAAGTGGCGGCACTTGGGTCTGGACAAAATGGTTGGATTCCGGTTAAGTAACGCAGTATAGTTCCATTGCCGAAATGACTACACTGAACTGCTGCAGTGTAGTTACGCTGGGATCCATTGCGGTGGGTTACTCCAACAGGGCAGGGGGCACAGAGGGGCCCGCTTGGTCAGGGACAGAGCCAAAGGAGCGTCGTCTGCGAGTGGGACTACATTTCCCAGCATGCCCTGCACAGGAGCCGCCTTGAGAAAAACCACTCCGGACTACAGTTTTGTGGGTGGGCGGGCGGGACTACAACGCCCGTCATCCCTCACACCAGGCGTCGTCTTCCCCACCCCACCCCCAATCGGAGGAAATGATGTCATGACTTCCAGAATCCCTCACGCCCAGCGCGAGTCTTTTAAACTCTTAAGCCAAGGACTCGCAGGAGAAGCCATTTACTGAACAAGCCGACTTTGAGGTGGAGTGCTTCCCTTCCCGAGCTTTTAAGAAAAACGCCCGACTGTTGCCTGTATGTCTGACCAGAGTGCTTCTTCGTCTCCCCAGAACTCTAGAAGCCTATAGCAGCGTCGGTAACGGTGTCAGCCGGCCCCACGGACTCACCTCTGCCCCGCTCCCGGTCCGCTCTCTGCGCCCGGTAAGATGGAGAGGCCTGTGAGGCCCAGGTGGAGGAGGGCAGGGCGAGAAGGCTGGGTGCTGGGCAGGAGCGGGGCTGGCCCACGGGCCACTGTGGTGGGGGCTCTCCACACTGGTGCTTGAGGTCCGCCGGGTTTCAAATGCCCCGCCGAATCTGAAACCGGCCTTAAAACCTTAACAGGTGGTTCAGTTGAAGGCTGTGGGGGAAGGCCAGCCCCCCACAAGTAATCGAGGGCTCGAGAGGCGCAGTTGTATGCTTTATGATAATAAAGTCGTAGAGGATAAGGAGAGAGAAAAGAAAATTTGAAATAATGGAGTCAGACACATTTCATGGTAGCCTGCTCGCCTCATCTCCTACAGGGCAGGAGAGAGAGCAGGAGGGGAAGGAGGACTAGGGGACAAGGGAGCGAGGACCAGGGAGACAGTGCCAGGTGGGGTGGGGGCTACAGGGGGAGAGAGCTATTTTTCTTTTTGTTATCATCAACTAGGATGAGTCAACTGTGGTATATTCATACATTATGCAGCATACATTATACATTACACAGCTACATACAGCTATGAAAGCTAAGAAGCCCTAATTATATGCATGTCTTTTTAAAATCATTTTATTATGGGTTCATACTACTCTTATCACAATCCATACATACAGTTGTAAAAAGCACCTTTGTACATTCATTGCTCATCATTCTCAAAACAATTGCTCTCCAATTAAGCACCTGGCATCAGCTCTTCATTACCCCCTCCCTGCATCCTCCTCCCTCTTAATAAACCTTTGATAATTTATAAATTATTATTTTGTCATATCTTACACTGTCCGTGGTCTCCCTTCACCCACTTTTCTGTTGCCCGTCCCTCATGGAGGATGTTATATGTAGTTCTTTGTAAGTGGTTCCCTTCTGGGGACCCTTCTGTAAGGGGATGTCCAAATGCCTACAGATGGGCTCTGGGTCTCCACCCCACACTCCCCCTTATTCACAATGATAGAATTTTTTGTTCTGATGATACCTGGTCTCTTCGACACCTCGTATCACACAGGCTGGTGTGCTTCTTCCACGTGGGCTTTGTTGCTTCTGAGCTAGATGACCGCTTGTTTACCATCAAGCCTTTAAGACCCCAGACGCTATGTCTTTTGCTAGCCAGGCACCATCAGCTTTCTTGACATTTGCTTGTGCACCTGCTTTGTCTTCAGCAATTGTGTAGGGAAGGTAAGCATCATGAAATGCCAGTTTAATAGAGTCAAATATTCTTGCATTGAGGGAGTACTTGAGTGGAGGCCCAATGTCCAGCTGCTACCTATACATATATGCACATAGATCTATTTCCACATCCTCATATATAAATATATTTACATATGTACATGCCTTTATTTAGACCTCTCCAAATGCCCTTTGCCTCCTAGCTCTTTCCTCAATTTCCATTTGCTTTCCTCTTGTCTCACTATTATGTTCAACCTTCATTTGGGTTTCAGTAATTCCTCTCAGTTACATTACCATTGGTCACGCTCTACCAGACCTCCTACACCCTTCTCACCACCAATTTGGATCACTTGTTCCCTTGTCCCTGGGTTTGTTAGCGCCACTTCCTTTCCCCCTCCCCCTCTCCAATTTTCTCCCGGAACTTTTGGTCCGGTTGTTTTCTTTGCCAGGGTGTTCATCCAGACCTGCGGAGATAACATGCGCAAAAACAAGACAGCAAAACCAAGCAAGGAAATGAAACAAAACAACAACAAGCCAATGACAAAACACAACAAGAAAGGAAAGCTTATAGTTAGCTCAAGTACTGTTTGTGGCATTCAGGAGAGTGTTCCAGTTGAGTCTGATGGGGTGCTAAGCTTTGGCTCCAAAAAGAGCTCTTTTTTTCTAATGAAGGCTTAAATATCTTAGGGGGAGGCGTGAAAGCCCCCTAATTACAGGTAAAGACATATGTCACAGGAAGGGTTTGTACTATAGGTAATACAGTTATGAGAGGGGCACAATCTAGGGATATACATGTGACAAGATGGGCAGTCCTAGATTCAGGATGGCAGCCTATCTTTGGATGTCACTGAGCAGGTCTGACCCCTTCCCTGGCTCCCCATGGAAACAATACTATCCTCATCAGTAGGGTGTGAGCCCCACCTTTAGTGGACCAAATGCCTTCAGGGAGAAATGATCCATTGTCCTAACAGCAGGGAGTGGGCTCTACCTGGGGTGGGAGCAGACTGTAGTCTGAAAGCTGAATGCATCTGACCTCCCACCACGTGCTGGCAAACAGCCTCTAATATTTGGCATATGTTTGAGGAAGACAAAGCTGGGCAAGAGTCTTTATATCCCATAGAAGGCACCAGCCCTCAGACACTGCTCAGGCTCACTCCGAGTTATCCTGAAATGAAGCCGCTCAGCACGCAGCACTCACTACAGCAGAACTGTCTTGAACACTGGCAGCTCCACAGACCCTGCACAAGCGTGACAAAGAACCCCTCCCCCCCCCCCCAACATGGGCAGCACACAGACCCCTGGGCGATGTGGCACCAGGGTTCCCTGTGAAATTGCCCATCGTCAGCGGCCATGGCCATCTCCCGAGGGCCCTGTGGGCCGAAGTTCTTAGGATGGAGGGCAGTCCTGCCTGTGGAGGACAGCTCCAACTGTCCTGTGTGGAACATTCCAAAATGTGACAGATGGTGGCCATTTTGGAGACCATGTGGTGGCGCCTTCGCTCCCTCTGACTCCAGCTGACCTTTCACCCCCCACAGGACCTTGGTTTTTCCCAGGAGGATGTTCAGTGGGCTGTGTCCTGGACACTTCCTTCTCAGGAATGCTCTGGGGAGACCAGGGTTCTGGGGGTTCCCAGTGGCCTTGGGGTGCATCGACTGGGATGGGGCAGGTGTCCTCGACTGTGACTGGGCCGGGAAGAAGGGGTAACATCTTCAAGGAACAGCAGCTTGTGCTTTCTGGGGAGCACAGTCACTCCAAGGACCTTCAGGGACAGAGGGCAACAAGTTGCACAGAAGGGTTAGCCTGGGATATGGAAACACAGCCAGGGCTTTGGTAGCTTGATGGGTCAGGCACTGTGCTGCTCACCGCAGCATCAGCAGTTCAAACCCACCAACAGCTCCAAGGGATAAAAAGGAGGCCATCTGCTCTGTGCAGACACCCACAGGGCAGTTCTACCAGGGCAGGGTTGGCTCTGGGCTGAAACCACACGGTGCAGTTATCCTCCAATGCACGTGGGGGCGTCCTGAACCCAAGCAGATTCCAGGCCAACCGGCTAGTTGGGTCTGAAGGTGTCTGGGTGAGGCCTGGCAGAGCAGTGGGTCAGATGTTGGGCTGATCACCGGGGTCGGTAGTTCATACCCACTAGTTGGTCAGAGGGAGAAAGAGGAGGCTGTCTGCTCCTGTAGACTGGCAGCCGCAGAAACCCACAGAGACAGTTCTACCCTGTCTTATACGGGTGCTGTGAGTAAAAAATCCACTTGATGGCAGTGAATAAAAAAAAATGGTGGGGGGCAGGAGCTCTGGCAGGGCAGTGAGCTAGGCTTTGGGCTGCTCACCTCAAGGTTGGCAGTTCAAATCGACCAGCTGCTCAAGGGGAGAAAGACCAGACTGTCTCTAGGGGCAGACAGCTTCCCAATCTGAATGAGATGTGCTTGAGCCCATTGATGCGGCCACGGTGTCAATCCATCCTATCCGGGTTCTTCTCTCTTTCATTTATCCTCTGCTTTTCCAAACAGAGGGTTTGTTGCCAAGGTCTTATCTCTCCTGATTACCTGTTCAAAATATGTGCGAGGAAATCTTGTCATACTCTGTTCTAATAACATTCCAGGGGTACTTCTTCAAGACAGATGTGTTTGTTTTTCTTGCCGTTGATGTTTTTTTCAATATTCTTCATGAGTATCATAATTCAAATGCATCAGTTCTTCTGCTGTCGTCCTCTTTCTTCATGGTCCAGGTTTCCCAGGGCTATGAAGTGACTGAAAACACTGTGGCTTGAGTCCTTACTTCTCCACCTGGCATTTTTGCTCTTCAATATGTTAAAGGAGCTGGGTGCAGCAGATTTCCCTACTGTAATGTGTCCTTTGACCTCTTGACTGCAAGCTGCCTCCAGGAGCATTGATTCTCATTCCAAACAGAATGGAATCCTGGACAATTTCATTGTTTCACTTTTATCATTTACTTGGTCCGACTTTGAGGATGTGTGCTTTCTTACAGGGAGTTGCAATCCATCCTGAAGGTCCTCGTACACTCCATTGCCACGAATATTGTTTGAGTTGCAGGTGAATATTGTCTGTGAGTGAGTTGCGGGTGACCATTGAAACAGATTTTCTAACCCAGCTGAGTAGTTGAGAGTGCTGTGGGATGAATGGCTGGTGTCAGAATTGGTAAAAGAAAAAAAATGTTGTTGAGAGGAGGTTTGTTGGATAGGAACCTCATAGGAATCAGGGTTTGGCAGCTGATACTGAGGGTGACGATAACTGGGGCTGCCATCACCGCACTTTTACAGGCTCTCATCTAACTTCAGTTAAGCAAATGCTTGTCATACTAGATCGTGTATATGTAGTGTACCTTTCTATGCATAAAAATAACATTATAGAAGAACTCACAGATACACTGAAATATCTTTAACATAAACTGATTTACACAGTAAGGTTTGGATATAAGCTATGTATTATTGTATAAATTTACTTCAAAACTGTAATAGGGCAGGCTTTATTATGGAGCTTGTTTGGAACCTACAGATTGTAAGTCTGAGATTCATAACCAAGGGGCTGCCTGTATCTTCACAATCAATAGCAATCAAATAACTACCAGGGTACACAGGAGCCTATGAAGCTGGGTAAGCGATTGTTTATGATTGTTGTTACTTGCTTCTCTGCAACGCAGTAAATGATTTAATATAGGCCCTCTAGCCACAAGCTTTTCTCCTCTCCACAAATGTCCTTCATTTTCCTGATGCATCTGGGTAAGAAGGTGGGGACACTACAGATTAAAATATAGGATTCATCAATGAGTGATTGTTAATAGGCTTAATGATGACTGTCATCCTGCTGCACATAAACTCTACCTTCTCCAAAGCAGGAAGCGGTGGTTTTATTACCTTTAAGGAGAGTCAGGAGTTTAACATGTAATATGGAACCTGAGATCCCAGTCCGAGGCTCATCCTTGATCTAGTAGAGAACGTTATCCAAAGAGGCACAGCAGCAGTGGAACCAGGAGCCAGAGTATGAGAGGAACAGTGGACTTTCCTGTCCAGAGGGCAAGTAAAACAGAGTTCTTTGAGGCAGGAGGCTGGCTTGTGGCATGAAGTGCCCCTGGGCACTTACTTCAGGGGAGCTGGATTGCTGATCCATGGATCTGGACATAAGTGCCTTCACGTTGACCCTAACTGGAGTGGAATGCCCTGTTGATCATTAATTAGCAACCATAAAAAGCTTTGAAACTTTATCTGAGCAGGGAAGATGGCAGGCCAAGAGGCTGAAGGCTAAAGATAGAGGCCTGCTTGTGGACATGGCAGAAACAAAACAGAAAACCTTTCCCGACTGAGGAACTGTATCGTGAGCATTTCTCGCTTGAATTGTAACCTGATAACTTCCCTAATAAACTCCACATTCATAAGCATTGTCTGTGGGTTCTGTGTGCTCATTGCAATGGATAATAGAACATGGTATAAAAATCACAATGCTGTGAGAACCCAAGAATTGTCTTGCTTGTGTCTCTTCTTCCTGGAAGAAAGGGTGTTATGATTAACCATCCTGTAGCAGGCTCCTCCCCCACTCCCCAGTGCATGATGACTCCCGTGCACATTGTTAGGAAATACTACCTGGTCCTGTAGCATCATCAGGATTGGTTCAGGTTGGACCATTATGAGTCACAGAATTTTTATTTTGCTGATTTTCATCAGTAGTTCACCAGGCCTTTTGTCCTAGTCCTCCTCAGCCTGGAAGCTCCTCTGAAACCGGTTCAGTCCCCAGCAACAGGCAATCCTCTGCTGGCAGACAGCTTGTGGCCATACTTGAAGGGCACTGGTTGTGAATTAAACCCTGATCTCTGACGTGGAAGGCCAGAATGCAGTTCAATTCAATTTCTCTATTTACATGTGTGTCTACTCTGTGAACATCATTTTGCAAGGAGAGTACATTGCTCTGTGGGGGGTAGGGAGTGTGTGTGGCAGGGTCAAAAATATCAAGGGACCATCATGCCTAGAAATATTCGGAATGGCTGTTTCTCCTTTTTGCTCAGTGATGCCTCACACTTAGGTAATGGTGTGGATTTCCCCCAGCACTCCTGCCCTCAGGGAATGGCCCCTAGGGAGGCACTGGCACCCTGGCAGGTCCTTGGTAAAGACCAGGCGGTGACAGAACACATAGGACTGTCAGCTCCTTGATGCTGGCCTCTGCAACTGTGACAGAATAACTTTTGTGTGTTTAAGCCATGCAATTGGAGGTGATTTGCTCCAGCAGCCCTAGATTTCTAGCACACCCATATTTACACTACTTTGTTGATTTCTCTTTGTTTTCATATTCTCTGCAGTGTTCAGTTGTTGAGATCCTATCATGAACAATGAGAATAAGATGGTATGTTATGTTGGGTTTTCTAGACAAGCAAAACTGGTGGTGTTTAGATCAAGGAAGTCACTTAGTTGTGATAACAATCCTTTTAGAAGAATTGATACCATACTAGTCAGGATAAAGATGGGGCTTTCTACTCCTCAGCAGGCTAGGCATGATTTGAAGTCTTTAAAGTCAAGATTTAAAGTCTGGGAGCCCAAAGGGGCAGTTCTGCTCTGTCACTGTGGTTCACCGTGAGTAAGAATTGACTAGAGGTCATGAAATCTGAGTCCTAAGGCGTTGGGGATTAAAGATGTCCCAAATGCCGAAGTCTTCCTAGATTCTATTCTTTTCCCTTCCCAACCCCCTGGCCCCACTTCTCCCTTGAGGATATTCCCTCACATTTCTGGTTTCTCCAGTTCTCTAGAGTGTCCCATAGAAGCTCACAAAACGTTTATGGCAGTGTCTCATGTGGTTGTGGGAGCTGTTCAGTTCCAATCCAGAGGTCAGACCATGGCAAGCCAAATGCAAGGTCCAGAGCAAGAAGGCAAAAATATCAAAATGCCAAAGCAAGTCTTCATGCTTCTACCACAGTTCAGGCAAAAAATGGTGATAAGGCTTTGATGGATTTGTGGGTTTTGTCTTTTAGGTGAGCATCCTCCCAAAGAAAACAAAGGGTGAGATTTTTTTATACCCGCTGTGATAAACATGTTGAATCCCTGGACACCGTATTGGTTCCTCTGGGTAGCTGGCAGGCCAGTATAAACCACTGACCTGAGCCACAGCCTGATGGGTCTCTCTTGAGAGCACGGAGCTGACTCTCTTAACCAGTGTCAGTTTCCAATGAGCTATCATGGGATTTTAAGTGACAAGCACTCAAGAAATTGAATCAGTACTCATTTTAGCAAAAGAGAGGCTTTTATTGTTCAATTTGGTTAAATCGGCTCCATAAGCACAGAGACAAATGGGCCAAAAGGGTGGACTGTGCCTCGTAGCCCTTCCTCAAGCATTTATACCCAAATCCGCACGCTGCCTCCCCCAGTGCCTCATTGAGCACTGTGGGATTAAAAATCTTTCTCAAACATCTCCTAGGTTCTTTTTGCCACCACAATTGTCCCCTAGCATATTCCCTCTCCCACCCACATTTTCTGAATTCATTTGGCTTCCACATTCCATACCCCAGGTGCCCTGAGCTCTAGTGCTTGTTCTAATGGTTATCAATTGGTGCCCTGGTTATTTAATAACTATCTGATACTATTCTCTCCATTTGCTGAAGATGGGGCAGCCTGGTGACTTACTTCTCACACTCACTACTCAAGCTGGGTCTTATTAATGCTACCCTAGTCCTATACAGTAGTATTGTAGAGAACATCCTATAAAATGGGATTTAAGCATCAGCACAGAATCCAGAATGATATTATATCACATAAGGAATATGGCTAGAATGGCCATGTTACTTGGCTGTCATTCATGGTTCACACCACTGTACAACCAGGTAAATTGAGTTGGGCTCAAGCCCATGGGTCAAAAGTTAAGCTGCAGATTTTCCAGCCTCACGTAGTTGGTGGGACTTGTGAACCAGGAAGACCATAGACTGATGGATACCAAGATGGATGAATCCAAGGTGAGCAAGTCAGGCTTGAGGCTGCAGAAATGAATGAATCCAAGGGCAACAGGAATATGACAGGATGCTGATAGCACCCAGGGTTGCCTCACAGTGTATTCAACTGTTTAAAGGACCAAACGTCAAGGAGACAGATGCAGAATCCAGACCCAGCAAGAGCAGAATTACACCGTGGGTTTCTGAAACTATAAATCATTGCAGTAGCAGAAAACCTCATCTTTCGCTCACGGAGAATTTGGTGGGTTTGAACCACACATCTTATAGTTAGCAGGCCAGTGCATAACCCACTACATTATCAGACCAATGTTTAAAAGAGTCCAAAATATTCTAGTCAAAGTTCTGCCTGTTTTTCTTTCTTTTTGGTTGTGCGCTATCAGCTGTTTAATTTGAAAGCGTGTCTGCATTGAACACTGATGCAGTCAAGACTGAGAAACCCACAGTTCTGTCCCTGAAGTCAGTGTATGACTTGGAGTGGACTATTCTTTTTCACAGTGAGGTAAGAAGGGGACTGGGGAAATGAAAGGGGCACAACTTGTAACTGCTTTTCGGGAATGTGGTCAATGAAAAGGGAGACTGTTTGTACATATATACACACAAAGTTTTTTTTAAAATACCTATATTGGTGACTCTTACATCTCTTATCACAGTCTATGTTTTATTCCAATATCTCAAGCACATTTGTAATATATTCCACCATCATCATTTTCAAAGTATTCTTTTCCCACTACAGCCCCTGATATCAGCTCCCCATTTCTTACCCCTAACTCCCCCACCGCCCTCCCTCACAAACCCTTGATAAGTTATAGATTATACTTTCCATATCTTACATCGTCCTCTCTCACCCCTCACCCAGTTTTCCATTAGTATTCCCCCTGGGAGGGGTTTCTAGATTGATCCTTGTGATCAATTACCCCTTTCCCCCTGTTCCCCTCCCTCCCCTAATCCTCCTGGGATCTCTATTCACCTTGTTTGCCTTAAGGTGTTTATCTATCATGGATTGCCTATATTGCCTACTCTTATCTATAGCAGTGTGCAAGCTCTGGTCTAATCCCATTTGTAAGTTAGAATTGAGGTCATGATAATGGGGGGAAGGAAGCACCAAAGAGCTAGAGGAAAACTGTGTGTTTCATCGGTGCTATACTGCACCCTGACTGGCTCATGTCTTTCCTGTGACCCCCCCCTGTGAGGGGATGTCTAATTGTCTACAGATGGGCATTGGGTCTCCACTCCATGCCCCCCCCACACCATTCACCTTGTGTGTGGTTTTATTCTGGGTCTTAGATGCCTCGTACCTGATTCCATCAATTCCTCATAATCACACACGGTGGTGTGCTTTTTCCATGTGGGCTTTGTTGCTTCTCAGCTAGATGGCCCCTTGTTTTTCTTCAAGCCTTTAAGACCCCTGGCACTATATCTTTTGATAGCTGGGCACCATCAGCTTTCTTCCCCACGTTTTCTTATGCATCCATTTTGTCTTCAGCGATCATATTGGGAATATGAGCACCACAAAATGCCAGATTGTTAGAACAAAGTATTCTCGTGTTAAGGGAGTACTTGCATTGAGGCCCAATGTCCATCTGCAACCTTAATTCTTAAAATAGAGATCAGAGCACATATTTCTTTTCCTCTCTCTCTCTCTCTCTCTCTCTCTCTCTCTCTCTATATATATATATATATATATACATATATATATAAATATATATATATATACACACACATACATACCTGTATGTAGGTCTCTATACATGTCCTTTGCTTCCTGGTTCTTTTATCTATTTCGTTTTTACTTCCCTCTTGTCCTACCATCATGTTTGGCCTTCATTCGTGTTTAGTAATTCCTTGCTGCTACATTGACCTTGATTGAGCCCCCCAGGCATACTATGGCCTTCCTTCCATTGATTTGAGTTCACTTGTTGTTCCTTTGTCCCTGAGTTTGTCCCCCACCTTCCTTTCTCCCTCCACCTCTTCTCCTGTATCCCCCAGAATCATTGGTCCCATCATTTTCATCCCCAAATTATTTATCCAGCCTATCTTATCTATGTAGACATGCAGATATATTAATAATTACAAAAACCTGGCAATGCCAAATAATAAACAAAGAAAGTCAAAACCAACAAAACAATAACAACAGCAGAAAGCAAGAACAAAATAACAATAACAAAAAGAAAGCCACTGACAAAAATAAGAACGCTGTCAATAGTTCAAGGTCTCTTTGTTGATCTTTACGAATATTTTCCAGTTGAGTCTGATGGAGTGCCTCACTGTCTCCCAAGTCTAATTTTAGTATTCCCCGGGGGTTTCATCAGTTTACTTCCCCTGCTACTCTGCTGCATGCTCTCAGTGCCATGCCCCAGTGTGATGGGGCCATGGTGCAGTATTCCCACCCTGTGTCTCCAGTGCTGCCCCCTGCAGCGCCATAGTTGAGTGAGGGATGCCATTTCCTGTGGTGGGGCCAGCCCTAGGGTCCTCCCCATGCATTGTCTGCTCTGAGAAGGAACATTGTCTTTGGGGTTTGATGGACCAGGATGTCCTCTCCTCCTTCTCCATCCTTCTGTGTTTCTCCCATGTGCTCTTATCTGACATGCCCCTCTCCCCAAACTGTAGCCCTAGTACTGTCCTCTAAAGTGCATTCTTCTGAGCGGGGGTGGGGGGTGGGTGTTCACATAGTTGGGATTGGGACCGTCCCTGCAGTCCTCTCTGTTGGTTCCCTGGTACATACCGGTGTATTGTATTCACGTCTTGGCACGTCGGATTGAAGCCTGGTCTCTCCTTCTCCTGACACACACAGTTCTTCTAACCACTCCCTTCTCTCAAATAGCTGACTCTAAAACATGGGACTGCTGTGCCAACTGCAGATGGCTGAGACAAGGCCATGCTGGTCATCCCTTCCACTTCACTGATTCCTTCTGAATGCTAGCTGACTGGTTCATGTCGTATGAACTCTTTCGGTTATAGAGGATACAGGATTGCATAACAACAATCCCAACAGAGCACCGCCTCACAAAGAAAACAGTCAGGGGATGAATGGGAAAAGCTGTGCCAAATTAGGTGGTATGGAGCTACAATGGCCCCTTGGACTCCTTAATTTTTGTTTTTCTGATGTGTCCCTGTAGGAAGATGTGGTATATGTCATGAAAATTAGCGTTATCAAGAGGGTGACAAGACACCCCTCAGACTGGGAGAGGACTTTCAGTAATGACACATCGGACAACGGGCTCATTACTAAAATCCATACCACCCTCCTGACCTGCAAAAAGTGTAAAACAGTTAAACCCCTAAGGAAGTGGGCAAAAGAACTGAAAGGAATTTTCACAGGGAGGAGACCCATATGGCCAACAAGCATATGAGAAAGTGTTCCCGGTCATTAGCCGTAAGAGAATTGCAAATTATAACAACCATGAAATACCACCTAACACCCCGGAGGCTAGCCCAAATCAGCAAATCAGAGTGCAACAAATGTTGGAGGGGTGTGGGGCAGTACAGACCCTCCTCCCCTGCTGGTGGTCGTGTAGATTTGTACAGCCACTGTGGAAAGCAATCTGGAGGTACTTAAAGAACATGGAAATTGATCTACCTTATGACCCAGTCATCCCTCTACTGGGCATATACTCAGAGGAGGTAATGTGGTAGCTCTAGGAAAGGCTTAATCATCCTTGACAAGAGTGAAGCCATTTTGAGCTGACAGAAGCCATTATGAACCATACATGAACTAGCTGATAGTAGGGAGGCAGCTGTGCTGACAAGCACACCGGAATGTACCGAAGGAAATGTACATTCAGAAGGCTTGGAAGAACGATCTCAACTAAAAGCAGTTATTGTTTAACTAAGAATGGCTAACCGCAATATCCTGCTTCTGTACTTGGCTTGCTTGTGAACCAGCTCATTGCAACAGTATAAAAACCTTTGGAAAAGTAAATGGGGGCACCGCCGAGTCCCCTCTCAAGAGGGCTGATGGTCTCTGCGCAGGAAATAAATTTTTTTTTCTTTTAAACTTGTCGGCGGTCTGGGTTGTTTTCTTTCTGGGAACGGACAGTATGCTACAACACTTTCTGGGAACAGACAGTAGGCTATACAGTAACAAATAAAACACGACCAGTCATCTGCGCTCCAATGTTTATTGTGGCGCAGTTCACAATCGCAAAGACTTGGAAACAGCCTAAGTTTCCAATGATAGACCAGTGAATTAGTAAAATCTGGGGCATACAATGGAGTATGATGCAGCACTGAAAAGCATGGATAATGACATGCAACATGTCATTTCGTGGGAAGAGTTGGAAGGAATCATATTAAGAGAGTTAACCAAATCTCAAGCACAGGTATAACATGAGTCCTCTGAGGTTAAGTAAAATCAGCACAGCAGAAATAGAAGAATAGACATTTTTCTCGCAATAAACGGGTGGAAACATAGGTAGTTGCGGGGAAGGCAGACCACACCCAGGGAGGTACATGTGAGTCCAATATAAAGAAGGGGAAAGGGAGAAGGAGGAGGGAGAATCTGGTGGTGAGAAACTGAGATGATGACACGGGGGTAGCAGGGCACGAATCCACCCAGGGATAGAGTATTGGTTGTGTCCCCACAGAACTGGAATGTGCATACAGACCCCACCATGATACACCAAACCAGGAGTGCAACGTAATGTGCAGAGGAATATACAAAGAGACTGGACTATATGCCAGGCTGCAATCAGAATCAGCCTGAACCCCACCATGAAAGGGAGTACCACAGAAAATGAAATTAGATCATCTGGTGAGGGAAAGAAAGCAATCTACCATACCCAGAAGGAAGCTGAAGCAAATGAAGGAGGAGGAAAGGAGTGGAGCACACCAGGGCCCACCAAGCTCAGAAGACAATAGCCCTGCTCAGAGCGGCCAATGTACAAAGAGAACCATAGAGCTGGCCCTACTTCGAGATGTGACATCCTGCACTGACCCATGACTGTACATAGGACAGCACTGGAGACACAGTGTGGGATGTGTGACCGACCTGACCCCACCACACTGAAGCAAAACACTGGGCATGCAATAGAGTGGAGGGGGGAACAGAGCAAGGAGGTACCGAGGGAGTGTCAGGGATGTACTTTGGGGCCAGGACGTGGCACCCCATCAGACTAGTCCGGAAAACACTGCTAAAGGTCAACAAACAGACCTTGAACTATTAACAGGCTTTTCTCTCTTTCTTTCTTTCTCTCTTTCTTCCTTTCTCCCTTTTTCTTTTTTAAAATTCTTTTAGATTTTGTATGTCCGTGGCTTGTTCGTTTCTTAGTTTGTTGGTGCTGGTGCCATCGTCATCACTTTGTTTTTATGTGCCACGTTGCTTGGTGCTGTAGAGGCCATCCGCAATTTTATGTGCATATGATTATCTCTGCAGGTCTAGCTAGATAAATTAGGCTAGATAAACAATGTGGAGAAGAAAACAACGGGACCAACGATCCCGGGGGACATGGGAGAGAGAGAGGTAGGTGAAGGGAAGAGGTGTTGGCCAACATAGGGAAAGGGATCTGGACTGGGTTGGAATGTTTTTCCTCAATATGCAATTGCTCTTTTATATAAAGCTCCTTCTTATACATATATGACTATCTCTGGATTTGTTTATCTGGTCAACCAGACCAGCACATTTTCAAAAGTGGGCCATTGAATGAGGAAGACCATAGAAGCATAGATGCATATGAACTGTGGTGCTGGAGAAGAATATCAATACTAGGGGCTGCTCAAAGGACAAACCAATCCATCTTGGAAGAAGTAAGGCCAGAGTGTTCCTTAGAGAAAAGGATGGCAAGACTTAGTCTTTCATTCTTTACACATGTTGTCAGAGGAGACCAGACCCTGGAGAAGGACATGATGTTTGGTGAAATATAGAGGCAGCAGAAAAGAGGAAGCCCCTTCGTGATATGGGTTAACAGAATGACTGTAAAAGTAGACTCAAACATGAAATATAGGAATATTTGAGAGGAGGGTGTAGAACTGGAGCATGTTTTGTTCTGTTTTACAATGGGTTACTATGAGTTGGCACTGTCCAGATGGCACCTGACAAAGACATGTTTTGCAGATGCAAAATTCTTACCAATAAACCAGTAGTAAACTCAGATAATCACCCTGACTATATAACTCTTGGTAATTTGTCTTCAGAAATTGTATGTTGATTACCCAATTAACTATTGCTGTTTAGTCTATTCCATCTCTGCAACTCCAGAGGGCAGAGAATAACTTCTTCTTTGAGATTTGGAGGGTATAAAGTTTACAGAAGCTCATCTACTGACATCATGTCAATTATGCCTCATAGCAAACCAATAAAGACTTTCCAAGGTTGGACAACTTTACAGAAGCAGAAAGAATCATCATTCTCCAACAGAGTGTCTATTGGGGTCTAACAGCCGCCCTTATGACTAGCCACCCAGTTCATAACATATTATGCAACCATGACTCTGTAAACTAGCTGATAGAATAATATTTATCCTACAAGGAGACTGGTGGGCTACCACAGCAATACTTCCGTAAATACTTTAGAAAACCACCTTGGAAATCATGATTACACAAAATTAGAATGAAGTCATAATGCTGGAGTTGATGTAATGCTAAAATGTGTTACTGTGATCTCATAATAGTTATGTCACAGTGTTTTATGTTGTAACCATGTTAGTATGATGCCATAGTTTTTGTGTGATCTCACAGTATTAGTGTAATGCCATAATGTTAGTAAGATGTCACATCATTACTGTGATGTCACAAGCAAGGTATGATGTCACAAAGTGTCTATGATGTCACAATAGTTACCATGATGTCACAATGTGAGGTGTTCAAATTGTGATATCACAGATAGTATGATATTATAATGTTAGTTTAATGTCATAATTTCATTGTGATGACAGAAGGTTAGTGTTGAGGTCACAATCTTTTTAGGATGTCAAAAGGTTTCTAGGATGTTACAATGTAGCTTTTAAATCACAATATTAGCGTGCTGACATAGTATTGTGATGTCACAGTAGTAATAGTGTAATATTCCCATGCTTCTGTGATGTTATAGTGTTGATCTGATTTAAAATGTTAGTGAGCTATCACAATATTAGTGTGATGTTACAATTGCAGCATGATGTCACAATGTGAATGTTGTATCACAAGGTTGTTATGATGTTACAGTGATGTCACAATTTTGCTATGATGTCACAAGTTAGTGGGATGTTATCACAGTGTTAGTGTAGTGTTACTATATTTCTTTGATGTCACAATATTGGTATGAGGTCACAAACTTTCTATGATGTCTGCAAGTTACTATAATGTGAACATGTTAGTGTTAGGTCACAGTGTATGTAGGATGCCACCAATTTAAGGTGATGTTACATTGTTTCTCTGATGTCACAGTGAGTTACAGTGATGGTACAATGTTTGTATGATATCATCAATGTTTCTATGTCATCACAATGAAAGTATGATGCCAAAAAGGATGATATCACATTGTTGCTGTAATGTCATAATAACTCTGATGTCACAATATTAGTGTGATGTTATCGTGTTGATCTGATATAAAATGTTAATAAAGTGGCACAATGTTTTGTTATGTCACAGTTACTATGTCGTCCCAATGTGTTTCAGTGATGTCATAATACTGGTATGGTATTTCACAGTTTCCATGATGTCATAAAGTTAATGTGATAGCACATTGTTAGTATGATGTCACAGTGAATTATTGAGGTGGCACAATATTGGTATGATGTCACACTATTAGTATAATGTCACAATGATTTTCAATTTTACTATGATGTCACAATGTTATTGATATCACAATGAGAGTGTGATGTCTCAATGTGATTATGTTGTCCCAATGTGCTAGATCGATTTCACCATATTATGATGTTACTTTATTAGTGTGATGTCACATTGCTACTATGATGTCACAAGGTTACTATGCTGTCACCAAGTTAAGGTGATTTCAGATTGTGAGTGTGATGTTAAATGGTAGTGTGATGTCACAATTTTCATATTATGTCAAAAAGTATCTGTGATGTCACAATATTGCATTGATGTCACATGATTACTATGATGCCATAATGGTAGTGTCATTTGTCTTCCTGCTTCAATGCCCAAATTTCATATACATATGAGGGAATTTAAAATACCATGTCTTGTACCAGGCTCACATTAATCCTTGCTTTTCAATACTCTAAAGAGGTCTTGGTCAACAGATTTACCTAACACAATTTGCCTTTTGATTTCTTGACTGTTCCTTCCATGAGAATTGTTAGTGGAGCCAAGTAAGAAAAAACCTTTGAATTTCAACCTTTTCTCCATTTAACATGAAGCTTTTGGTCCAGCTGTGAGTAAGCTGGTCTTCTTTATATTGTGTCATAATCCGTAGTACAATCCTTGTTCTTCATCATCAAGTGCTTCAATTCTTCCTCAATTTCAACAAGCAATGTTTTATCATCTCATATAGCAGGTTTTTAAGCCATCCTCCAAACTTGGTGCCACATTTTCTTAATAAAACCCCGCTTCTCTGATTATTTTCTCAGCATATAAATGGTTTGATTTGGTGATAAAATACCATCCCTGTGCACACCTTTCTTGATTTTAAACAATGCAGTGTTACCTATTGGCACAGATGCCTCTGGGTCCATGTAAAAGTTCCTCATGAGCATACTAAGGTGTTTTGAACATCCTGTCCTTCTCAAAGTTATTCATAGTTTATTATGGTGCACATAGTTGAATGCCTTGGCTTCGTCGATAGGATATACATAAACATCAGCAGTGATATCCCTTGTTCTACATACTCTTATGAATCTGACCTGAACTTCTGGTATTTGTATCTTAAGCAAACACTTACTTGCATGTGATGTCAATGGTTTTCTATTATTTGAGCATTGTTTTTGGTCATCCTTGTTTGGAATAGGCACCGATATGGATCTCTTCCCATTTGTCGGCCCAGTAGCTGTGTTCCAAATATTCTGCCATAGACAAGTGAGTACTTCAAGTGCTTTATTGTATGCTTGAAACATTTCATTTGTCAATCCATAAATTCTTGGAGCCTTGATACTGCTTAATGCATTCAGTTCAACATGAGCTTCTTCCTTCACTATCGGTTCTTTATCATGACACCTGAAATGGTAGAATGTCCACTTGTTCTTTTTCCTACGGGGATTCTGTATTCTTTCTATATTTTATTGAGGCTTCTTTCATCACTCAATATCTTGCCTAGAAAATCGCTGAAGATTGTAACTCAAAGTTTAGATTTTTTCCCTGAGCTCTTTCAGTGCATGATATACTGTGCATGTTCTTCCCTTTAAGTTTACTAATTCTATGGTGGGTTTTTTCCCCCACATTTTATCTCTTCTACCTTCCCTTTGTGTTTTCCAATTCTGCTCTTTGATTTCAGCCTTTCTTCCATTTTCTCTAGCTATTGTTCAATTTATAGCGATTTACAGTGCCTTTTCCAACATCTACTGTGATCTTTTCTCTCTTTGCTCTGTCTTAATGGCCTTTTGTCTTCTCAATAAATGGTAATCTTGATGTCTTCCCATAACTCATTAGGTCTTTTGTCATTACTATTCAATGCATCAAATCTCTTTCTTGAGATGTTGTTGAAATTCACGTTCTACTTTTACTCTACTGCACTTGTTTACATTATCTCCAGTTTTCTCTTGAACTTAGATACGAGCAATTGATTGTCTGTTCTTCACTCAGCTCTGGCCCAGATTTAGCTGCTGATATGGAGCTTCTGAATTGTTTCTTTTCACTGATGTAGTCATCTTGATTTCTGTGTATTCCATATGTGGATCTCACCTTCAGTGTTGTTGAGAAAATATATTTGCCACTGGATCCACAAGACCTTGTACCAATTGGCCTGTAATCTTCCTGCATTCTGCACCATTGCATAGGCTGCATGAGTCTAAAGAATGATTTATGGACTCAGATCAGACATATGGGCTAATATTAGACTTTTTGACTTGATCTGGACAGGGCTGGGCTATTTTTTCTCAATATGAAATTCTCTTTTATTTTTTGTTTAATTATTTTTCAATATGCAATTCTCTTTTATATATAGCTTCTTCTTATTCACATGACCGTCTCTGGAATTGTTTCTCTAGTCAACCCAGACCAGCATATTTGCAAAAGTGGGCCATTGAATGAGGAAGACCATAGAAGAATAGATGCTTATGAACTGTGGTGCTGGAGAAGAATATAAGCGCTAGGGGCTGCTCAAAGGACAAACCTATTCATCTTGGAAGAAGTAAATCCAGCGTGTTCCTTAGAGGCAAGGATGGCAAGACTTCATCTTCCATTCTTTACACATATTGTCAGAAGAAATCAGACCGTGAAGAGGGACAGGATGTTTGGTTAAATATAGAGGCAGCATAAAAAAGAAAGGCCCTTTGTGATGCAGGCTAACAGAATGACTGTAACAATGGACTCAAACATAAAAATATAGGAAAAATTGAGAGAATAGTGTAGAACTGGAGTGTGTTTGTGTTGTTTTACAAAGGGGTGCAACTAATTGGCACTGTTGCAATATCTCAACCAAGAATGCAATAATAAACTCAAATAATCACCCTTCCTATATAACTCCTGGAAGTTTGTCTTCCGGAATTGTACATTGCTTACCCAATTAACTATTGCTGTGTAGTCTATTAAATCTCAGCAACTCCACAGGGCAGATAATAACTTCTTCTTTGAGATTTGGAGGCTATAAACTTTAGGGAACATCATCTACTGACATCGTGTCAATTATGACTCATCACAAACGATAAAGGCTTTCCAAGTTTGGGCAACTTACAGAAGCAGAAAGAACCATCAGTCTCCAACAGAGTGTCTATTGGGGTCTAACAGCCACCCTCATGACTATCACTCCAGTTCATAATATATTATGCAACCATGACTCTGTAAACTAGCTGATAGAATAATATTTATTGTACAAGGAGACCGGTGGGCTACTCCAGCAACACTTCTGATTTGTAAATATTTTCAAAAAACTGCAATGGAAATCATGATTACAAAAAATTAGAATGAAGTCACAATGTTAGACTGATGTCTCATTTTTGATGTAACGTTAAAATGTGTTACTGTTATGTCATAATATTGTTATGTTAGTGTTTTATGACATCACCATATTCAGATGATGTCATAGTGTTTTTTCTTTCACAGTATTAGTGTAACTCCATAAAGTTATTAATATGGCACATCGTTATTGTGATGTCACAATCCTGGTATGATGTCACAAGGTGTCAATGATGTCACAATATTACCATGATGTTACAATTCGGGGAGGTCACAATGTGATGTCACTGATAGTATGATATTATAAGGTTAGTTTAATGTCATAATTCCTTTGTGATGTCACAATGTTAGTGTGAGGTCACAATATTCGTAGGATATCAAAAGGTTCCTAGGATTTTACAGTGTGGCTTTGAAGTCACAATATTAGTGTGCTATCATATTATTGTGGTGTCACAGTCGTAATAATGTAATGTTACCATGATTCTGTGATGTTATAGTGTTGGTCTGATTCAAAATGTGAGATATCACAATATTAATGTGATTTTCCAATTGCAGCATGACACTACAGTGTGAATGTTGTATAACTTTGTTGTTATGATGTCACAGTTGGTTAGTGTGATGTCATCATTTTGCTATGATGTCACAAGTTAGTGGGATGTTATCAGTGTTTGTGTGGTGTTACTATATTTTAGTGATCTCACAATATTGGTATGTGGTCACAAAATATCTAAGATGTCTCCAAGTTACTATGAAGTCTTAATGTTAGTGTGAGTTCACAGTGTATGTAGGATGTGACCAATTTAAGGTGTTATCACATTGTTTCTCTGATGTCACAGTGAGTTAATGTAATGGTACAATGTTGGTATGATATCATTAATGTTTCTTTGTCATCACAATGACAGTACGATGCCAAAAAAGGGTGATGGCACATTGTTATTGTAATGTCATAATAACTCTGATCTCACAGTATTAGTGTGATGTTATCATGCCTCTGTGATGTTCCAGTGTTGATCCGACATCAAAATGTTAATATGATGGCACAATGTTTTGTTATGTCACAATGTTACTATGATGTCATAGTGTGTTTCAGTGATGTCATAATACTGGTCTGATGTTTAACAGTTTCCATGATGTCATAATACTAATGTGATAGTACATTGTTAGTATGATGCCAAAGTGAGGTATTGTGATGTCACAAAATTGGTATGATGTCACATTATTAGTATAATATCACAAGTTAGCGTGATGCCAAAATGTGATTCTCAATTTCACCATGCTGTCAAAATATTACTATGATGTCACAATGTTACTGATATCATAATGAGAGTGTGATGACTCAATGTTATTATGATGTCACAGTGTGTTAGACCGATTTCACCATGTTATGATGTTATGTTTTTGGTGTGATGTTACATTGCTGCTATGGTGTCACAAGGGTACTGTGCTGTCACCAAGTTAGGGTGATTTCACAGTGTGAGTATAATGTCACAATGGTAGTGTGATGTCTGTCCCAATCTTTCTTATTATGTCAAAAGGGTTACTGTGATTTTACAATGTTGCATTGATGTCACATGATTACTATGACGCCATAATGGTAGTGTGATTTTGTCTTCCTAATTCAATGCCCAACTTTCATATACATTTGAGGGAATTTAAAGTACCATGTCTTATATCAGGCTCACATTAATCCTCAAGGTAACATTCTTGATTTTCAATTCTCTAAAGTGGTCTTGTTCAACAGATGTATCTAATGCAAATTGCCTTTTTATTTCTTGAGTGTTCCTTTCATGAGTATTGTTTGTGGAGCCCAACAAGAGAAAAAATCTTGAATTTAAATCTTTTCTCCCTTTATGATGATGCTGTTGTCCCAGCTGTGAGTAATCTGGTCTTCTTCACATTGTGTCATATTCCATACTACAATCCTTGTTCTTCATCAGCAAGTGCTTCAATTGTTCCTCAATTTCAACAAGCATCTCATATAGCAAGATTTTAAGCCGTCCTCCAAACTTGGTGCCACATTTTTCTTAATAAAACCTAGCTTCTCTGATTATTTTCTCAGCAAAAAAATTGTTTGATTTGGTGAGAAAAAACTATCCTGGTACACACCTTTTTCGATTTTAAACTATGCAGTGTTTCCTGTATGCACATCTGCCTCTTGGTTCTTGTAAAAGTTCCTCATGAGCAATACTAGGGTGTTTTGAACATCCTATCCTTCTCAAAGTTATTCATATTTTATTGTGGTGCACATAGTTGAATGCCTTGGCTTCGTCAATAGGATATACATAAATATCAGCAATGATATCCCTTGTTCTACATACTCTTATGAATCTGACCTGAACTTCTGGTATTTGGATCTTAAGCAAATGCTTACTAGAATGTGATGTCAATGGTTTTCTACTATTTGAGCATTGTGTTGGTCATCCTAGTTTGGAATGGCCACTGATATGCATCTCTTCCAGTCAGTTGGTCCAGTAGCTCTGTTCCAAATATCCTGCCATAGACAAGTGAGTACTTCAAGTGCTTTATTATGTTCTTGAAACATTTCATTTGGCATTCCATAAATTCTTGGAGCTTGATTTTGGCCTATATATTCAGTTCAGCATGGGCTTCTTCACTATTGGTTCTTTCTCATGATACTGCCTGAAATGATCGAATGTCCACTTGTTCTTTTTCCTACAGGGATTCTGTATTCTTTTTATCTTTTATTGAGGCTTCTTACATCACTCAATACATTGCCTAAAGAATCTTTGAAGATTGTAACTGAAAGTTTAGATTTTTTCCTTAGCTCTTTCAGTGCATAAAATAGTGAGCATGTACTTCCATTTAAGTTTACTAATTCTATGGTGCTTTTTAAAATTTCACATTTCTTTGTAATATTTGACTTTATCTTCTGTAGCTGCCCTTTGGGTATTTCTATTCAGCGCTTTGATTTCAGCCTTTCTTCCATTTGCTCTAGCTATTGTTCAAATTATAGCGATTTACAGTGCCTTTTCCAACATCTACTTTGATCTTTTCTTTTTTATCTGTATCTTAAATGAACTTTTGCCTTGTCGATGAATGGTAATCGTGATGTCTTCCTAGAACTCATTAGGTCTTTTGCCATTAGTGTTCAATGCATCAAATCTCGTTCTTGAGATGTTCTTGAAATTCACGTTCTGCTTTGACTCTACTGGATTTGTATACATTATTTCAAGTTTTCTTCTGAACTTAGATATGAGCAATTGATGGTCTGTTCTACATTCAGCCCCTGGCCCAGGTTTAGCTGTTGATATTGAGCTTCTGAATTGTTTCTTCTCACTGATGTAGTCCACTTGATGTATGTTTATTCATTCTGGGGTTCTCACCTTCAGTGTTGTTGAGAAAAGGTATTTTCTACTGGATCCATAAGATCTACTAATTGGCCTGTGATCCTCCTGCATTCTGCATCATTGCATGTACTGGATGAGTCTAAAGAGGAATTCATGGACTCATTTAAGATATATGGGCTAATATTAGACTTTTTGACTTGATCTGGACGGGGCTGGGATATTTTTTCTCAATACACAATTGATCTTTTATATAAAGCTCCTTATTATACATTTATGACTGTCTCTGGTATTGTTTTTCTAGTCACCGCAGACTGGCACATTTTCAAAAGTTGGCCATTGAATGAGGAAGACCATAGAAGAATAGATGCTTATGAACTGTGGTGCTGGAGATGAATATAAGTACTAGGGGCTGCTCAAAGGACAAACCAATCCATCTTGGAAGAAGTAGGTCAGAATTTACCTTAGAGGCAAGTATGGCAAGACTTCATCTTACATTCTTTACACATATTGTCAGAAGAGATCCGACCCTGAAGAAGGACAGGATGTTTGGTCAAATATAGAGGCAGCAGAAAAGAGAAAGGCCTGTAGTGATGTAGGCTAACAGAATGACTGTAACAATTTACTCAAACATAAAACACAGGAATAATTGAGCAGATTGTGCAGAACTGGGTCGTCTTTGTTTCTGTTTAACAAAGGGTTGCTATGAGTTGGCACTGTGCCGAAGGCACCTGACAAAAACATATTTTCAGATGCAATATCTCAACCAATAAGGCAATAATAAACTCAAATAATCATTCTTGAAAGTTTGTGTTCTGTAATTGTATATTGCTTACCCAATTAACTACTGCTGTTTAGTCTATTTCATCTCCGCAACTCCAAAGTGCAGAGAATAAGTTATTCTTTGTGATTTGGAGGGCATAAACTTTAGGGAAGATCATCTACTAACAAACATCGTGTCAATTATGACACATAGAAACCAATAAAGTCTTTCCAAGTGATGGAGTCCAGTTCGGGAGGGTTGAACTGGTTACCTGAAGGAATTGCAGATCCGGCGAACACAGATGAGACAGACACGAGAGGTGTTCTGCTAGAAGCAGTCTCTGCTGAGTTCTTCCAAGTAGCTTTATTTATACCATAAAAAGTTTTGCAGACCAATACATAAAAACAATGCTTTATGATTAACTCCAAAATCACCCTTATTGTTTCCACTAAAACCTGATAAAAGACCTTTATAAGATCTGTACTTTTTTCTATCACTTTCTGTCCTCTTCCTGGTTCTTTCTTCCTGTACTGCTTGTCTTATACGTCACATACTATTCTTGATTGAGGTGTTCAAAAAATTTTGTTAGACTCATATCTACACACTGCCCTATTTTTTGCTCACAATGTTTCTTTTCTCGTTGACTAACTTAACATAATGAAACTATCTCATGTGCTATTTCAAAACCTAATATCTACAAGCAGAGTTAAATGATTCCCAGAGTTAAATATTGTCCTTGCTTCTCAGGGTTTAATATTTTCCTTTACACACATTCCCATGGTAACTGTTCCATTGTCTACCTATGTCTCTTTTATTTTTTATACTCCTGAAGCACCTTGGGGAGCCAAACCATCTGATTCTTTGACAAATACATAATGTTTCCCCTTTTACATGTTTTCTATTAATGTTAACAATTCTCTCTCCTTCTGTGTAAGCCCCTGTCTTAGGTAAAGGGGCATCAGTTGGGGGAGGCAGTCTATAAGATCCTCTATATCAGGGAAGCCAAAAGAGTCTCCCACTACCTAATATAAATGGACTCCGGGGACTTTTCGTGGATTTCATTTTCTCCTCTGACCTCAACTTTGGGGTTTCTTCCTCACTCAATTCCCACATATACTCCTCAGAATTCCTAAAGATGTCTCGCTGTCTAAGCCGCTCCAATATCTCAGTTAAGGAAAGCCCCGTTATTTTGAAGCAAGTTTTAGATCTAATTTCATTTGTACTTCTCAAGACTGCCCCCCACATCCACTCCAGGTGAGGTAAACATGACAATGCACAAAATTCTGATGAATGGATCCAAAAACAGCAAATATTTGAGGGATGTTAGAGACTTTCCCTGGGAATCTCTGCTCTGCAAATGCTTCTTCCAGGCTATAGCTTTGCTAGACAGTATGGCTGGGATGGCTCCCAACATCTCCCCTTTTAAAATTATTTTTCAAATGAAGCCTTTGGATTTCTGTCTGCACCAAGCGTAAACTGCAGAAGGTCAATCAGAAGACAACTGGAAGAAAAAGAACAAGAAGTATTATCAAAGCTGAAACTCCCAGATTAAGAAAAATTGATAACCAGGACTTTTCTTGTAACATATCCAATTATTTTTCTAACAAAGATTTGGCCACTTCTGAAGCTGGTAATACAGAGCTTCCAGAGTGACTGATGGCTGTTACACTGGCGTGTAAAGAGGCTAAATCTAAGGAAATGTCTGAATGGTTCCGTACTCCCAATACAAGATTCTTAACCTTTTCCCGTGGGACTTCTGATTCATTGTAAATTAAAGGAGTGACACAGACCAATTTAAACTGCAATTGACATCTAATCATCATTCTCGTTTTAGAGCCTGAATCTGATCACCCAACCATACTACTGCCTCTTCTAAGGCACTAACTCATGTGTCGAGTTTTTGGTCATCTTTTGCTTGTGCCATTAAGGCTATGGTAACATTTTTGGTGAATTCATCAACATATTCAGCAGTATGCACTTCTTGGACCAAAGCGACAGCAGAGGCGGTCAAGGAACCTATAATAACAAATAATGATACAATACCTAAAATTAAAGAGGCAACAAATCTTCTTTTTCTTTGCAAAATATCTGACATTAACTGTAAGGCATGCAGTCCCATATCATCATACCAAGGGGTATCCAGTTTTAAAGGCAACATAACATAAGGGGGTTGTTGAACAATGGCAAAAGAAGTTACATTCAAACGAGAATAAATACAATTGGTTAAAACACACTTTTTACTTTGAGTAACAAAGACCCCATTATTTTCAAATTTCGAATGTGCCCAAATCACCAGGATATAGAACAGCAAAAGGGGAGCGCACGCAAGCTTGAAGGGCTCTGTATCTGTATTCTTTTTTGGGTCGTTTTAGACCAGCAGGTTGGGTAGCCATAAAGAGCCTTGCAATAGTTTATTGTGCCAACCTGGCTGATAAACACAAGTAGGATCAATTGAAGGGCGGAGAGATAAATGGTTCGGTGAGCCTCGCCTTGTTAGTTCTGTGCCTCAATTTAAAGGGTACACTACCTGTGGGACACCTAGCTTGTGGACTGTGTCTCTGTAAGTTAAGGTCCCTTTAAGCCCACATGATTGGAATGTTCATCTCTGGAGCTGGGGACCAACAGTTGGTGACATGCCTTGCTGTTTGCTACCTGGGTATATATAGCCCAGCTCTCTCTACAGAAAAGGGACTGGCGGCTCTCAAGACTTGAAGGACTGCTAGTGTCTCACTGCTTTATAATTTAACTGTTAATTTCTTGTATTATCTATCTATCTGTGTATAATTTAACGGTTCATTTTCTTGTGTTGTGTATCTTTATAAATACACACACACATATATAATTACTAGCAATCTGGTTTTCTCTCTCTAGAGAACCCTGTCTAACACATTTTGGTACCAGAAGTGCTTCTAGAGAAATAAACCATAAATGTGGGTTTCTTAAATTGGCTTTCCAACCTGATTAGTCTTAAGAGCACTTCAACAACCCAAAGCATGGATACGTCTGCTACTCCTACTAATCCATGATGTGAAATAGCAAAGAAAATACCTAAAGTAGCACCACTGATAGATGAGTTGCTGGTTAAAGGAGATGCTCTGGGTGATCGTATGTTTGATATTTTCCAGGAGTTTTGTAATGATGACAAATATAGGGAAGCTGGTTGGCTGGTCCTTCTTACAAAGGAAAGTGTGATTAAGGAGAGGGATGATCTCAAAGCCTCAAAAGCGCTCCTCAGGTGCAGACTAACGGATTTGAAAACTTCCATCTGTGCTACAAAGGAAAGCCTTCTCTCCTCTAGTAAAAGAACTGACATTGCTGAGAACCAGGTCCAGAGTCTGATTATACAAGTGGATGAATTACAACGGCAGCTGAATTGCAGATCTAGAGTAGTGTCTGAAACCAAAGTAAGGGCATTAATTGGGAAAAGTTGGGACCCAGAAACATGGGGTGGGAACATATGGGCTGATGATCCAGAAGAGGAGGATATTGAGCCCTTAGAAACACCTGAGCAGATTAGCCAAACTATTCAAGCTGAAATGCCAGGTAGGGCTGCATCAGTAGCATTGCCTGAGGGAGATGCCTTACAAGATATTGCTGAGAGCACCCAGGAAACACCCTCACCACCTATTATTTCCGCTAAACTTGTCACTAAAATTAAGTCTCAGAAACCTCCTAAAGGTGAGGTTAAGATGATTATCCAAGAAGAAGTGCACTATACTCATAAAGACATGCTCGAGTTTTCAAATACGTACAAGCAAAAGCCTGGAGAATATCCCTGGAAATGGTTACTAAGGGTATGGGATACTAGTGCATGAAATGTAATATTAGACTTCTCTGAGTTTCTGGATATGAGACCCTTAAGCACAGACTCTTCTTTCAATGTCTCTGTGAGACAGGCTAAAAAAGGATCTAATTATTTGGTTGGTTCAATGAAGCATGGACTGCCAGATGGCCTAGATTAGGCCAACTTGGAGTACCTGACCTGCCTTTGTACACTGTAGAGGAAGGCATCCAAAAGCTTAGAGAAATTGGTATGTTAAAATGGATATTTCAGGATATTCCCATAGACCCAAAAAGGAGGTGTCCTGAGGACATACCCTTTACCACAACCATAAGGAACAAGTTTGTGAAGTGGGCCCCAGCATCTCTTAAGACTCCTGTAATTGCTATTTTATGTGCACCAGGATTAACAGTGGGCACTGCCCTAAGCAAACTCCGACATTTGCCCAAAATGGGGCTGATTGGTTCCCATGATGGTAGAGGGCAGGTGTCAGCATTGAATCAACAGAGACAGAGTGGGCGTGGTTATAATAGACAACAAGTTTTCAATAGTAATCAAAGCAACCTGTCTCATGTGGAATTATGGCATTCGCTACTTAGCCACGGTGTCCCTAGGAGTGAAATAGATGGCAAACCTACTAAATATTTACGTGATCTGTACAGGCAAAAGAATGGTAAATCAGGTGAACAGCAGAATAGACAGTCATGATCAAACAATCAATTCCCAGACTTGAGCCAGTTTACAGACCCACAACACCTTGAATGAGGGGGAGGCCAGGTCCTTTGGAAGGAGGACCCTGCTACATCACTGAAGGTCTATACTGTTAGTCTTTCTTCTAGCCTTCCCCAAAGGGACCTGCAGCCTTTCACAAGAGTGACTGTACATTGGGGGAAAGGAAATAATAAAACTTTTGGGGGATTACTAGAAACTGGCTCAGAACTGACACTAATTCCAGGAGACCCAAAATGTTTTGAAGGCCCACCAATCAGAGTGGGGGCTTATGGAGGTCAAGTTATCAATGGCGTTTTAGCTCAGGTACACCTCACTGTGGGACCCGTGGACCCCCAGACCCATCCTGCGGTTATTTCCCAAGGTCCAGAATGCATCATTGGAATAGACATACTTAGTAACTGGCAGAACCCCCATATTGGATCCCTGAAATGTGGAGTAAGGACTATCATGATAGGAAAGGCCAAGTGTACACCATTAGAATTGCCATTACCTAGGAAAGTAGTAAACCAAAAGCAGAACCGCATTCCTGGAGGGATTGCAGAGATCAGTGCCACCATCAATGACTTGAAAGATGCAGGGGTGGTGATCCTACTACATCCCCATTTAATTCACCTATTTGACCTGTAAGGAAGACAGATGGATCCTGGAGAATGACAGTGGATTATCATAACAACCAGGTGGTGACTCCAATTGCAGCTGCCATTCCAGATGTGATTACATTGCTTGAGCAAATTAATACTTCTCCTAGTACTTGGTATGCAGCTATTGATCTGGCTAATGCCTTCTTCTCAATACCAGTCTCAAAGGACCACCAGAAGCAGTTTGCCTTCACCGGGCGGGGGCAACAATATACTTTCACCACTCTCCCCCAGGGGTACATCAACTCTTCTGCCCTGTGCCATAATTTAGTCCAAAGGGACCTTGACTACCTGTCTATTCCACAAAATGTCACACTGGTCCATTATATTGATGACATTATGCTGATTGGACCCACTAAGGAGGATGCATCAAAGACTTTAGATTCATTGGTACAATATCTGCGTACAAGGGGTTGGGAAATTAATCCAATGAAGATTCAGATACCTCCACATCAGTAAAATTTCTAGGGGTCCAGTGGTGTGGGATATGTCAAGATATTCCTACTAAAGTTAAGGATAAGCTATTGCATTTAGCGCCCCCAACAACTAAAAAAAGAGGCACAACGCCTAGTGGGCCTCTTCGGATTTTGGAGGCAACATATCCCTCACTTGGGTGTTCTACTTCGACCTATTTATCAAGTGACATGAAAAGCCTCCATTTTTGAGTGGGGCCCAGAACAAGAAAAGGCTCTTCAACAAGTTCAGGCTGCCGTGCAAGCTGCTTTGCCACTGGGGCCATATGATCCAGCTGACCCAATGGTGCTAGAGGTGTCAGATGTAGATAAAGATGCAGTGTAGATTCTTTGGCAGACCCCTATTGGTGAATCACAGTGTAGACCATTGGGATTTTGGAGTAAAGTCTTGCCATCCTCTGCAAACAACTACTCCCCCTTTGAAAAACAGTTATTGGCCTGTTACTGGGCCTTGGTGGAGACTGAACCCCCTCACCATGGGCCACCAAGTCACCATGAGGCCTGGGTATTGTCTGACCCACGTAATAATAATGTTGGACGTGCGCAGCAACACTCCATTGTTAAATGGAAGTGGTATATATGAGATCAGGCCAAAGCAGGACCTGAAGGAACAAGTAAACTGCATGAAGAAGTGGCCCAAATGCCCACAGTCTCCACTCCTGTCACATTGCCTCCTTTCTCCCAGTCGGCACCTATGGCCTCCTGGGGAGTTCCTTACCATACTTTAAGTGAAGACCAAAAAAGTCATGCTTGGTTTATGGATGGTTCTGCACGATATGCAGGTGCCACTCGTAAGTGGACAGCAGCAGCACTACAGCCCCTTTCTGGGATCTCCCGAAAGGACATTGGTGAAGGGAAATCTTCCCAATGGGTAGAGTTTCAAGCAGTGCACCTGGCCGTTCAGTTTGCATATAAGGAAAAATGGTCAGATGTGAGACTATATGCTGATTCATGGGCTGTGACGTATGGCTTGGCTGGATGGTCAGGGAATTGGAAGGACCATCATTGGAAAATTGGTGACAAGGAGGTGTGGAGAAGAGGTATGTGGATAGACCTCTCTGAATGGGCCAAGGAAGTAAAGTTAATTGTATCTCACATGAACGCTCACCAAAGGATTACCTCTGTAGAGGAGGACTTTAATAATCAAGTGGATAAGATGACATGCGCTGTGGAGACTGGTCCTCCTCTTTCCTCTGCTACTCCTGCTATTGCCCAATGGGCACATGAACAAAGTGGACATGGTGGCAGGAATGGAGGTTATGCATGGGCACAGCAACATGGACTTTCACTCACCAAGGCTGACTTGGCCACTTCCATTGCTGAGTGTCCCATTTGCCAGCAACAGAAACCAACATTAAGTCCAAGATATGGGACAATTCCTCGGGGAGATCAACCAGCAACTTGGTGGTAGGTTGATTACATAGGACCACTTCCATCATGGAGGGGACAACATTTTGTTCTTACTGGAATAGACGCCTACTCTGGGTATGGATTTGCCTTCCCTGCACGCAATGCTTCTGCCAAAACTACTATTCGTGGACTTACAGAATGCCTCATCCACTGACATGGCATCCCACGTTGCACTGCTTCAGATCAAGGAACTCACTTCACAGCAAATGCAATGCAGCAATGGGCCCATGTCCATGGAATCCAGTGGTCGTATCATGTTCCTAATCATCCTAAATCTGCTAGCTTGATAGAATGATGGAATGGGCTCCTAAAGACACAATAATGGCACCAACTAGGTGGCAACAACTTGCAGGGCTGGGGCAATGTTCTCCAGGAAGTTGTGTATGCTCTAAACCAGTGGCCAATATATGGTGCTGTGTCTCCAATAGCCAGAATTCATGGGTCCAGGAACCAAGGGGTGGAAGCTGGAGTGGCACCACTCACTCTTACTCCTAGTGATCCACTTGCAGCATTTTTGCTTCCTGTCCCAGCAACCCTGTGTTCCTCAGGACTGGAAGTCCTGGTCTCGAAGGAAGGAACTCTCCCACCTGGAAACACAGCACAGATTCCACTGAACTGGCAGCTGAGAATGCCCCCTGGCCACTTTGGGCTTCTCATGGCTTTGGATCAACAGGTCAGGAAGGGTGTCACTGTACAAAGTGGTGTGGTTGATCCTGATTACCAAGGCGACGTTGGACTGGTGCTACATAATGGAGGTAAAGAAGAATATGTCTGGAATCCCAGAGAACCCATAGGCCGACTCTTAGTGTTACCATGCCCTCTTATTAAAGTAAATGGTAAGTTACAGCAACCCAGTCCTGACAGGACTGATAATGACCCAGACCCCTCAGGAATGAAGGTCTGGGTCACCCCGCCAGGCCAAAAATCACAGCCAGCTGAGGTGCTTGCTGAGGGCAAAGGTAATACAGAATGGGTAACAGTAGAAGGTAGTTCTACCTATCAATTACGACCACGTGATCAATGGCGAAAGCAAGGTTTGTAATTATCGATGTATTTTCTTTGTATGTGATTATTGCATATATTTCCTTTGTCCAGGTGTGATGTGTTAGATACAATTGGACTCATAGGGTGTTTTCATTTATAGATATGATAGATGATTGATGATAAGTATAAGTGTGATTTCATTAATGTCTGGAAATTATATAAGTATGTATGGGTAAAGAATTGTGTACAGGTGCCAGCTTGGCAAGGGGTAGATTGAGATAGTTTATTGTGCCAGCCTGTCCGATAAACCCAAGTAGGATTAATTGAAGGGTGAAGAGATAAATGGCTTGGTGGGCCTTGCCTTGTTCTGTGCCTCAATTTAAAGGGTACACTACCTGTGGGATGCCTAGCCTGTGGACTGCGTCTATGTAAGTTAAGGTCCCTTTAAGCCCACACGATTGGAATGTTCATCTCTGGAGCTGGGGACCGACAGTTGGTGACTGTTGGTGACCTGCCTTCCTGTTTGCTGCCTGGGTATATATAGCCCAGCTCTCTCTACAGAAAAGGGACTGGTGTCTCTCAAGACTTAAAGTACTGCTTGTGTCTTACTGCTTTATAATTTAACTGTTAATTTCTTGTATTATCTATCTATATGTACATAATTTAATGGTTCATTTTCTTGTGTTATTTATCTATCTTTATAAATACACACACACACATATATGTATAATTGCTAGCAATCTGGTTTTGTCTCTCTAGAGAACCCTGTCTAACACAAGCCTCCACAAATATGTTTGAACTACTGGATCATTGGAGCTGAAAAAGTTCAAAATAGGAGAAACCCACCTGGGGTAAACCATCTGGCCAAGGGTTCAGGGGTGGGTAAACAAGCATCAGACCAATTAAATCTTGTTCTCAGTTTGACTAAATCACCGTCAGCATCAGTGGGAGATGTAATGGAATAATCATATGCATACAAATCTGTACCATTTAAAGGATGCTGTACTCCTTTTCTGTCTGATGTGGCTCCCACAATTGCACAATCATGCCATATTGGAAATCTTGTTTTCCTAATGACAGCAAACCAACTCTCATCGGCTTCTGGATAAGGGTCACATGCAGGAATTTGATCAGGAGGTAAAGTAGAAGTAGTAATGTATTTAAAATCTGGAAACGGAATTATAATTGCTAGCATCCAAAGATGTCTCTGCTTGGCTCTAGTAACAGGGGAATCCGTGACCAGAGTTCTAATCCCCAGTGACACACAAGGCGCTGGAAGTGGTGTGTGATGGGATTCGCAAATAGGAGGCAGGGAACTATTACTCCTGTAGGTAACAATATATGAACTTTTAGGGTTAATAAAGGCACTTGAGTGACCCCCCCACCCCCCAGGAGGAAGGAATCATTTGTAAAATCCGGCACTTCGGGTGTTTCCAAAGTGAAAAGGTGCAAAACAGGAGGTTCAGGTATGTAGGACTAATAGGTTTCAGCTGCATCTAATCTGAGAATAATACCTGGCACGTGATAACTGCTAGCACAGCAGTAAAAACAACCTCTGGGGTGGGTTCCATTCCTTGGGAAGCAACAATGTCAAGTGCTTTGTTGCTGAGCTTCTTCATTTCCACAGGTCGGCTGGAAAACAGTGCGGGTGGAGAGGGCGCAGCGGTGACAAATAGACCCAGGCCCAGAATCTCTATGACCTGGCTGAAGAGACATACACTGGAAAGGAGAAACCAAGGAGGGAAATGGCTCCTCGCGTGAGGGGAGGAGATGAATAGCGCGCTGGAGTATTAGTCGGAGGGGCTGGACACGGAGCCTGTCGGAATTCATCAGGAGAGGAGCCAGCGGTTTCCCTCGTGGTTTCCAAGCAGCAGGTGACACTGCTGTGAGGCAGAAAGAGGAGGCGGCAGGCCCGTCATAGGGACGAAAGAATCGGTCTGGAATCCACACAGGAGAGCCAGCACCCTGTGGAAAGATGCCAGCATATCCTCGCCCACAAGTGAGTAAGACGTCTGGGCCTTTCCAGGTCCCAGCTAATAAATCTTTCCATTTTACCAGTGGTTTAGGTGTAATGTCAGGACCCTGGAAATGTAAATACATGGGTGTGCAGCCCTCTGAATTACAATTTAAATGATTTATAACAAACATAGCATGCTGTAAAATATGATGTGGAGAGTGATATTTAAGCTCTCCTTCCTGCAAACTCTGGATATGGTTTTTAAGTGTTTGATGAGTTCTTTCTACTATGGCCTGTCCTTGAGGGTTGTATGGAATTCCTGTAATACGTTTGACCCCAAAAGTGGAACAAAAGCTCTTAAGTAGAGGTATAAGCAGACTCATTAGCAGTTTTTATCTCTCTAGGCTGTCCCAAAATGACAAAAGAGTAAAATAAATATTGAATTACATTCTTAAATGCTTCTCTGGTATGCGTTGAGGCAATGACTGTGTGCGAGAAATTATCTATTCATATGTGTACAAAGGAAAGTTTACCAAAACTAGGCATGTGAATAACGTCCATCTGCCATATGTCATTAGGCATCAATCCTCAAGGATTGACGTCAGTTGGTAAGGTTGGAGCCTGAGTTGGGCACACGGAACATTTTTTCTCAATTTCTTATGCGGCTTCTCTGGTTATGTAGTACTGTAATCTCAAAGCATTAGCATTTTGATGATGTAAAGCATGACTCTTGGAGGCCTGTTCTATGGATAAAATCATGGGTCATGTTAAGCTATCTGCTTGCCTATTCCCTTCATGTATAGGGCCTGGCAGGTTACTGTGAGATCTACCATGCCCTAGAAAAAAATTGTAATTTACGTGTGCTTATTAAATTTTGTAATTTGGTCAATAAATCAAATATAGTGTTTTTCTGGGGAGGAATGGATGCTGTCTCTATGAATGGAAACAATTTAACCACATACAGAGAACCTGAATAAAGATTAAACAAAGTATTAAAAATGTTTCAAATACATATATTACTGCCATAAAGTTCAGCCTTTAGAGCGGACTTCTGATTAATAGAAAATGCAGTCTTATGATCATCAATTCTAACTGCAGCTGTGCCACTAGAGGATCCATCAGTGAAAACAAGGCACGCCGGTGGAGTGTCAGAAGGTTCCTTAAGGGTTTTTGAGGGAATATTACAGGGTGTTCTTTTATAAACTGTAACAAAGGCTTGTTAGGTAAATGATAGGTTAGGATCCCTGTATATCTTGCAAGGGCAACCTGCCAGTCTGGATCAGATTTCAAAAGGTTTCCAAGCTGATGAGCATTGTGAGGTGATATAATATGGAGGACTTCTATAGCAAACAGCTCTCTACTCCTTTTTCTTCCCTTTATGATAAGCAATGCTATCAAGGAAGTATAAGGAGTGACCATTTTTGGAGAATTGGAAGCTAAATATAACCATTCCAGGGGTCCATTCTGCCACAAACATCCCACAGGGAAATGGACAGTAGGTAGCAAAATCAAAGACCAAGGTTTTAAGTAGTTTGATCTTGTTAATTGGTTATTCATTATTGCTTCTTGCATCTTTTCAATGGACAATTTTCCTTCCTGAGTCAATGCCCTAGGTGACTTAGGGCTAGGATCCTCTTGTAAGGTGGCAAATAAAGGTTTCAAATCATTAGTGGTTACGTTTAAAAAGGATGAATCCAATTAACATCCCCTAATAATTTTTGTAAATAATTTAAGGTTTTTAATGAATCCTGCCTTAATTGTATAGGTTGAGTAATTGTTTTCTCTCCCAATATTTTCCTCCCCAAATAAGAAAAAGGGAGTCTGTTTTTTATTTTTTCTGGGGATATTTTTAGTCCCTGTTGAGTTAGAGCCATTATAGTATCTTGTAAAATATTTTGCAATAGACCACGGCTTTGATGGGCTAAAAGAATAGCATCCATATAATGGATAACATAAGCTTCTAAATATTTATCCCTAATTGATTGCAAGACTGCACTTACATATTTCTGACACAAGGCAGGGCTCTTTGAAAGCCTGAAACCCAAAGGAGGCAGGGGTGGAGGCTGGCCTTTAGACTTCTTAATTTTAGATTTACTTGCCAAATTATTCAGCGAGCCATAATGGAGCTTTTTTACAATGACCTTTTGAGTGAACTAAGGGGGAATCCCATTCATTGTCATGATATCGGGCAGTTGCTTCTTCTAAGTCAGCTTCATTTTCAGATGAAAGTTTATCATCACTTTCCCCTGAGCCAGTTTCAACAGTATAAGTCAGCTTCCTCTCCATTTGTTCCACCTTTAACGCGTTTTCTCATCTTGCAAAGAAAGTTTCTTGGAAAGTCCAATAACCTCTTGTAAGGGGTCTAAGGAATCTCTCACTAAGCTCCATAAGGAGATATTTCTACAGGGATATCTTCAGGCCCATGTTCATTATAGTATTCTTTGAATTCTTCCCCTACTTTAGTCCATGTATCTAAACTGACGGTACCTTCTTGAGGAAACCATGGACTGCATTGCTGGGCAAAATTTTAAAACCCTGTTTTCTGATGAGTCGACACTTGGACTCCTTTTCTGTTAAGAATTTGCTTTAGAATTTCTACAAACAACAGTCTTCTCTCCTGAGATGCACTGTGGCCCAGACTTCTCAGGTTCTTCATCTGTTCACCCCTACTTACCTGGTTGCCTTGTGCTAGGGAGTCTGCAGTCCCCTAGGTGAAGTCCTGTCCACACCGAAAACAAGAAAAGATTAACTTCAGGTCCCTGTTCGGGAGTGCCACTTGACGGAGTCCAGCTCCCGGACGGTTGAACTGGATGCCTGAAGGAAGTGTGGAGTTGGCCAACACAGACAAGACAGACACGAGAGGTGTGCTGGTGGAAGCAATCTCTGCTGAGTTCTTCCAAACAGCTTAATTTATACCATAAAAAGTTATGAAGCCCACTACATAAAAACAATGCTTTATGATTAACTGCAAACTCACCCTTGTTGTTTCCACTAAAACCTGAAGAAAAACCATGATAAGGTCTGTGCTTTTTCCTATCACTTTCTGTCCCCTTCCTGGTTCTTTCCCCCTGTACTGCTTGTCTTATACGTCACATACTACTCTTGATTGAGGTGTTCAGAAAATTTTCTTAGACTCATAGCCTACTCACTGCCCTATTTTTTGCTCACAATGTTTTCTGGTTGACTAACTTAACATAATGAAACTACCTCATGTGCTACTTCAAAGCCTAATCTCTACAAGCAGAGTTAAATGCTTCTCAGAGTGAAATGTTTTCCTTTACAAACTTTACCATGGTAACTATTCCATTGTCTACCTATGTCTCTTTTATTTTATTTCATTTTTTAATTTATTAAATCATTTTATTAGGGACTCATACACCTCCTATTACAATCCATACATACATCAATTTTGTAAAGCAGATTTGTACATTCGTTGCCCTCATCATTTTCAATACATTTGCTCTCCACCCAAGCCCCTGGCATCAGGTCCTCATTTTCCCCTCCCTCCCCCTCCCTCATGAACCCTTAATAATTGATAAATTATTATTTTGTCATGGCTTGCCCTGTCCCACATCTCCCTTCCCCCACTTTTCTGTTGTATGTCCCCCAAGGAGGAGGTCACACGTTTGACTCTACCAAAGACATAATGTTTCCCCTTTTACATGTTTTCTATTAATGATAAACATTCTTTCTCCTTCTGTGTGAGCCCCTGTCCAAGATAAAGGGTTATCAGTAAGGGGAGGTAGTCTATAAGGTCCTCTATATCGGGGAGGCCAAAAGAGTCTTCCACTACCTAATCTGAATGGAATCCAGGGGTTTTTGGTGGATTTCATTTTCTCCTCTGACCTCAACTTTTGGGTTTCTTCCTCATTCAATTCCCGCATATCCTCCTCAGAATTCCCAAAGATGTCTTGCTAAGCCTCTCCAATATCTCAGTTAAAGAAAGCCCCATTATATTGAAGCACGTTTTAGATCTGGTTTCTTTCATTTGTACTTCTCAAGACTGCCCTTGCATCCACTCCAGGTGCAGTAAACATGAAAATGCACAAAATTCTCATGAATGAATTTAACAACAGAAAATATCTGAGGGATGTTGGACACCCTCCCTGGGAATCTCTGCTCTGCAAATGCTTCTTCCATGCTGTAGCTTTGCTAGACAGCATGGCTGGGATGGCTCCCAACATTCAAGGTTGGACAACTTTACAGAAGCAGAAAGAATCATCATTCTCTAACAGAGTGTCTATTGGGGTCAAACAGCCACCCTTATGGCTATCCCCACAGTTCTTAATATATTATGCCACCATAACTCTGTAAACTAGCTAATAGAATAATATTCATCCTACAAGGATACTGGTGGGCTACCACAACAATCCTTTTGTTCTGTAAATACTTTAGAAAACTACATTGGAAATCATGATTACACAAAGTTAGAATGAACTCACAATGTTAGAGTAATATCTAATGGTTGATGTAACATTAAAATGTGTTACTGAGATCTCATATTATGTCACAGTGTTTGATGGTGTCACCATGTTAGGATGATGTCATAGTGTTTGTGAGATGTCACAGTATTAGTGTAATGCCATAACTTTAGTAAGATGCCACATCATTAGTGTGATGTCATAATGCCTGTATGATGTCACAAAGTATATATGATGCCATAATGTTACCATGACGTGACAATGTGAAGAGGTCATAATGTGATGTCTCTGATAGTATGATAATATAATGTTAGTTTAATGTCATAAATTTTTTGTGATGTCACAAGTTTCATGTGAGGTCACAATATGTGTAGGATGTCAAAAGGTTTCTAGAATGTTACAGTGTGGCTTTGAAATCACAATGTTATTGTGCTGTCATAATATTGTGATGTCACAGTAGTAGTAGTGTAATGTTACTATGCTTCTGTGATGTAATAGTGTTGGTTTGATTCCAAATGTTAGTGAGATATCATCATATAAGTGTGATGTTACAATTGGTGTATGATATCACTATGTGATAACTCTGTTATGATGTCACAGTGTGTTACTGTGATGTCACCATTTTGCTATGATGTCACAAGTTAGTGGGATGTTATCACAGTGTTAGTGCAGTGTTACGTTATTTTTGTGATGTCACAATATTGGTATGAGGTCACAAAATTTCTAAGATGTCTCCAAGATACTGCGGAGTCTTACTGGTTAGTATGAGGTCACAGTGTATGTAGGATGTCACCAATTTAAGGTGTTATCATATTGTTTCTCTGATGTCACAGTGAGTTAATGTGATGGTACAGTGCTGTCGTTATATCATTAATATTTATTTGTCGTCACAATGAGTGTGAGATGCCAAAAAAGGATGAAGTCACAATGTTACCATAATGTCATAATAACTTTGATGTAACAGTATTAGTGTGATGTTATTCTAATTCTGTGATGTTCCAGTGTTGATCCAATATCAAAATGTTAATATGATGTTCCATTGTGTTTCTGTAATGTCATAATTCCGGTATGATGTTTCACAGTTTCCATGATGTAATGTTAACGTGATAGCACATTGTTAGTATGATGTCATAGTGAATTATTGTGATGTCACCACATTATTATGATGTCACATTATTAGTATAATGTCACAAGTTAGCATGATATCAAAATGTGATTCTCAATTTTATGATGATATCAAAATTTACTGTGATGTCACAATGTTACTGATATCACAATGAGAGTGTGATGCCTCAATGTTATTATGATGTCACAGTGTGTTAGACCAATTTTACTATGTTATGTTATTAGTGTGATGTCACATTGCTACTATGATGTCACAAGGTAACTATGCTGTCATCAAGTTAGGGTGATTTCACAGTGTGAGTATGATGTCACAATGATAGTGTGATGTCGGTCACAATTTTTCATATTCTGTCACAAAGTGTTACTGTGATGTCACAATGTTGCATTGATGTCACATGATTACTATGATGCCATAATTATAGTGTGAGTTTGTCTTCCTAATTCAATGCCCAACTTTCATATACATATGATGGAATTTATAATGCTGTGTCTTGTATCAGGCTCCCATTAATCCACAAGGTAGCATCCTTGCTTTTCAATACTCTAAAGAGGTGTTGGTCAAGAGTTTTATCTAATGCAAATTGCCTTTTGATTTCTTGACTGCTCCTTCCATGAGAATTGTTTTTGGAGCCAAGCAAGAGAAAAATCCTTGAATTTCAACCTTTTCTCCATTTAACATGAAGCTACAGGTCCTGCTGTGAGTAATCTGGTCTTTTTTACATTGTGTCATAATCTATACTGCAATCCTTGATCTTGATAAGCAAGTGCTTCAATTCTTCCTCAGTTTCAACAAGCAATGTTGTATCATCTCATATAGCAGGTTTTTAAGCCGTCTTCCAAACTTGGTGCCACATTTTTCTTAATAAAACCCCGCTTCTCTGATTATTTTCTCAGCATATAAATGGTTTGATTTGGTGATAAAATACCATCCTGGTGCACACCTTTCCTGATTTTAAACCATGCAGTGATCCATGTATGGACAACTGTCTCTTGGTCCATGTAAAGGTTCCCCGGGACCATACTAAGGTGTTTTGAACATCCTATCCTTCTCAAAGTTATTCAGAGTTTATTATGGTCCACATAGTTGAATGCCTTTGCTTCGTCAATAAGACATACAAAACCATCAGCAACGATATCCCTTGTTCTACATACTCTTCTGAATCTGGCCTGAATTTCTGGTAGGTGGATCTTAAGCAAACACTTACTTGAATGAGATGTCGATGGTTTTCTGTTATTTGAGCATTGTGTTGGTTCATCCAACTTTGGAATGGGCACCGATATGGATCTCTTCCCATCAGTCGGCCCAGTTGCTGTCTTCCAAATATTTTGCCATATACAAGTGAGCACTGCAAGTGTTTTATTATGTCCCTGAAACATTACATGTGGCATTCTGTACATTTTTGGTGCCTTGATTTTGGCTGATACATTCAGTTCAGCTTCAGCTTCTTCCTTCACTATAGGTTCTTTCTCCTGAAATGGTAGAATGTCGACTTGTTCTTTTTCCTACAGGGATTCTGCATTCTTTCTGTCTTTTATTGAGGCTTCTTGCATCACTCAATATCTTTCCTAGAAAACCTTTGAAGATTGTAACTCAACGTTTAGATTTTTTTTTGCTGAGTTCTTTCAGTGCGTGATATACTGAGCATGTTCTTCCCTTTTAGTTGACTAATTCTATGGTGTTTTTTCACATTTGTTTGTACTATTTGTAATGTTTATCTTCTCTAGCTTCCTTTTGAGTTTTTCTATTCAGCTCTTTTATTTCAGTCTTTCTTCCATTTCCTCTAGTTATTATTCAATTTATAACGATTTACAGTGCCTTTTCCAACATCTACTTTGATCTTTTCTTTTTTTGCTGTATCTTAATGACCTTTTTGCCTTCTCGATGAATGGTAATCTTGATGTCTTCCCATAACCCAATAGGTCTTTTGTCATTAATGTTCAATGCATCAGCTCTCTTTCTTGAAATTTGCGTTCTTGAAATTCATGTCCTATTTTGGCTCTACTGGACTTGTTTACATCACCTGAAATTTCAGACACTGCCTCTTTATTGTGTTCAAACTTCTTGTATAATAAAGAAATGATGTTTTAGATGGTAAAAAAAAGCTATGAAGCTAAAAGGGAAAATAGGATCTAAGAAAGCGAAGCTTTAGGTAGTAAAATTGAAAGTAAAGTAAGGGTGGGGTCATGCCATGGGATCCGAAATGAAACCTAAAGGCAATCCTGCAAGAGAAGGCGGGTGAGGGGGTGGGGGAAAGCGGCGTTGGGAGGCTTTCCAAGAAGCGTGGCGCTAGTGGTGTAGACACTTAAGCTCACATTAATTACCAGGCCTCCTTCGACTGTGTCACTAATTTACGTCACCAACAGCCTGAATAAGTGTGTAGAATTAGGTTTTGAAATCCTTTGTAGCTTCCAAAAATTCACGGTGGTCTCGGAGTTACTGACTCACTGTCCCTAGGACAGTAGGTAGAAGCACCAGGAGTTTCTGAGACTAAAATCTCAACAGGAGTGCCTGCTTGTTTTGAATTGCTGGCCTTGCAGGTCAAAGCCCACCTTGTACTAAATCCAGTTCGTGTTCGTCCCTGGAGTACAAATTTCTGAGGCTTCTGTCAACCTTGGTCTGGAAGCAGCCGGCCTTTCTGTGTGATTTCTGTTGCTGCCAGACCTTCAAAAGCCTTCAGAACCCCACTCCCCATTCCCACCCCAACTCGGCTGTTCATGGGTTCCAACTTCAAAGCGGGTTCCTTAAGGCAGAATTGTCCCACTAAGGTTTTCTTAGGTTATAGGTAACAGGTACTGAAGCAAGCATGCCTTATTTCTCTCTCACTGCACCCTGTAATGGCTTAGAATAAAAGCTAAAGGCTTTCCTAACTTATCGCACTGCAATTTTTTTTATCCACAGTTCTAGGCTGTGGATCTACTATTAACTCTCAAACAACTGGTCCAGAAATGGCCCAGACTCCTGCCTCCCCTGGGCCTTGATGATCTGCATGTCTGCACGTCCTTTATTCCTCAACACTCATCGCTGAGTGTTCCCTGCTCCTATCTGCCTTGAAAATGGCATTTAGTCATGCCATGCCAGCTAACCTTACCTTACATTCTCAACCTTAGATCCTAATGGCTGTGCAGAGTTTATGCACGGCCCGTGGTCCCATACCGAAGCAGCCAGAGTACTTGACCGGTATGTAATGAAATAAGTGCTGTGAGACTCTTGAGCTTGAAATGGCTGTCCTTGGTGCTTCCACACCAGAAGGCTGCTCCCAGCCCAGGGAGAAGGGAAGTGAACTAGGACTGCTTGGGATGTGATTGCAGAGCTGATGAAGCCTCGTAGCACATCGCTCTGGCTCTTCAACTGCTGCAGAGGGGACCACAAAGTAAACTTGGGGTCTCAAATTGAATGAGTTGTGGGGTGCTAGGCAAACCCCTATAGCTGGGGTCCTCAAACTTTTTAAATGGGGTCAGTTCACTGTCCCTCACACCCATTGGAGGGCCAGACTATAGTTTAAAAAAATCTATGACCAAATTCCTATGCAGGCTGCACATATCTTATTTTGCAGTAAAAAAAAAATAAAATGGGGCAAAAACACCTGGTGGGCTGGATAAATGGCCTGGGAGGGCTGCATGTGGGCCGTAGTTTGAGGATGCCTGCTCTCTAGTGTATTTACCGTTTATGAGGAAGTTGGAGTGGGAGAGAGGAGGGGTTGCTATCACAGGCTGACTTGACACAGCTGCTGCACTTTTCAAACTCCACTGCTTGACAGTTCACAAGCGGGATGTCTGGAGAGCTGCTCCTGGGCATTGAGCTGCCCAGCTCTTGAGAGCGGGTGCTGTGCATCCAACTGGGTACAGAGTTGGCAGAGTTGATTGTCCTCTACTGTTTGCTCCTGAAGGCCAGGACTGCACTTGTGTGTTCCCTGGGACATAAGGAAAGGGCTCTAGCCCTTTGAGACCAGTGAAAGAAGCCTTCCCTGGAAAGAAAGGGGGCTGTTGAGTAAAGACAGAGGAAAGGCCAACTACTAACAGAAAATACTGTAGGATTATGATGCTCAGGCTTCATTAACTGATAGGCAGAATATGTGTGGAAAGTACTAGCACAAGGGGTATAAGTGGAGGGGGAGAGAGGAGGTGTGGGCAGAGTTAGTCTTAGACACAACACTTCTCTGCCGGAGATGGTTTCTGGGTAGAGAAAAACAAAACAAAAACAAAAAACAAGACTCAACTGCCTTTGAGTCAATTCTGACTCATGATGTGATTCCCTGTGTATTTCCAAGTCAGATTTTGAGAATGGAAATAAGATACTTGGCATCAGTGCTTACTCAGATATATTGACCCTTATAACAGGGTGGACCTGTCCCTGTGTCCAGTGAACTGTTGAACCTGGAGTAGAATAATCCCCTGTCTCCCATGGAGAGGGGCTGGATTGAAACTTGGGACCTTGTAGATCGCACGGCTCAGGGCATAATTACCATGCCAGCAAGGGCTCCTTATGTGGAAACTTGAAAGCCTTTCTTGGAGAATGAGGTGGGTGGTGGAGATTGGGGACTGCTGCATTTGAACTGCCTACCTTGTATGTGGTTGGCAGCCCAATGCCAAATTTCCACTACTCCACCAAGGACTCTGGTTCAGATCCATGGGTGTTCATTAGCACTTGTGGAATGAATGGATTGGATATGCAGCAAAGCCAGGGGCATGGGGTGGGGCTTTAAGATGTGTTGATGTTGGGGTGAAACTGGGGGTACTACCATGTACCTGACAGTGCCGGCAGTACTCCTGTTCAGCACAAGCTAAACACCAACTTTCTCTTGTGTTACAAGCACTTAACTTGACAAGGCAAACTGAGTGCTGTCATTTAACCAATAATGACTCATAGCAACCTTACCAGAATGGGACATAGTAAGATCCGCCCCTGTGGATTTCTGAAGCTGTAAATTTTCATAGGTGTAGAATGCCTCATTTTTGTTCCTCCAAGGAGTGGCTTGGTCATTTTGAACTGCTAACCTTAAACACCACTACAGGTCTAGCTTGCTGCTGAACATGAAAATCATCCTACCATTTATAGTTCTGGGACACAGCCATATAGTTGCTCCAATTTCCTGTTAGATTTTTGCGTCCACAGATCATTATTGAAACGTACGGGTGGTATACAGCATGGGTAAAAAACATCCTATGGGGGAAAAATCCTGTGAAGACTCATGTGCATGAAAACTTTTTGTTAAATTAGGAGTACACAGACTGGGGAAAATATCTGGCAATGAGCTATCAGCCAAGGGATTGTTTCTGAATTCTATACGAACTTCAACTCCACAAAAGCAAATAACCCACTTATGAAAATTGGGCAGATGCTGAGGACTCAAAAAAGGTTATGTGTTAGGTAAGCAGGTCCTGGGATATTGATCTCAAAAAGGGGATAGGACTGATAGATAATAAAAGGGCCTGTTGGCTGTTTGCTATCTAACAGACAAATACTCATCTACTCTGGGTCAGATAATAAGACTTGGAACTATTAGTTGTGTGGTCTTAATTTTTTTAAAAAATTGTATATGAAATAGACAGGATAAGCAATCCCAAATAGACATAAACTAGACCAATGGTAGTGGGTTCCTTTGACATTGGAAGATGGGGGCGGGGGGGAGAGGGGAGCAGTGAGTCAATAAGGAAATAGCAAGGGATCAAAATTTGACAGTGAGGAGGGTAGGAGCATTCCTGGTGGTGTTTGATCAATTGGAATGTATCTGAGAGGAATTAGAAGTGAACTGATGGGTCACCATGAGGGTTTGGCAGAGGAAAGAACAAAGTATAAATGATACAAGTATAAATGTAGATAATGTATATAGCAAGAAGGGATGATGGACTTTGAGCCTCTACTTAAATCTTACCTCACTCAGTACAAGAACAGTTTGTTCTAATAATGTGGCACTGAATGATATAAGCCTGACACAATCACTGAAGACAACATGAGTGCATAAGCAAATGTGGTAAAAAAAAATCTGATGGTGCCTGGCTATCAAAAGATACATCGTCTGGCATCTTAAAGGCTTGAATTTAAAACAAGCTGCCATTTAGCAGAGAAGCAAAAAAGCCCACATGGAAGAAGCACACCAGCCTGTGTGATCATGAGGTGTCAATAGGAATAAATATCAGAATTTCAAAACTAAGCAATTATATGGATGTGGAGCACAGACAAAGTGGAGACCCAAAACCCACCAGCAAGGAAACTGGACAACCCTCTCAGAAGGGCCACACCGAAGGAAAGATTTATCCAGAGTGTGGTATAGCATGGATGAAACACAGTCTATAACCATCCTTTAGTTTTTTTAATATTTCTTCCCCTTACTATTATGGTCTTAGTTTTACATCATTAATCCTTTTAAAGACCTGCGTATGTCCATTTGTATAATTCATATTGTTTGATGCCAGAAAGCCAAGATGGAAAACCCTTCAGAAATAGTAAGGGGAATAATGATTCCCTGAGGGTGTGGGAAGGGGCAGGGGAGGAGGGGGTGGAGCAGATAGTAGTGACTGTAGAAACCCACTGGAGTGTGGAATAGGTAACAATTGTAAAGACACAGCAGAAACTAAACCTATAATGTTCTCTGGGGGGAGGGTATGCTGCTGGAAGAGCAGATAAAGGGGAGCTGATATGAGTGCAACAAGAATGAATGTTTTGAATTTGGCAACAATTACATAATTATGCTTGATCTAATTGAATTATCAGTTGTTAAAATATTTGCAAAAGGTCCATATAAAATAATAAAGAGTTGCCCATCTCATTTGCTATGGGGGCAAGGAGGTGCCATAATGGTTCTGCTTTGGGCTGCTAAACACAGGTCACTAGTTGTTGACTACTGGCTGGCTCCTCTGAGGGAAGAAGACAAGACTTCCTAACTACCCTCCTCTACCATGTGGAAAAGGTATAGGGAGGGTGGGGTGTGTGGGAGTCTGTCCTGTCCTTGTAGGGTTGCTATGAGTTGGCACTGACTACATGGCATTTTTGTTTGTTGTCTTAAGGAGTAGAATGTCTAGAACACTGTCTTCGGGGTGGGCATGCGAGCGCTGTGGGGGAAGCTGCGGTGGTCTGATGATCTGTCTTCAACCTTTCTGGTTCTTGCCACCTAGGCTTCTTGTGGCAGTGAAGTCACTTGTCCTTATATATTCCGGACACCCCCCTGGTTGAAGATGTGATGGGTCCCTTTGGCCATGTGGGGTTTTGTATGCTGTCCTTCTGTGAAAACTGCCAGTTCTAAGTTAAATGCTTTTGGCCTAGGGTGAGACTTTGCTCCAGCTGAACTGCTTTGGTTTACCAGAGCCAGTGGGTTGATCCATTATCCATGACATTTGTTGGGCATGCCAGGAGAACACTGGTGGATCACTGAGGACCCAGTGAGGGGGAGTTTTGACTGTGAGACAGCTGAGCTCTAGGCACTTCTCAGTCTTGATCTCTAGTTTGTCCTGGACTTGGCAGTTCTTCTGCTCCCTTACCCTCCTCCGCCTTGGCTGTACATCCTTGATATATGGGGTGTGGTTTTCACAGCACTCTGGATCTGTGGTGGGTGGACTCGGTGGAACCGTGATATAACTCAAGTGGACCAAATGCTTGTTCTAGAAGCACTTCTGCTGCCAGTAGGTATAATGAAAAGTTAAGCAGGGACATCCATCTTGTGACCTGTTATTGACATGGCTTTGAAAGGGCTCTGCCACCTCTAACTGGGATCAAGAGTTAATCTGGGCCATCAGAGCAAACTTGCCTAGCACCCTCAATCTTAGCAGCAAAAGCTTCACACTTTCTGGTTCCTGCCACTCAGGAACAACAAATGGTTTATTGTGGCAGTGAAGGCACTTGTCCTTACATGTCCTGGACACCCCTGGTCAGGGATTAGGTGGAACGCAAGGCATAGCTTGGACCTTGAAGAAAGCCCCACCCCCAGCCTGATGTTACACCACAAACATGTTGACAACACCTTTAGAGAGGCTGTTATTGCTGGGGTCCTTCTTGGTGGGCTCTCAAATCCGGTGATGATCAGGGGGGGGAGGAGGGGCAGAAGCACTGCTTTAGTGATGTGGACAGCTTTTGAGATGCTTCTTAGTGTGACATGGCCTGGGTTGTACCCTCTGGGTTAGAGTTGGCATATACACAGGGGAACCCTGAAGGGCCTGTGGGGCTCACTTCAGAACCTTCACTGTGTCACTGAAGAGAATGAAGAAGCGCCCAGTCCTGACCTCACTTCCCTATGGGCTTTCCAATGTTATGTCTGAGTACCCTGGGAGCATATTCGGTGTTGATTGAACCATGCTGTCCTTAGCACAAGCAGAGGCAGTGTGCGTGGGGTGTCTCCACCTCCTGTGCTCCGTGTGGTGCTATGGCCATTGACTGTTCTGCCCCCCACCCCACTAGTCAGCACCACATGGAGGCACCTGAACTAAAAGGCTGGTCATAAAACCCAGTAGAATTTTGGAGCCTGACTGGTAATTGAACTGGGTGGATCTGTCTCGCTGTGCAAGAGGTGATGCTATTGGAACGCAACTACCCCATCTCAGCAGAGCATGAGCGAAACAGAAGCCAAGCCCAGGCCCCTGATGGGAGTACATAGTGCCCTATGAATGCCATGAACATTTCAGGGGTTCTTTGACCCTAGGATGGGGGCGGGACAAGGCACACGGAGGGTGGCAACTATGGCAGAAATCTAAGTATCCTTAGTGTGAATGGCCTCTAACACATGCTCACCCTTGGGGAGGCTTGTGTGCTCAGCTGGGGAATGGACCCTGAGGACATAGGGGAAGTGGGATGAGTGGACATAATGTGGATAAACCTAAACATTGTGGCCATGTCTCTTGGGGAGGGGGTGTCTTTGCGTTTTTCTGTTCAATATGATATGCAGTGACAGAAACATATCAAGTGTAGAAAAAGCTTCGTGTCCACCTCCCTCTGATTTCCCTGTGGGCTCACAATGAGTTGAATGTGGTAATTATCTCCAGACTTTACCTTGGGAGAGGAAAGGATGCTGGGGAGGGACAGGTGTGTGTGTGGGTGTGGGGGGTGCCCTTTGGTACTGGGATCTTCAGTCTTCACTACCACTACCTCTCTGGTATCTTGTTCTCAATGTGTGCTGTAAATTTACTGGGGGTGGGGTATGGAATAGTTCATTATTTTGCCAAGACGGCTACAAAGAAGTTTCTTAGAAGATCTTGATTCTCGATGTCTCCATGCAAACAAGCATAGGCCTTTTGTTGCGCCCCCCCCCACCACTGCATTTGATGGTCTGCTACAAGTTCAAGTATTAAAACCACAGCATTCTCTTCTTTTTTAAAAAATCATGTTTTTGGGGGCTCATACAATTCTTATCACAATCCATGCATACATCCATTGTGTCAAACACGTTTGTACATTTTTTGGCATCATTCTCAAAACATTTGTTTTTTACTTGAGCCCTTAATATCAGCTCCTCATTTATCCCCCTCCCTCTCTACTCCCCCTCCCTCATGGACCCTTCATAATTCATAAATTATTATTTTGTCATATCTAACACTGTCTGACGTCTCCCTTCACCCACTTTTCTATTGTCCATCTCCCAGAGAGGAGGCTATATGTAGATCCTTGTAATCAGTTCCCCCTTTCTACCCCACCTTCCTTCCACCCTCCAGGTATCACCACTCTCACCACTGGTCCTGAAGGGGTCATGTGGCCTGGATTCCCTGTGTTTCCAGTTGCTATCTGTACCAATGTACATCCTCTGGTCTAGTCAGATTTGTAAGGTAGAATTGGGATCATGATAGTGGGGGGAGAAAGCATTTAAAGACTAGAGAAAAGTTATATGTTTCATCGTTGCTACAATGGACCCTGATTGGCTCATCTCCTCCCCAGAACCCTTCAGTAATGGGGTGTTGAGTTGCCTGCCGATGGGCTTTGAGTCTACATTCTGCACTCACTCACATTTACAATGATATTTTGTTCTTTGATGCTTGATACCTGATCCCTTCGACACCTCGTGATCACACAGGCTGGTGTGCTCCTTCCATATGGGCTTTGTTGCTTCTGAGCTAGATGGCCGCTTGTTTAACTTCAAACCTTTAAGACCCCAGATGCTATATCTTTTGATAGCCCGGCACCATCAGCTTTCTTCACCACATTTGCTTATGCACACGTTTGTCTTCAGCAATTGTATCAGGAAGGTGGGCACCCACTGAAATGATTTTTAGTTCTTTGATGTCTGGTCCCTTCTATACCTCATGGTCAGACAGGCTGGTGTACTTCTTCCATGTGGGCTTTGATGCTTCTCAGCTAGATGGCTGCTTCTTTATCTTCAAGCCTTTAATACCCCATATCTTATATCTTTTGATAACCGACCACTGTAAACTTTCTTCATCACATTTGCTTATGCACACATTTTTCTTCAGCAATTGTGTCAGGAAGGTGTGCATCCTGGAAGCATTCTCTTCTAGACAAGGTTTATTCGGTAGGAAATGGCATTTGAAGGGGAAAACAGAAAAGTGAGTATGCAGTGATACCTGGTACTATGATCATCCATGCTTTGCTCTCCGGTGGATGTCTCATGGATCTGCATCCTGAAAATGCACCCCCTGTGGGCTAGCACACTTCAGAAACCTCACATGAAGGCTGTAGTATTGACTCAACCCACTTAACGGTGCCAAAGAATCCACCCTCCTCTTAGGGCTGTTGTGCAATGGTATCCTGGGAGGAGGAGGGAGGGGCACAATGCTATGCCAACTTGCCACCAAGTTTCCGGAAGACTGTGCTGGTCTGTGGCCTCATCTCAAGTGTGATGTATCCTGGCCTATGATACTGCAGGTGTGCTCTAAAAGGCTGGTGAATATGTAGTGTGTGTGTGTGTGTGACAGAGAGGGTAGGCTTGCTGCTAGTCAAGTCAACAGAACCAAATATGAGCAAGACTGAGCTGAGGCTTTTTAAGGTCATCTCATGGGATAGCTAATGTGCAGGGGTTGAGTGTGCACAGTGCTGCTTATGAAGGAAGTCTTTTGAATAGAAATAGGCAGAACATGAATTCCAACAACCTCTGGCCATGTTGTTACACACTATTCATAGGATCACAGAAGGGTGGCGCTCCTGGTGGGACAGGGTGAGATGCTCCTGAACCTTCTGTTAACTAACAATAAAAATGAACTTTCTGTTACAACCGAAAGAAGGGCTATGTGTCAGACAGGGTTCTCTGGAGAAACAAAACTAGGACACTTAAGATTTTATAGTATATATGGAGATTAGATAGATAGATAGATAGATAGATAGATAGATAGATAGATAGATAGAGAACCTAAACTCCCTTGGTGTACACTGTAGAACAAAGGCATCCAAAAGCTGAGGGAAATTGGGATCTATCAGGAGACTCCCCTAGGCCCACAAAGGGAGTGTCCTTAGCACAAACCTTTCACCACAACCACAAGGATCAAGTTTGCGTAGTGTGGGCCCCAGAGTCTCTGAAGTCTCCTGTGATTGCTCTTTCACATACACCAGGATTAACAGTGGGAACTGCCCTACATGAACTAGGACGTTTGCCTACAATGGGGCTGATTGGACTCCGTGGTGTCAGAGAGACTGGGAAAGGTGGAGTTAGCAGTATTGGGAGAGTTGGGTGCTTTGTGGATGCAGAGCCAGAGTCTCAGTAATGGGGAACTTGACCGTAGGGCTTTTTTTCATCTCAGAATGTTTTCTCCAGTCACAAACTCGTACAACTGCTACCCATTCTGGGTACCAATCTTTACACAGGGTACTCATGAGACAGTTAATTTACTGGCAGTCCTTCAACTGACGAGGGCTGTTGGGTGCAAGTCAAGGAGCTGAGTCTTCTGTACGTGGAGCATTACAGGCAGTCCTACACAGGCAGCAAACGGGAGGGCAGTTCCCCAACAGTCAGCCAGATAACAGGGTCCTCCGACAGTCCGCATCTCAAGTGATGGATGCACCAGCAGTTTGGTGAAGCAGGTTTCGAAGGAAACTCAAATTATAGTGACACAGACCACAGGTTGGTTGTCCCACAGGTCCTGTAGCTCACAGGTTGGTGCAGAGAACTAGCTAAACACCCACGCACACTGGTCTGATCACCAGAAAGCAGCAAGAAACGGAAAGACGAGGCTCGCTGAGCCAGTTCCCTTAGCTCTTTAATTGAACTGCAACCTTATTAATGCCACATGTGTTTCTTGTCCAGGTTGGCACACTGAACCTACCTCTCACAGGCTATTAGTCTGCTAACAAGCTACTTTGGGAGTCTGACTGCCAGTTTGTAGAGGAGCCCCCCTACAACCTCCGGGAGAAATTGGGGATCTGAGTCCCTGAAGACAACCCCTGGCACATAGTGACAGGGCCCACACGTTGTCCCCTCTGGAGCAGTTAGTTGGCCAGCTGTGTGAGACAGGGAGCCTGGGTGGTTTGGGACATTATGGCAGGTGACTTCTCACATGTGTGTGCATGTGGGGTTTAGCTTTAGAGTTCCTCTCTCACATCCCATCCGGTCTTCAGTCACAGGGTGCGTGGAGACTGAGCACAGAACATGTGCCGTGGTGAAATCTGTCATGTTCTGGTCTGGAGTTCACGTGCTTTCAGCATGTAGATGCTTACCTCTGTAGCTGGTGTTCGTTCCCAAACATTCAGGCAGCTTTTCCTCCAGGGTTGTTGGGTGGGCTCTTACCTTCCCAGAGTTTGGTCCCAAGAAAAGACCACCTTAAAGGGCAGGATCAAGTAGGGTGTGCTCAGACTTCTGTAAGGCAGAGGCCAGCTGTGGACTGATGTGTGCCTGAAGTCACTCAGTGCTTTAAACATTCTCGCAGTACTTCAAACGGACCTAGAAGTTTGTCTTTCCAAGGAGTTTTGTTTCTCAGGAGCAAAGAGGTTAAAAAGCCCTCATGACTGATTGCCATTGATCCTATTTTGACATGGAGACTCCTCTATACGTAAGAGGGGTTTCCCAGACTGGAAAATCCTTATTGCCATGTATTGATGTTGCTCTGGCTTTCCTTCTGAGGAGCTGGCTCAAGAGAGCCGTGTATGACAGGGAAACCATAGGACGTAAAGCAGAGCACAAAAATTGAGCAAGCAAAAGCACACGGAGAGAACAAACAGGGGGTGGGGGTCTCGAGTTGAAGAGCTGATGGCAGGAAAAAGCACCCGGTTTTATAGGGAATGAGGCCAGCATTCTGCACAATACACCAAGGTGATTTGCCTGGGCTGTTTATTTGGGGGTGGGGGCAGTTAATGGCAGGAGCCCGGTGAGCTACCCTTGCTCCTCCTGCAAGGGGCATGCTGATGCACATGGCCGTGTTCAGCAATGTAACAGGCATTCCCATGCTTCTTAATTTCAAAGGTCCTGCTGCATGCTGTCAACAGCCACGCGGATTCCTACACCATTACTGAACTCTGGGTGTTCTCAATATAAGGTGGAAGCAGTGGGAAGTGGCACGTAGGCCTGTCTTCCTGGCATTTAGGAGTGACGATAAACTCTTTAATGTCTTAGTTACAAGGACATCCTAGGAGGATGTCGGACAGCCCTTCAGGGTGTCTCATTGCACTGGCTTAGGACCCCTTCAGTCCAAGGCAAAAGGGCACTGCTGGTACCCACAGCAAAGAGCCATTTGGAGGCATAATGCAAATAGCCTCTGCACATAAAACTGAGCAGGAACCAGCTGATTCCCTCAGCAGGGCCTCCCTGACTAGAGATCGGAGGGTACTGTCTCCTCCCTTCCCTTGCTCTCCTGAAGAGACTCCTGCAGGTGTGATCCACAGTACTGAGACTCGGTAGGGAACCTGGGTCCTTTCCAGTGTTGACTGGGGATTCAGAACAAAGTATAAAACATGAGGGTTGTCAGGTGGGAGGGGTAAGGTTTCCCAGTGTCACACTCCTAGGACAGTGCTTGCTTCCCCTCAAGGGTCATGTGCATTGGGATGGAATAGAAATCCCTGGGTGCTATTTCCTGGCCTTTCTCTGACCAATGGCAGCTCTGTGGGTGTGAAACTACTTCAGAATGAACCTGTCAGGATCTTGTGTCCTTTAAGGAAAACTCTAGAACTCTTCCTAAAATACGCCCCACCCCCCAACCTTTTGAGCTGACCTCTGTCCCTTAAATTGAACTGCCCAGGGAATTTCCTTGGAAGCCACTGCTTTGATCAGGATTGCTCCTGCTGGATGAAATTGGTAAAACAAGGCTTTGTCCTGATTCTCTCCCCCAAATCTGGCTTCATTCCCTTGCATGTTGCTTCAAAGGGCTCATGAGGAAATAGGAGTGCTTGGAGCTTGCTGAGATCCATGCTGTACTGCTAACTGAAACCAATCCTTGCCAGTACTTTGCTGCTGCTGTTCCTGTGCAGTGAAGACACCCGCCGAAGGGTGGTGGGGGTGGGGGCCCCAGTGTGAGGAGCTGTTTGTGGGACCCCAGTGTGAGGAGTGGTTGCATCAGTAGGCAGTCCTAGTCTTCCACGCCTTTCTGACCTAAGCTGGGGTTTTCATTGGTGGAGGTTGACGGTCCTCGCTGACCTTCACAAGGTTGACTCAACGGAGAAACTGTTGTATGTGGGACAGCATCCCCGTAATACTTGATGCAATACTTACGTGGTTTGGGATGACTAACCATTGTGAGATTCCTTAAAAATTGGGAATCCAGGACAGATGAGCCCCTTCAGGACCAGTGGTGAGAGTGGCGATACGGGGAGGGTGCCGGTAAGGTCAGGTAGAAAGGGGGAACTGATTACAAGGTTCTACAAATAACCTCCTCCCTGGTGGAAGCACAACATAAAAGTGGGTGAAGGGAGACATCGGACAGTGCGAGATATGACCAAATAATAATAATTTACAAAGTATCAAGGGTTCATGAGAGAGGGGGGAGTGGGGAGGGAGGGGGGAAATGAGGAGCTGATACCAAGGGCTCAAGCAGAAAGCAAATATTTTGAAAATGATGACGGCAACAAATGTACAAATGTGCTCGACACAATGGATGGATGTATGGATTGTGATAAGAGTTGTAGGAGTCCCCAATAAAATGATTTTAAACATACACATAAAAAAGAAAGAAAAATGAGGATATTAGCCCAATCTTGGATCACTTTTATCATGGCAATTTTAAGTGCACCCTCGTGACACATAGTGTATTATTGAGAATAAGTTGTCCGTAGCCAGACCCCTCCTGTGGGCAGCAGAGACCTAACCAAACATGCTAGTGTGAAATATACATGGGAGAAATGCCCAGATTGGAATGGAACCACCCCCTCCCTCTTCAACATATTTGTTGCACCCTGTGGCCCCTAAAGTACTTAAAAAATCATTCTCCCAGGACATTAGTGCAAAGTTGCTAAGCCCCCACACCCTTTATCCCCCGCACCCAGGCTGTACAAATAACCTCTGAATCAACTTAAAGACCTAGATTTCATAAAATACAGTAAATAGTTTAAAAGTTTTGCACAGCAACTTTTACATTGACTTGGAATCTCCTGATCTATTGGAACCTTGTGTAGTAACATAGCTTAATATGAGAAATGCCCATCTTGTTTCCAAACTGCCTGTAACCCCTGACAGCAGCCCCCCTTCTCTCCTGGCTTTTCCAACAAGACCTTGACTCTTTAAAAGACCAAACCCTGCCTGCCCAGTTAGCAAGAAACACATACTCTCTTGAATAAGCACCTGCAGCTGTGCATGTAATGGCTAGAATATCCCCCATCCACTTGAGCAAGGCCACTAATCTGAACTATTAATAAGTAATGAGTTCATCAATTCGAAGTGTCTGAGGACCTAAAGGGTTATCTCCAAAGCAACCGTCTAAGTGAGACATCATCAAGTGCACACAGAAGCATACCAGCACCTGTGTTTCAAGCTATGGGATTCCAGGACAGATCAATCCCTTGGAACCAATATTGAGTGTAGTCATACCAGGAAGGTGAGGGGAAGATGGGGGGAGAAAGGCAATCATTTGCAGAATAACTTTAGTGTCTCCTTTTGATATATATATATATATATATATATATTCCTAATTTTATTTCAGTAATATTTACAGCCTGCAGATAACATCTTACTTTTATTGTTACTGTTTGGTGAGACACTCTTTATGAGCTGTGGTTATATACTAAGAATTTTCTCAAGTAAATTTAAAACAGCATTTATGGGAAAAGCTCAAAAATTCCATATAGAATTTTAAAGTGGTAAAAAGCATTTGGCCCCAAAGTAAGGTTGTTAGAATTTATAATAGAGAAATCTAGGTAAAATAGTAAGAGACCAAGTCTTAACAGTAACCGAAAAACAAAACCCCTGCTGTTCAGTTGATTCAGACTCAGTAACCGTAAAGGACAAAGTAGAACTGTCCCATAGAGTTTCCAAGGCTGTAAATCATTTTGGAAAAAGACTGCCTCCTCAATCTCTCATGAAACAGATGGGGAGTTCAAAACATTGACCTTTAAGTTAGCATACAAGTGCTTAACAAATGCACCACCAGGACTACACTTACCAGTAAAAGGAAAACTGCAAATTACTAGAAAAGATGTTTTACAAATCTTGTATGATGTACATAAAGCAGATAAAGTAATTGCTTAAAAACCTAAAAGTTAAACACAAAAAAATGTCAGGGAAAACCAAGTAAAAATTGTTTATTTTTAAATTATAATGGCTTTTTAAATTCACTGTAATTTTTACAGTCAGATCTGAAAATTCTAAAAGGGATGGCATTGATAAAATTTTGCATTGTCCACTTTCTTTTTTATGGTTAATTCATAAATGCATACTCATCTAAATAAATGTAACAAATACCTTGCATTGGAAGTTGACAGAATTTGTTTTACATATTTTTATTCATTTGTTTCCACTTATCATCTGCAACCCAGGCTTCAGAGTGCACGTGCATGATAAAATTATCAGAAAACAAATTAGGAATACTAATCACTGCCCTCTTTCTTAGCCACTGAACTTTTTTCAACAGCCTGACTCAAGATCTCAGGACTGAAGGCCAACTAACTTGTACTCTTGTCACTTTATAAGGCAAAGAAATTTTTTAAAAACATTTTATTAGCGACTCATACAACTCTTATCACAATCCATCTATACATCAATTGTGTAAAGCACATCTGTACAATTTTTGCCCTCATCATTTTCAAAGCATTTGCTTTCCACTTAAGCCCTTTGCATCAGGTACTCTTTTTCCCCCCCTCAGTCCCCACTCCGCCCTCCCTCATGAGCCCTTGATAATTTATGAATTATTATTTTGTCACATATTGCCTTGTCTGACGTCTCCCTTCACCCCGTTTTCTGTTGTCCCTCCCCCAGGGAGGAGGTCACATGTAGATCCTTGTAATCAGTTCCCTCTTTCCAACCCCCTCTCCATTTACCCTCCTAGTATTGCCCCTCACCCACTGGTTCTGAAGGTATCATCCACCCTGTATTCCCTGTGCCTCCAGCTCCTATCTGCACCAGTGTACATCCTCTGCTCTATCCAGACTTGCAAGGTAGAATTCGGATCATAATAGTGTGTGGGGGGGGGGGGAAGGGGGAGAAAGCATTTAGGAACTGGAGGGAGTTGTATTCTTCATAGGTGCTACATCACACCCTGACTGACTCATCTCCTCCCCTAGACCCTTCTTCAAGGGTATCTCCTGTGGCTGACAAATGGGCTTTGGGTCTCCTCTCTGCACTTCCCCCTTCATTCACTATGGTAAGATTTTTTTTTGATGATGCCTTATACCTGGTCCCTTTGACACCTCGTGATCGCACAGGCTGTTGTACTTCTTCCATGTGGGCTTTGTTGCTTCTGAGCTAGATGGCCGCTTGTTCACCTTCAAGCCTTTAAGACCCCAGATGTTATCTCTTTTGATAGCCGGGCACCATCAGCTTTCTTCGCCACATTTGCTTATGCACCCGTTTGTCCTCAGTGATTGTATAATGAAGGTGTGCACCCAATGATATGATTTTTTGTTCTTTGATGTGATAACTGATCCCTTCAGAACCACGTGATCACACAGGCTGGTGTGTTCTTCCATGTGGGCTTTGTTGCTTATGAGCTAGATGGCCGCTTGTTTATCTTCAAGCCTTTAAGACTCCAGACGCTATATCTTTTGATAGCCCGGCACCATCAGCTTTCTTAACCACATTTGCTTGTTCACGCGCTTTATCTTCAGCGGTTGTGTCGGTAGGGTGAGCATTATAGAGTGCCAATTTAATAGAAGAAAGTATTCATGCATTGAGGGAGTGTTTGAGTAGATGCCAAATGTCCTTCTACCACCTTATTACTAAACCTATAAATATAGGCACATAGATCTAATTCACCAGCCTCATATATATATTTGCATATGTACATGTCTTTGTCTAGACCTCTACAAATGCCCTTTGCCTCTTAGCTCTTTCCTCTATTTCCCTTGACATTACTCATGTTCCACTATCATGCTCCGTCCCCACCTGGGTTTCAGCCATACCTCTTCATTACCTTACCCTTGATCATTCCCTACCAGGCCTGCCTCACCCACCTCACCACTATTTTGAATCCCTTTTTTTGACAAAGAAATGGCTAAATACAATCCTTTACAAGAAGAACCGCCAACATCTAGTTTGATGAAACCTGGTTTCACTGGCTATCATCCACAAGAGCCATCTAGCAAATTGTACTTATGAACATATAGTGATAGTGCATACTGCAGTGATCTTGTAGAAATAGTGCTTGCATTTAAATAACATTTAATAATTAAAAAAATAATAATTCCTAATTTAACTAACACCTATAGATATAATTTGATAATGTAGAATTCCTAGACTAAAAATATCTTTAAGAAATAATAGATTCATGTTAACAAAAGTCTTCCTGTTGACAGAATTAACCTAGTATCAATTGGCCTGGCACCTATAAGAATTCTGAAATTTCTCAGCTATTACCTTTTTGCACATGTCAGTGTAAGACAGAGAGCCAGAGAAAACACAAAGTCAGTAGCTTGAAAATCTGAAATGAAAGAAATTAGTTAACTTTTTTACTTGTAATGTTTCATAATTGCAGCTATTTTTGTATTTTCCTACTTTACTCCAGGTGCTGAAGATCTTTGTAACACTTTAATGCCATTTTAAATAAATGAAGCTGTTCGTCTTCCAGCACTGAATCCTTATATACTGAGAAATTAATATACTGAGGGCTAAGAATAAGAGTCTGAAAGAAAAAAAGAAAAAAAAATACAGATTGAGAAATTCAAGTCTCTATTTAAGTGTATTTGACCAAATCAAAACAAATTGGGATCAAATGAAGAAAGATGTAAGAACTCAATGTTTAACAAGAGTGTGCTATAATTGTTTAGAGTTTGCATTGTATACAGGAGGAAACAATTATATTTAAAATCAGAAATTTGTAGATATGAGTAATTGGTTATTGTTAAGGGCTGTGGGGTACTTCCAACTGCCAGTGGCCTATATATGATAGAAGGAAACATTGCACAGTCTAAAGTTTAACTCCCTCTTCACAATGCATTTGTTATTAAGGAAAATATATTCTGAGACAAACATGACAAGATAGACAATGTAGAGAGACCTACCTGGAATGTAGCCAGTAATAGTATGCTGACATATTCTGAAATACTTTGCCTTTAAATGGCATCAAACCCAGCGGGAAAGGCTAATAACCAATTTAAAACTCTCTGCCTAGTTTTATAACCTGTGTTAGTCTGGGTGGACTAGAGAAACAAATCCATGGACACACACATATGTGTCTAACAAAGAGATTTATATACAAAAGCAACTGAACATTGACAAAACAGCCCAACCCAGTCCAGATCAATTCCATAAGTCTTGTGTTATCCCATATGTCTGATACCAATCTATAAAATCCTCTTCAGACTCATGAAACACATGCGATGAAACCAAATTCAGGATGATCACCAGCCACTGGGTAGAAAGTCTTTGGGTCCAGTGGCATTGTAAGCATCTCAGCGTTGGCAGGCATCTCTCTGTGGCTTCTCTGGCTTCAGAGGTCTGGTTGCATCCATGTGACTTGTCTTCTGAAAATGTCTCCCAGGGAGTGGCACAGAGCAAAGTGTCTTCCGCCTCCAAGGAGGAAGTACCAGATTTCCCAGAATTCTCAGGAGAAGGCCATGCCCACACAGAGGTCTCAGTGGCTATCTCCAGATTGACAGCCTAGACTCCACTTCTACACTCTTAATCCTTAAACTGGCACCAGATTAGGTGACTACCACACCTATTAAATTCTAGTTCATTGGGATTTTATTCATTTCTCTGCTCAAGTAGAATTTTCATCTCAACTATATAATGTCTGCTTGGAAATCTTAATAGTGTTATATCTATTTAGGATTTTTATTTGTTTATTTATAAGCATAATATATCCACTCACTGCTGTTAAGTCTATCCCAATTCATACAGATGCTGAAAGATAAAGTAGAAATGTGCAAGGACCTTCGGGAGGGTCCAAATGGGCTCTTTGTGTGGAATATGATTTTCACTTTATGAAATTGAAAACATTACACTTTCAGTTTATTGTTAACAAATTGGATTGTGAATGAGATGAACAAAAATTCCTTAGAACACACTGTATATTAAAGGACTAACACATGTGCTAAAAGTTCACAAATTGCCAACCAAGTCAATCTACTTTGTAAAGCTACTTAAAAGAATTAAAACCCTGCCAGCTTGTCACAGAAAATACAGTAAATTGTATAAGAGGAAGAAAAAGGTTTGCTTGAAGCAACCATTAAATCCCAAAGATGACAAAGAAAAGAAACCTAAGACTTTCTTTGACCCATCCCTCTTATAAATTTGAATTGAACCTGAGAAAAAAAGTTGAGAGCAAAATCTTTACTGGTAACTTCTAATTATTGACATTTAAAATGAAAAGTTAAAAAATGTGCTGAGACAAGCCATTGTGGGATTATAAAAAGACTTCTCAGCTTTGTCTCCCCCAAATATATGCCAAACATTAGAGGCTATGTGCCAGCATATGGTAGAAGGTTAGATGCTTAGAGACAGTCAGTTGCCAGACTACTGTCTGGGCCTCCCATAAGTAGGGTCCACTCCTTGCTGTTAAGGACAATGGGCTACTTCTCCCTAAAGGCTTGGGACCATCAGTTTGGTTCCTGTAGGTGGAGTTTACACCCTATTGACAATGGTTTCTATGGAGAGACAGAGAACAGGTCAAACCTGCTCAGTGACCTCCAAAGTTAGGCTGCCATCCTGAATCTAGGATCCGCCCTTCTTGTCACATGTGTGCCCCGAATCCCTCCCCTTCCTATTGCATTTAAATCCCTAGATTGTCCCCCTCTCATTGCTGTATAAACTATAGTGCAACCCCTTCCTGTGACGTATGTCTTTACTTGTGATTAGTGGTTTTGCACCCCCCCCAAAGATATATAAGCCTCTGTTAGCAATAAAGATGCCCTTTGGCCCCTCTCCACTCCCCCATCCTCTCTCCCCTGTGTCCTCGCTCCCCCATTCCCTTTCCCCTTATCCTCCTTCCCCTCCCCCTCTCTTGCCCTTCAGTCTCCCATCTGCAAGAAGACCACCAAGCAGGCTTGAGGTGAGCATGTTACCATGAAGTGTGTCTGACTCCATTATTTCAAACTCTCTTCTATCTCTCATGGTCCCTATGCCTTTATTATAATCTTTATATATTTTTACCATACAATTGCATCTATCAAGTCCATGGTTAGTCGTGGGGGCTCGCCTTTCCCCCACAAGCCATGTACAGCATTCTTGCTCCAATATATACTTTCGTATGCCCTCCAATTTGGGGGAAAAACTCATAATGTCCTCTCCTAAAGAATCAGTGATTAGCCACAAGTACCATCAGGAAGGTTATGGTTTGAATTATGGCCAAAAAGCAACTTTGTAGCCTTAGAATAGGATGCCCAGGTGAGCAAGTTAATTCTTAATACATGAAACATTTCTCAAGGAAGAAAATTATTCAAAATGAGTTTGCTTCCTACAAGGTACTAGTTTCAAATTTGAATATACGGTTCCTTCTTCAGAAATAAATCCACTAATATAATTATATTTCAGTATTTTAAAATGCCAACAAATATTTTAGTTATTACACAACATGTGGAGACGATGTGCGTTTGTTTTTTTTTTTTTTACTTGGGTTGCAGAGGTCGAGGATGGAGATTTTTCAGCAGAACAGAGTTTTCTGGGTTCATTACAGGTAGGTCAAGTTATACGGGATCAGGGGCAGGTAGACACTTGTCTGTGTGTTCTCAGAGAAAAGTTTTTCAGAGAGGGATAAGTCGTTTGCGAGTGGTGGTAGTGTGACTGGTAAGTATGGTTGATTAAATTAGGCCTGCCATACATTAACTTGAACGGGCATAGGAAAGGGGGAGCGAGGAGTGGCATGGATTCAAGTAGGGCTAGTGGAGGCAGGTTATTGATGACTGATATAGTTTTAGCGTTAGTTTGATTTTTATTTTTTAATGGCTCGAAGTCTACGGGGTATGTAGGCACCACTGAATATCTATTGAAAATGACGCTTGTGTGATTTGAGACACAAAGTACAGGTTGTAGGAGCTGAAGAAGATCATGGGGCTTTATATGCAGGGAATGGTGGCCTTGATAGATCAGATCTTCGGCTGGGTTGGTGGGGAGAGCTATTTACTTATTGTTTACGATGGGGGACATTTTAGTTGTTAGGATTTTTTTTTTAGCTAAGTGGAGTGCTCGAGTGAGAGCAATGAGTTTTGCTTTCTGAGAAGTGGTTCCATTTGGGAGACGTGCAGCTTCCCAGAACTGATCAAGTGAAACTACAGTATAGGTGGCTACGACAGAACTGTTACCAACAATCAAAGTTAGATCTGGATCAGGATAGGGCTGATTGAAAAGTTGAGGTCGCTGTAGTGTTAGTTCTTCAATTGCTTGCAGATAGGAGAGACTGCTAGGTTCTGGTGAGTCCAGGAGCTGAGGCAAGAGAGTCGCTGGGTTTAGAGAGGGAGCCTAGTGCAAGGTTATGTTTGGGTTTTCAATAAATATAAAGTGGATATTTTGTAGGCGGTTGGAAGACAGTAAAGACAGGACTTGGTGTGAGAGAAGGTTTTGCAGTTTGTGGGTAGATAACGTCTGATAGGCTCTCTTAGTGTTAGTTTGAGAGCTTCTTTTGTAAGGGCGGCAGCTGCTGCCAGGGCCCATAGGCATGGCTGCCAGCCTCTGACTGTCATATCTAACTGTTTGGACAGATAAGCTACTGGAGAGTGGGTGGACCCTAGGGGCTGAGTCGGGACTGCAGCTGCTGAGCCCTGCCTTCTATCCGTGTAGAGAAAGAAAGGTTTACTGGGCTTTGGTAAATGTAAAGGCAGAGACTTGAGGAGAGTTTATTGGAGTTTGTTACAAGGTTGCTTTGTTTAATTGATTTTAGAAGCCTAGCAGGGGTGGCTGCTATGAAGTAGATACCTTGTCTGCTTTGCTGCTTCCCTGTGTTCCCTGGAAACTATCAGTTTGATGTCCTTTACACTGTCTTCAACTGAATATGTAAGTTTTATGAACTAAGTTTCAGGAAAGGGTTAAAGGTCTGCTGGGAGTCGTTTTGGTTGCAACTCATGAAGACTGCTGCGAACACCCATGGGGAGTATAATGGTTTAGTTATAAGGGTGAAATTGGGGATCTAATGTAAAGTATTTGTTCACTCAAAGTCAGTGGTTGGAGGTTCTTTATGACTTAGTGTTTATTTAGAGTTAAACTCTGAGTGGTGGGCATGGGGCAGTCTTAAACAGCAGCTGAACAGATAAGAGTGTCTTGGAGAGAAAGAGAAGTTAAGGGAGTTGGGCTGTGTCTGTTTTTTTATAAAATCATTTTATTAGGGGCTCATACAATTCTTACCACAATGCATACATACATCAATTGTGTAAAGCACATTTGTACATTCATTGCTCTCATCATTCTCAAAACATTTGCTCTCCACCTAAGAGCCTGGTATCAGCTACTCATTCCACCCCCCCTCCCTGATCCCCTGTCCCTCATGACCACTTGATAATTTATAAATTATTATTTTGTCATATCTTGTCCTGTCCGACGCCTCCCTTCACCTACTTTTTTCTTGTCCATCCCCCAGGGAGGAGGTCTCATGTAGATCCTTGTTATCGTTTCCCCCTTTCCAACCCACCCTCCCTCTACCCTCCGAGTATCGCCACTCACACCCCTGGTCCTGAAGGGATCATCTGTCCTGAGTCCCTATTTTTCCAGTTCCTATCTTTACCAGTGTACATCCTCTGGTCTAGCCAGACTTGCAAGGTAGAATTCGGATCATGATAATCGGTGGGAGGAAGCATTTAGGAACTAGAGGAAAGTTGTATGTTTTATCGTTGCTACATCACACCCTGACTGGCACGTCTCCTCCCAGAGACCCTTCTGTAAGGGGATGTCCAGTGGCCTAAAAATGGACTTTGGGTCTCTACTCTGCACTGCCCCCTTCATTCACTATGATAAGATTTTTTTGTTCTGATGATGCCTGATACCTGATCCTTTGACACCTTCGACAGGCTGGTGTATTTCTTCCATGTGGGCTTTTTTTCTTTTGAGCTAGATGGCCAATTGTTTACCTTCAAACCTTTGAGACCCCAGACACTATATCTTTTGATAGCTGAGCACCATCAGCTTTCTTCAGTACATTTGCTTATTCACCTGCTTTGTCTTTAGTGGTTGTGTCGGGACGGTGAGCATCCTACAATGCCAATTGAATAGAAGAAAGTATTCTTGCATTGAGGGAGTACTTGAGTGGAGATCCAATGTCCTTCTGTTAATTCTAAACCTATAAATATATGTACATAGATCTATTTCCCCATCCTCATATATAACTATATTTGCATATGTACATGCCTTTATTTAGACCTCTATAAATGCCTTTGCCTCCTAGCTCTTTCCTCTATTTCCTTTGACTTTCCCCTTGCCCCACTATCATGCTCAGTCTTCATTTGGGTTTCAGTTATTCCTCTTGGTTATATTACCCTGATCATGCCCTACCAGGCCTCCTACACCTTCCTCACCACCGATTTGGATCACTTGTTCCCGTGTCCCTGGATTTGTTAATACCACTACCTTTCCCGCCACCTCCCCTTCTCCCATGTTCCCCCAAAACTGTCAATCTGGTTGTTTTCTCCTCCAGATTGTTCATCCAGTCTATCTTATTTAGACAGACCTGCAGAGATATTAGCATGCACAAAAACAAGAAAGAGCAAAACCAAGCAACAACATACAACAAAATAACAAACCCATGACAACAAAACACAAGAAAGAAAAGCTTATAGTTAGTTCAAGGACTGTTTGTTGGCCTTTAGGAGTGTTTTCCAGTCCAGTCTGTTGGGGCACCATGCCTGGCCTCAAAGTCCACCTTCAGCATTCCCTGGGGACCTCACCCTTCCATTCCCTTGCTGTTCTGTTGCAGCCCTTTAATGATTTGCTTTGGTGCGACGTGATTAGACTGGGCGTAATTCCCACAGTGTCTCCGGTGTTGGGCTATGGGTAAGTGAGGGACCTCATATCTTATAGTGGGGCTGGCCATGTGTTCCTCTCTGTGGACTGGCTGCTCTAATCAGGAATATCGTCCTCACGGACTGGTAAGCCAGGATGTGCTCCATTCTCTCCTCATCCCCCATCATCTGCTATCGTGTGCTCCAATCAGATATGTCTTTCTCGCGGAGCTGCATATTCAGTGCTGTCCTTTGAAATAAATTCTTATGGGGGGCGGGGCAGGTGTCCACGTAATAGTTGGAATTGGGGCCAGCCCCTCAAGGGCTGTGTCTGCTTTAGAATTGTTTTAGGAGAAGCTGAAGGTAAAGGCAAATGAATGCTGAGCAGCTGGATTAAGGGAGATGGTAAAAAAATAAAAGGCGTCATTAAAGGTGGGGTGACTAAAGCCTTGGATGGACGACCTTCTCTTCCCATAACCAAAAACAGGGAAGGTGAAGTTGAGCTCCAGAAGGAGGGAGGACTGAAAAGACTGTGTTCACAAAAAGGAAAACAGCTTACCTGCTGCCACGATCGCTACCCTGGGCACCGCGTAGTGGGGGGTAACTGAGGTTGCTGAGTGAGGGGCTGCTTAGTCAGTTGTTGTCCGTGGCTATGTCAAGCAGTGTTAATGGCAATTCAAGGTTTGGAGAGACTGACCTTCCATGACTCAGCGCCAAGGGGCAGTCACTTCTTTAGTGGTCCTGCTGACTGCATGATGAGCAAGGCTCAGTGGGTGGCCGGAGATGTGGCAATGCTTAACCCACTGCCCTTCCTGGTCACATGTGGAGCAGGGTCCCAGCACCAGGCTACTGTTAGGGTTACTGTTGAAGTTGCTGTTTTCTGAAGTCTTCTGACCCCTTCCTCCCGCCAGCCTCAGGGTGGCAATCAAGACTTGGGCTTGCCAGCTTGTACCTTGGTGGGCTGGGGATTCCAAAACTGCCCCAGCCTGTTCTTCTCAGGCGTTAAAACTTTAAATGCCATGTTTACCAGGTCGCGGATGGGGGTCTGAGGGCCATCCTCAGCTTTCTAAAGTTTAAATATTATATTAAGTGAAGTTGTAAGCCTGAGTAAGGGATTAGAATGTTTTAATAAAGGTGATGGGGTTTTGTGAGAAAACATTTACCTGCCTTTATATCTTGGAGAGGTCTGTCAGGAAGAACGGTGTATGGGACCTGACCGGCTTTTCTGCTCTGGCAGATTAGAGGGAGGGGACAGACAAGGTTATGGTGGGAATGGATATGGCTGGCAACAGGAGACAGGTGATGGCAATTGTGAAGTTTGGGAGGTTGCAGGTGTTGCCTCTGAGGAGGCTGAGTAGGGAAGGATCCTGGAAGGGGGAAGAGAGAGAGATGTGTGTGTGTGTGAGAGAGAGAGAGACAGACAGACTCTAGGTTGGACGGGTCCAGCTCTGGGGAGTGGGGACGGGTGTTGGGGATGCAGCCGCCAGAGCCTCTGGGAGTTGAGGGGGTAGTGGAGGGAGGTGATGATGAGGGGCATCCAAAATATGGAGGAGGCCTTACTGGGGGTGCAGAAAAGGAGCCAGGGGGTTCAGAGAAAGATGAGGGGGAGTACTGTCAGGGGCCTGATTGAGAATGTTTGATTAATAGAGCTTGAGCAGGGTGACAGGCAGTAAATAGAGAGGGATGGGCACGGAGAAAGAAAAAGGCCTGAACATACGTAACCTCACACCATATTTGAGTTTGGTGACAAAAATTGTTGAGGTTGCAGAGAATGTTGGAATCGAAAGTCCTGGCCAGTGTGACTCATTGTCCAATTGGGATTGTGGCCACACTTGGGTTACAGAAAAAGACCGGATGCTTAGGGAGATTATATGGAGCCAGGCCCAGTTCAGTGAGATTGGTCGGGAGGCATCCCAAGGGACTGTCTCTAGGAGGCTTAGAGAGTGAGGTTTCTGTGGTGTCTTAACTACAAGAGGTACAGTCTGAAGAGAAGGATGTCTCCTGATCCCCGTCCGTACCCGTCAGTCAGGAGGTGGCCCGGTCACCCTGAGAGGTGTCCCAGTCAGAGGCATCCTGGTCCAGGCCCAGTGGGAGAGTTCTGGACTCCCTAGAACAGGAAGGTTCCCTGGTGCAGGCCCACAACTTTAACAGGCAGACAGGGACCTTTGGTCAGTGACAGTGAAAGACACAGCAGGAAGCTAGGGAGGGGGACAGGCCTGGCTCTGTGGCCAGCTGAATGAAAGTCTTGTAGATAAGGTCTGAGAACCGGCACTGCAGAACTGCTAGGGAGAAGGAGGAAGTAGATTTTATAGTAAATCTGAGAGCAGGCAACATAGACCTGCCAGCACGAAATACACAAACAGGTAGAAAAAGCTCAGACACACTCTGCAGTCTAGTCAGAGGTGCAGTGACTGCTAGGCACTCACTTGTAGATGGGAGGATGGCAGCTGAGAGGTCCTGGTTCAAGGGAAGGGGGGATGGAGGACAGAGGGGTGTCACACCTCCCCCATATGTGGGCAGGGGCACGTCAGGACACCTTACGCCTCCTGGGTTGCAAGCACCAAGATGAGAGGTTGAAAATGGAAGATGGTGCTGCGCACCAGCCAGAGGAAGGCCGGGGCAGCAACGAGGCCCCCTCCTGTTGTTCCCGGGTCTTTCAACACCAAGATGAGAGGTTGGAGATGGAGACATGGAACAGAGATAGAATTTAGCTAGGAATGTGAAGTTGAGAAAGATTTTATTAAGGCAGGGAAAGAACTCCCGGGAGGGAAAGGAGAGCAGAAAAAGGGACTTCCTGGGGCATCTTGAGCCCCTGGGCAGGTTCTGAGAACCAAAAAGTTAGGTCAGGGAAATCGCGTCTGGCAGTGAGGCAGTGGGACGTAGATAGGGCTTGAGCCAAGGACGTATGTACTGGAAGGCCTTCTGATGCTGCAGCTGCAGGGTCTGAGTCAGGATGTGGTCTGTGTGTAAATCATGCCGGAACCTGAGGGAAGGGGCTGTACAGACCCAGCCCAGAGAGATAAGCTCCTTGGAATGCTGGAGGTAGGAACTGCACAGTCCAGCTCTGGCCTTGAGAGGCCGGGGAAGGGGCCGCACAGTCCAGCAGGCTATCTTTTGGGAGAGCTGGGAGAAGCAGCTGCATGGTCCAGACCTGGCCCAAACACATGTATTTCAAGTGGTCAAAAAGTAAGTAGCATGCACAGAATCTTAAGATAACTTGTCCTTGAATGGGAGCTTCCTTTCAAACACTTGAAATCTATAAGATGTACCTAAAAATGTACTACTGTGGAAAATGAAGACTACTTAAATTGAATGGAGGGAGGGGAAACTTGTGGTTTTTCTTGGCAATATATTGCTCTAACACTCTCCTTTGAGTGACTGACCAAGTTTCATATTTTCTTTAGACATAATTAGGTGCCTGAGGTTTTGTAGGATAACTCTGATGCTGTAGGAATTCTACCATTTTGCTAGTACTCATGGGGGTTTTGGGTCCACCACTCCATTAGAACTATTGACTCCATATTAATTTGGGGTAAAAATCTTACAAAGGGGTGTGCTTCTAAGTATCTAGATACACATTCTATTTTAAGGCTCTATGCCCAGTTTTCATAAATTGTTCTTGGTAGCCCAGTTATCATCCCTGACCATCTTGTGTCATGTGTTCATTATTTCCCAGAGCCCAGCTAAATGTATTATCTTCTACTCCTTTTTGACCTTCTTCGAGGTCTTCCAAAAGTCTGAAATTGTGAGGGACTTTCACTCCCAAAGCTGTGGTGGCTGCCATATTGTAGCCTACAAATGTATATATGTTAGTTTATTGTGCCAACCTGGCTGATAAGCACATGTGGGGTTAATTGAAGAGCAGAGGGATAAATGGCTCCGTGAGCCTCACCTTTTAGTTGGACCAGGGTGCAGCTGCCTTAGCCAGTTCCTGCTTCAGCTGGCAAGGCTCACTTCCTGCAAGACATCCCTGAGGAGAATCCACATGGACCTACCCTGAGGCAGCCCTGGGTGCTGGAGCAGCCATGTGGAGACCCCTGCCAGTGCTGAGATGCTTACACATTCACTGATTCAGCGTTTCTCCTGCAGACGGCATCATAGTGTGTGTTTTGTGAGATGGAGGAAGACTTTGTGGATTGGTGTTGGACATATGGGTTAATGGGTTAATGTTGGACTTGTGGGCTTGGGCAGCACTGGGATGGGATATTTTCTTGAAGTGCACTTACCCTTTAAGTATAAAACTCTCTCATATATATATATATATATATATATATATATATATATATATATATATATATATATATATATATATATGAATTTCTGTGGATTTGTTTCTTTAAAGTACCCAGACTAACCCTATCTATCTTTATCTATATTTCTATATGTAATGTACATATCTGTATAGTCTTAGCTGCTTATTATAAAATACAAAATTGAATAGCAATATTGAATCTGAAGATACTGATAGGATTCAAAGAGCATCCTATCAGTAAAGAGTTGTGAAGAACATCCATTGGAATATCATCCTGCTCAGTTTAAAATAAGCCCTCTGAGATATTCAATATGATTGAGAGTCAGGAGTGGAGCACATCTTCTGGACCCATAGAACCCTGTGAACTTAGATCCACAGGACAGCTCTGGTACCAAAGAAATAGGAGCAGAACCAGGAGCCAGACCACGAAACAGTGGTGTAATTTCCAGAGAGCATCTAGGCCAGTGGTTCTCAACCTGTGGGTCACGGCCCCTTTGGGGGTTGAATGACTCTTTCACAGGGGTTGCCAAAGACCATTGGAAAACATATTTCCTATGGTCTTAGGAACCAAGACACCACTCCTCTGTCTCCAAATGGGTCCGCCCACATGCAGATATTCCCACAAAGTAGTACCTGGCATGAAGACTGTTAATCATGCTATACCACACTTCAAGACAAAATTTCACCTATTTGTAAACATTTCATAATATATAATTACATATTGTTATGTGATTAACCACTATGCTTTAATTATGTTCAATTTGTAACAATGAAAATATAGCTTGTATATCAGATATTTGCATGACCATTCTTAACAGTGGCAAAATTACAGTTATGAAGTAGCAATGAAAATAATTTTATGGGCGCGCGCGTCCGTGTTTGAATGGCTGGCAGTGGGGCTTAGCCGGGAGCCCAGGGACTCTCTGGTCTGGGCGGACACGAGTGGTTTCTCGAGCCGTACAGCTGGTCTGAAGCGCCGCAGTACCATGAGGCGCCAGTATTTAAGAGATGATGGAATCTGAAACCCACAATGTTAAAAAACAGAACTTTTATAATAATTCTGAGGATCATTCCACTGATCTTCCCAGAAAAAGGAATTCTGATTTCATTAATAAGAACATGAAGGAGGTTAAGAAATCTCCGAAACAGTCGGCTGCTTACATAAATAGAACAGTTGGACTAGCTGTGAAGAACCCAGATAAACTACGGAAGGCGATCTATTACAGAAAGAAAGTTCATCGTCCTCTCCCCAGTCCTTGTTACAGAAAGAAACAGGCCCCTAGAAGTGGGGGCTGTGTCATGGCAAATAAAGAAAATGAACTGGCTTGTGCAGGCCACCTACCTGACAAATTATGCCATGATAGTCGAACATATTTGATTAACTCCAGTGATTCTGGTTCTTCACAGACAGAAGGCCCATCATCAAAATATAGTGGCTTTTTTTCTGAGGTTTCTCAGGACCATGAAACAATGGCGCAAGTTTTGTTCAGCAGAAATGTGAGGTTAAATGTAGCTTTGACCTTCTGGAGGAAGAGAAGTATAAGTGAACTTGTAGCCTATTTGGTGAGGATAGAAGATCTTGGGGTTGTGGTGGATTGACTTCCTATACGCACCAGTAGTTTACAGGAAGAAGAACAATACATCTAAGTCACTTGGCTGCTGTGTAGACTTGTTACCTCTAGTAAAGTCACTACTTAAGAGCAAATTTGAAGAGTATGTCATAGTTGGTTTAAACTGGCTTCAAGCAGTTATAAAGAGGTGGTGGTCAGAATTGTCATCCAAAACAGAAATTAAAAATGATGGAAATATTCAGATTTTAAAACAACAGTTAAGTGGGTTGTGGGAACAGGAAAACCATCTGACTTTGGTTCCAGGATACACTGGTAATATAGCTAAGGATATCGATGCTTATTTATTACAATTGCATTGAGAAGTTTCCTCTACTAAAGAATGCGTGGTGGTCCAGAACATCCCAGGACTGTATGATTTCCCGGGGGAAAAAATGTCTCTTCTGAAAACTTTGAACTATGGAAGAAATAAAAAACATTTTTTTCTTTTAAATAGTCACACAATGAAACCACTAATGAAATCCTAACAATCTACTTCACATTGAAGTGGGAAAATATCCCAAAGGAGCAACTTCAACTTCAATGAGGTGAAAGTGCACTATGAAGATTGTTGGCCATTGCTGCGTTTGGAATTTATATGTTTAAGAACTACTGGATCTTAATGCACTCCTGCATATTGCATAAGATAACTTATACTATGTGGAAAAGTAACAGAGGACTTAATACTAGGAACCACAAAGACCAATCATCATGAATTTTCTTAAGATTGTGTTTTATAAGAATACACTTAAATGTGTGCAGCTATTGTCTTATGTTGAAAAGACTGAAAGTTTGAAACATCATAGCAAATAATCCATATTAAATTGTTTTCCTTCACACTGAGATACTACTGTGTGTGCAAAATGCCTTAATTATTAATAAGCCAACGTGTTAAAATACCAAGATCAGTTTTTAAAAAAAGAAAACGAACCATGCTTCTGACGTGTTAAAAATCATGGAATTAAACCACAGGTTTACATCCATGTAAAAAAAAAGAAAATAATTGTATGGGGGGGGGGGGTCACTTCAACATGAGGAACTGTATTAAAGGGTTGCAGCATTAGCAAGGTTGAGAACCACTGGTCTAGGCATTTGCTGATCCCTGGAAGTTCAAGCTGATTGCCTTCGGGCTGAAACTAACTCAAGTGTGGTACTCTAAGCAATTAACTCAAGGAGCTGAGTTTACTCACCTACAGAGCTTGAGCTGCAGGCCTTTAGTTTGAAGCTTATGGTATGTGTTTTGGAAATGTATTAGCATCCCTGAAAGAACCTTATAATATGTTCTGGTGAACAATTGTACCCTGAATATTTCTCACTTGGATTACACTGAATATTAGAACCTAACTAAAAAATTAAATTGTGTTTGGGACAACACATTTCTGAAACCCTCTTGTATATATATCCCTCTTGTATAGATTAATATATTCATAGATGGAGGATATATTGAGAATATGGAGAAACAATGGCTTCATACATACATTTTTTGCTTAATACATTTTTCTACAGCCCAGGTAACTGTCAAGTAAGCATTGGACTGCTAATCACAAGGTGCTTGGTTCAAACTCAACAATGATTTAATGGGAGAAAGGTGAAGCTTTCTGTTACTGTAGAAATTTAGAGAAACCCTATATAGGGTCATTATGAGTTGGAATCTAAAATTATTGTGGGAATATTTTGGATATTTTAAATATATATGTATATGTAAATATATATATGTAAAAATGAATTTAAAGATCATGGATTTATTTTACTGACATTTTAAACCAACTCATACTAACAACTCAAGATTAATATTTTGGTAATTCTAATAATACAAAATACTGCCTCTTATTCATTTCAGGCTCCTACTATCTCAAGCAATTCTCATGACATAAAATAATAATTAGACATTAGCCAAGAGAAATTATTTGGTGCACTGAAATCTTGTAAAGGTAGAACACAATCTGTAACAAGATTTTATTAGGGCACCATAGGAGACAGCATCAAAAAGTTGGTGAGAAAATTTCCATTTTTCTTAAATCTTTCCATGAAACTTTTGAAGTTCTCATGTATGAGGGTGCAAATAGCTAAAACCTTTCACTTAGAAGGCAAAAAGTCTATAAGCCTACCATGGCCCTTATTGCTCTTGAATTGGAAATAGAAATAATTATTTTACCAGCAAGATTCAAGCTGAACATAGGTACATGGAGTTGGACAACTACTTCTGATTATCATCCAATCATTACTAATTTGTATCATTTAACTGAGAACCAACAAAGAAATGACATTGCCAGAGTTTCATTTTAGCATACATACAAAAAGGTTGTATATTACTCGGAACATGGTCAAAACTACATATGGGGAAATAGTAAGGTATCTTGACCTCCTCCTTGAAAACCAGATAGGTTATCTGTTGCCGTTTAAAGAAGCATCTCAAAAATGTAGGGGCTTAAAACAATGTTAACTTATTGATTGCCATGGGGGTCTGTGGGTTGGTTGGATAGTTAGGATAGTTTTGCCATCACAGTAGGATGGCTAATGTGGAGTATTTAAGATCACCTCAATGACTGATCTGGATATGGTTCTGGCTCATTTATTCTCCACGTGGTTTCTCATTCTCCTAGAAAGGTTTGCGTACATGGTGGCCACGGAGAGAAGGGTGAAATCAGAAGTGACCGACCTCTTGAGAATGGAATTGTTAATTTCCAACTCACAAAATAATTCCCACCACATTATAGAAATCAAAGTGGGACCAGACTTTAACCCAGTGCTGCAAGGTGTGAATGCAACATACCGGCGTGGAGTAGGGAACCAGTGGAGAGGTCTGGGAGGCTGGCCCCAGCACCAAAAATTGGATTCCTGCCCCTTCCCCAAGAAGAATTTCTTTCAAGGGACGACATTGATTCTGCTGCTCCGGGAGATGGACATATCTGATTGGAGCATACGGGAGGAGATGAAGGGGCAGGAGGAGACAGTGGAACACAGCCTGGCCCACCAGGCTGTGAGGATGATGTTCCTGAGTAGAGCAGTCAGTCCACAGAGAGAACAACATGGCTGGCCCCACTATGAGACATGATGCCCCTCAGTGACCAAGGGCGATACAGGGGACTGCACCGGAGACACGGTGTGGGAGTTGCGCCTGACCTGATCCCACCACACTGAGGCGAGACACTGGGGGGGGGGGGTGTGTGCAGCGGAACAGCAAGGGAATGGAGTGGCAAGGTCCCCAGGGAGTGCTGAAGGTGGACTTTGGGGCCAGGGCATGGTGCCCCAACAGACTGGACTGGAAAACACTAAGGGTCAACAAGCGATCCTTGAACTAACTACAAGCTTTTCTTTCTTGATGTGTTTTGTTTTGTTCTTTGTCAGTGGTTCGTTGTTGTTGTTTTGTTGTCTGGTTGTATACTGTTGCTTTGTTTTCCTCTGTCTTGTTTTCGTGCATATTATTGTCTCCACAGGTCTGTCTAAATAAGACAGGCTGGATGAACTATCTGGAGGAAAAACAGTGGGACCGACAGTTCCGGGGGGACTTGGGATTGGGGGAGGTGGGGGGTGGGAAGGAAGTGGTGTTAGCAAACACAGGGACAAGGGAACAACATGGGACCCAAAATGGTAGTGAGAGGGGAGTGGCAGGACTGGTAGGGAATGATCAAGGGTAAGGTTACGTAAAGAAGAGATATAGCTGTAACCCAGGTGGGGACGGAGCATGGTAGTAGGGCAGGAGGAAAGTCAAGGGAGATGGAAGAAAGAGCTAGGAGTCAAAGGGCATTTATAGGGGTATAGACAAAGACATGTACATGCAAATATATATATGAGGATGAGGAAATAGATCTATGTGTCTATATTTATAGGTTTAGTATTAAGGTGGCGGAAGGACCTTGGGCCTCTGCTCAAGCACTTCCTCAATGCATGAATACTTTCTTTTATTAAATTGGCACTATATGATGCTCACCCTCCCGACACAACTGCTGAAGCCAAAGCGGGTGAACAAGTAAATGTGGTGAAGAAAGCTGATGGTGCCTGGCTGTCAAAAGAGATAGCGTCTGGGTTCTTAAAGGCTTGAAGATAAACAAGCGGCCATCTAGCTCAGAAACAACAAAGCCCACATGGAAGAACACACCAGTCTGTGTGATCACGTGGTCCAGAAGGGATCAGTTATCAGGCATCAAAGAACAAAAAATCATATCATTGGCTGCACACCTCCATGATACGATCGCCGAAGACAAACGGGTGCATAACTAAATGTGGCGAAGAAAGCTGATGGTGCCCGACTATCAAAAGAGATAACATCTGGGGTCTTAAAGGCTTGAAGGTGAACAAGCGGCCATCTAGCTCAGAAGCAATAAAGCCCACATGGAAGAAGCACACCATCCTGTGCGATCACCAGGTATCAAAGGGACCAGGTATAAGGCATCATGCAAATATATATATACCATAGTAAATGAAGGGGGAAGTGCTGAGTGGAGACCCAAAGCCCATTTGTTGGCCACTGGAGAGCCCCTCACAGAGTGGTTTAGGAGAGGAGATGGGTCAGTCAGGGTGTGATGTAGTACCAATGAAGAACACAGCTTCCCCCCAGATCCTGGATGCTTCCTCCCCCCAACTACCATGATCCGAATTCTACCTTGCAGGACTGGATAGGGCAGAGGTTCTATACTGGTGCATATGGGAGCTGGAGGCACAGGGAATCCAGGGTGGATGATGCCTTCAGGACCAAGGGTGTGAGGGGTGATACTGGGAGAGTAGAGGGTGAGTGGGTTGGAAAGGGGGAACCGATTACAAGGATCCACATGTGACCGACCTCCTCCCTGGGAGACGGACGGCAGAGAAGGCGGGAAGGGAGACTCCGGATAGGGCAAGATATGACAAAATAACAATCTCTAAATTATCAAGGGCACATGAGGGAGGGGGGAGCGGGGAGGGAGGGGAAAAAAAGAGGACCTGATGCAAAGGGCTTAAGTGGAGAGCAAATGCTTTGAAAATGATTGGGGCAAAGAATGTACGGATGTGCTTTATACAATTGATGTATGTAAATGTATGGATTGTGATAAGAGTTGTATGAGCCCCTAATAAAATGTTAAAAAAGAAATCAAAGCCCTGACCAAAATCAAAGAATCAGGAAAAAGTCCTTACATTTTGATAGGGAAAGGCAAAATAATTGTGCTTCTAGCTGCCATGGAAGTGGCATAGAGTTCATTTGCACTCATAATGATATTTCTAGTACAGTGTAGCACTGACCTTCTGAGTCTCCAGGGCTGTAAATCTGTACAAGAGCACACAGTTTTTCCTTTCTTCCAGGGAGTGCCTGGTAGGGTCTAGGTTCACTGAGAGATGAGAACTGTATGGTCTATTACAAAGGGAGGCAAGTTTTTGAGACAGAATAGTCAATTCTGTTTCTTACAATTTAAAAATGCATAAATACATTTTATAAATAAAAATAACCATCATCTGCATAATGTCCTTTAAGATTTTTCAATTCTACTTTATAGCCGCATATACATAATGAAAAAGCTGCATGTGGCTCCCAAGCCACAGTTTGCTGACCCTTGGTCTATTAAAACAGCATTTTTTTTTACTTCAACAACTACAGTATGTTTCATCCAGCTTTATTTTCTTCTCATGAAAATGTAATCATGGCGTAACTTAAATTTATACATAATTTTAATGGATTAAGATAAAGGAAATTAGAAACAGAAGAACACAACAGAAAAGATAAATATTTTAAAATATATTTTAAAATGTCTTAAAAGAGAACACACACCATTAAAGAATGTGTTATAAATAACTGTATCTACAAATAAAAATAGACGCGTATTCCTTTGCAGTTTTAGAAAATAGTCTTAAATGTATTTGAATTGATTCTCACAATTGTGTGAAGGTTTGATAAGAGGAACTATTAGTCCCGTCTGAAAGATTATATTCAAATATGTACTAAAAAACAACACTGGTGAACAATGAAGACATAGCATTCAAGTTTCCTAAGTTTCATGATTATTTAATTATATTTTAATAGTATAATAATATAATATTATCTCCATATAATGGAAAATAATTTAAAACAGGTATCATCTACATACTCTAAATCATCATAGTATTTAGAATATTGTTTTCCCTTTTCTTATAATTTTATTATTTTATTAATAGGTTTTGTTTAATATTCATAATGGAAAAAGAAAGTGTCATTGTTTGATTTATTATTAAATGTATTCATTGTGGTCCATTCCATGTGTGGTAGTAAATATTTAATAATAACTATATTATTGAGTACTAAATGGCTATAGACAAAGCCAAACCAAGTATTATAATCCATCTAAAATCTATGTCATCCATGTTATTGTTTGAATATTATAGTTATAGATTAGAAAAGATTTGATCCTTACCTAAGTGCCAAGTAAAACAAAAATAAAAGCCGTAAAATGAGTTCATTTTTTTCCAAAAAATTTTAAAATATAAGATAATGCATTATAGTTCTTTAAATGTAGTGTTATGTACGTTAATATGTAATCACTATTTTCTCTAGTAAAATTATAATACTCTGTTTTATCACTGGCCATAAAAATTACTTCAGGAAAAATGTGTTGTAGTATATAAAATTATAATATACTTAATGAAAAGTGTCTAATAAATTCCATTAAGTGCTTCTTTAATTTTAAACCTTCCTTTTCAGATCATTGATTTTAAGATAATTATCTAAAATGAAAATATACTGAACTACTTAAGAGTGAGGAAAATTTGTAGTTCTCTTTAGATTGTAAAATTTATTGAATTATAACTGATACAAAGTACTGTCTCTGCTCTTATTTAACAGTTCATTAAACAAAATGGCTTCTACACAATCAGAATAAATATTAACATATAACAAACCAAACATACTAATATAAAGGGTTCTATGAAAATGTGAAGTATGGCCTCAGGATTCCACGTGTGGGTGTGAAGTGCCCTGAGGTGTCTGTGTAAACCTGAAGCTTCTTTCACCTTTCATAAAATTCAACTGGGTTCTGTAAGGTAAAATTGGGATCATGATAGTGGGGGGAGGAAGCATTTAAGAATTAGAAGGAAAGTTGTATGTTTCATTGTTGCTGCCCTGTACCCTGACTGGCTGGTCTCCTCCCTGTGACCCCTCAGTACAGATGGGCTTTGGGTCTCCACTCTGCACTCACCCTCATTTACAGTGATATGATTTTTTTGTCCTTTGATGCCTGATACCTAATCCCTGTGACACTTCATGGTCACATGGGCTGGTGTGCTTCTTCTGTGTGGGCTTTGTTGCTTCTGAGCTAGATGGCCACTTGTTTACCTTCAAGGCTTTCAGACCCCAGATGCTATGGGACTGGGAGGGAAGGTAGGGTAGAAAGGTGGAACGGATTACAAGAATCTACATATAGCTTCTCTACATATAGCTTCCTCCCTGGGGGATGGACAACAGGAAAGTGGGTGAAGGGAGATGTTGGACTGTGTAAGATATGACAAAATAATTATAATAATTTATTAATTATCAAGGGTTCATGAGGGAGGAGCGAGGGGAGAGAGGGGGGGAAATAAGCTGATATCAAGGGCTCAAGTGGAAAGCAGATGTTTTCTGAATGATGATGGCAACAAATGTACAAATGTGCTTGCCACAATGGATGTGTAGTACAAGCCCCCAATAAAATGATTAAAAAATAAAATAGTGGAGAAAAAAATAATGTTTTAAATCTTAAGACTTAAAAAAACCTCAGATCACAAAATAAATAAATAAAATAAAATGAGAAGTATGGTCCTAGAGTTGCTATATTCACAAACTTGCTATTAAAACTGCAGAGAAATATTTTAATTTTTGTATGGGAATTTTTCAAGAAATTGACATGCATTATTTCTCTTATGAAAATCCCACTTTTCCCAATGCTAGTGCTTAGTAGTAATTAAGCAACATATTACCACCATCATGCAATCCTCATAAGGCTATTAGTAAATGGAAATCTGTTTATCAACATACATTTTGTCCTTAAAGATTAATAAAGTCTCTGATTTGAGTAAGTATCTGAATAGTAAATCATGGAGGAACATTAATAGATGCAGCATAAAATTAAATAAGAATACAGTAAGCACAAAGAGAGGGTTACATTACCTTAACTTGGTTATAAAAAATCGCAGATCTTTATGCATTGAATAATGTAGTGTTATAATATATACAACTAAGTATTGTAGAAAATTATAATCAGAAGACTCAAATTTTTTTTAAAAAGGAAGAAATGGAACTTAACAAAATTGAAAAGGAATATCAGGATTTTTTAAATCAAATCATTTTATTGGGTACTCATACATCTCTTATCACGATCTATACCTCCATCCATTGTGTCAAGCACATTTGTACATATGTTGCCATCATCATTTTCAAAGCATTTTCTTTCTACTTGAGCCCTTGATATCAACTCCTCCTTTTTCCCTCCCTCCCTCTTGAACCCTTGATGAGTTATAAATTATTATTATTTTCATATTTTACTCCATCTGCTGTCTTCCTTTACCCACTTTTCTGTTGTTCATCACCTGGAGGGGGCGGCGTTATATGTCGATCATTGTGATTGGTTCCCCCTTTCTCTCCCCACCGTCCCCTTCCCCTTCCCCTCTTAGTATCTCTATTCTCATTATTGGTCCTGAGTGGTTTCTGTGCCCTGGATTCCTGTGTTACAAGCTCTTATCTCTAGCAGTGCACATGTTCTGGTCTAGTCAGATTTGTAAGGTGGAATTGAGGTCATGCTTGTTGTGGGGAGAAAGCATTGAAGAACTAGAGGAAAGTTGTATGTTTAATCGGTGCTATACTGCACCCTGAATAGCTCGTCTCCTCCTTGTGACCCTTCTGTAAGCGAATGTCCAATTGTTTGCAGATGGGCTTTGGGTCTTCACTCCATGCACACACACACCCCCATTCACATTGATATAATTTCTTGTTCTGGGTCTTTGATGCCTGATACTTGATTTATGGACACCTCCAGATCACACGTGGGTGCTATTGCTATTCATGCTACATGGCCACTTATTTATCTTCAAGCCTTTAAGAACTCAGAAGATCTATCTCTTGATAGCCGGCCATCATCATCTTTCTTCAACACATTTGCTATACACCCATTTTGTCTCCAGCGATCATGTCAGTAAGGTGAGCATCACATATTGCTGGATTATTAGAATAATGTGTTCTTTCGATGAGAGAGTACTTGAGTCGAGGTATAATGTCCATCTGCTACCTTAATATTTAACATATACATTTAAGTGCATAGATTTATTTCCCTATCGTTATATATAAGTATATTTTCATATGTACATGTATGTACTTAGACCTCTAACACTGTGTTTTGCCTCCTACTTCTTTCCTCTATTTTCTTTTACTTATCTCTTGTCCCTCTATTATTTTTGTCCTTCATTCTGTTTTTAGTAATTCCTCGCAGTTACAGTGCCCTTGATTAAGCTCCACTAGGCATCCTATGCCCTTCTCTCCATTGATGTTAGTTCACTTGTTGTTCCCTTGTCCCTCGGTTGGTTGACACCCCCTTCCCTTTCTCCCTTCTCCTAATCTCCCATGTCCCCTGAAACTGTCAGTCCTGTTGTTTTTTCCTCCCAAATGTGTATCCCGTCTATCTTTTCCAGATACACATGCAGACACAATAATAAGCGCACAATCAAGGCAAAGCCGAACAAAACCACAAAGGAAGACAAAAAAGACAAAGAAAAGCAATAACAAAATAACAAAAAGAAATCCAATGACACAAAAGGAAAAGCCTAAAAATAGTTCCAGGTCTGTTTATTGACCTTTAAGAGTATTTTCCAGTCGAGTCTGAAGGAGTCCCTTGCCCTGGCCCCAAAGTCTATTATTGGTATTCCCCTGGGGACTTCATTGCCTTGCTCCCCTTGCTGCACTGTTGCATGCCCTTAGTGTTTCACCCCAGTGTGATGGGGTCAGATTGTGCACAATTCCCACGTTATGTCTCCAGTGTGGTCCCCCATAGTGCAATGGTTCAGTGAGGGATGTGGTGTCTCATGGTAGGGCCATCCCTATGGTCCTCTCTGCATTGTCTCCTCTGAGCAGGAATATCATCCTTGGGGCTTTGTGAGCCAGGATGTGTACCACTCACTCTCCTTCTCTCTTCATTTGCTCCTGTGTGCTCTGATCAGAAGTGCCCCTCTCCCCAAGCTATATCTTCAGTGCTGTCTTCTGTAGTGCATTCTTCTGATGTCCAGAGTGGTGGTGGGGATGTGGGTTTTCCATAGTTGGGATTGGGGTTGGCATCGCAGAATATCAAGATTTAATTAATAAAATTAAGTAATATAAATATGCTGTGTATGTATACACACAAAATACTTGTCTGACAAATAGTATATGCAATATTCATTCAGATGTTCATAAGGTCAGTATTGATTCTAGTAATAACAGCATGTCTTCTGTCAAACTAAGCCTTCTACAAATAATACCTGTAAACTCTGGAGGAAAAATAGAGAACAACTTACAGTTTGGTAAGGGTACTAAATTGTTATCAAATGTAGTCATAAATAACAGAAGGGCCAACCAATGAATGACGGGCCTTATACTGAGTATGATTACATTTTTTAAGTTGAATTTTTTAGTTCCTATTGCACAGGGAAGCTAAAACTCAAGTAAAAGTCATAATTTTTTGTCTTGTAAAACAAATGATAGAATTTAGGGTTCCTTAAATGGATGGAAAGTGAAAGGAAGAATCCCAGGTAAAATATGGACACAAGAGGAGAAGCCCTAAATATTGCCTATAATTGCCACTTAAACCTTTGTTTTGGTTGACCTCCATTGTGGATATGAATAGGAATGATTTCTAAGTCAAATCTGGACAACAGAAAATACTGAACAAAAATTACAGTCCTTTTCAAATGTATGAATTCACTTTGAGTTCAGTTAACTGCAAAATAAACAAAAACCTAATATACTTCAAAACAAAGTCCCCAGATCTCATAATAAATTGGCTAAAATACCCAGTAATCACTCAAAAATTACTAAACATGCAAATAAGCAGAAGAATATGAACATGAAACAAGGTCAATCCAAATTAGAATGCTTGCTGCACACCAGCAAAACAAAATATTGAATAAGTTATTTCTCTAAATATGGCACTGTTCTAGGAAACATAAAAATGTCTAACATCAGAGAAACTAGATGTAAGAATCACAATGTCTTTAAGGCATCTATTTCAAATTTGTGAGGAACACAAAGATAATTATAATCTCTACAAATATAAATATGTCATAAGGAATGAAAATAATGGCACTAAAAAACAAGGCCAACAATATCTTGAGAAAAACATTAGCACACAGCAGTTAATCAACACATTCTTGAAAAAAGTATGGTGAGAAAAATTACAACTTATTTTGGACTGAATAATAATAAAATGTTTACTTCAAAAGTTTAGGGAGACATAAAACAATGGTTTTTGAATAACAAAAATTAAAGCAAACAACTTGGAAAGAGAATTTACCAAGCCAAATGTTAATTATTTAAAAGTATTAATACATTTATAAAAATCTTACTAAGAATGATAAAGAAAAAGAAACTATAACTTATTGGTGTCAGCAATCAAAGAGCAATCATTGCATATCTATACTGACTTTGCAGTAAGTCAACTTTAGTAGGCTTAACTAATTCTCAAAATTCTCTTTTTAGTATGTGTCCTTTTAGGACATGGCATTAAATATTCTTTAATAAGAATTTCAGAGATAAAGGAAAATGGTTTCCATTTTGTAGTATAAACACACCTTCTCCCAGTCATCTAATGAAGTATATAGATGTATGTAGGGAATATTTTAAAAGTAACTAAAGTTTTTAAATTGTTGACTATAAATATTATCCCATGTAGTCCAGATTAAATCAACTGCAAAATTTAAGAGAGAATATAGCTTTTCCCAAGAAGAGAGAAAAGTTGATATGGCTTGTGAAAAATAGTTTCAGCCCATGCCTCTGTGGTTGTAGCTTGTTAATAATTTTTCTCTTTTGACTACTTGTCAAACAGATTTCAGGCTTGCTTAGCTATATCAAAGGGCAATAATGTATTTAAAACGTTTTTTTCCCCAAGAAAATATAGATACTAAAGATGGTGGAGTAGTATAATTGAAATAATAAAATAAATGAACAAAGAATTTTATACCCAGTAGAAATATCCCTCATAAATTATTATGAAATTAATTCAAACTAAGATTAAGGGAAATTAAAAGAATTATTTTCCAAAAGATTTTCTGAGAATAAATGTAAAGTTCTGCATGCTGTTTAAAAAAAATGCCAGAAGAAATTTAAAGGGTTTCAGAGATACAGAAACAACACAAATGTTAACTATAGAGGTAAAATATTTTACACTGTGATTTCCTCTTAACACCCCTATGAAAATAGTCTCAAATGTATTTGAATTGATAACGGCATACATTTAAGATATATATGACTATGAAAGCAAAATGTAAACATTTCATGTTTTTAATAAATGCAATAAGAAAAAGATAAATAAGGAAGGATAAGCTGCCCTATATGCATGTAAGGCTTCCTATAAGGTTTCAAAATATAAATCTTAAATAAACTATGAAATGTGAGTATGAACATTGCATATTTCATTGTAGCAAAACTGCATATATCTCATAGGAAAACACATAAACCCACAATTACACTTGAGACTTCAATTCTACTTTCTATAATCTAAGAGAATAAGTAGAGAGAAAATGAGTAAAACAATTAAAATCAAAACCTGAAAACCACTCTCAACTTTCTTGACCGGACATTTAGCAAACACACTAATGCAGATACAAAAGAATATACTTCTTCACATACACATAGACTAATTAGCCAGATGAAGCACAAACTAGGGTGCAAAATGAATTCAACAAATTTAAATAGAATTAATGCAGGGTACTTTTTCTAATCATTATAAAATTAATCTAAAAATCAAGCGCATAGCATTAACTAGAAATCTCCAAATATTGGAAAAAGAACAACCAACTTCTAAATAACCAATGGGTGGGGAAATATATTTAAGAAAAAATAGAAAATATTTTGAGCTGAATATATATATTTTTTGAAGTTTCATTTAATAAAGTTCAAGTACTTCTAAAAGGAATTTAAAAATATTAAGTGCTGATGTTAGAAAAGAGGAAAGGTCTAACTTCAATTAGTTATGCTTCTAACTTAAGAAAATAAACAACCAAGAATATTTAACTGAAAATAAGAAAAAGAAAAGAACCATAAAATGAATTCAATTTAAAATCAACAAAAATATAAGAATATTGAATGACATTGTTCCCTTTTGAATATAAGTGCTTATGAGCCATCCAGAAGAAAGGTGGGATAGAGAGAAGAAAGGTTGAAGTGAGGAGTAAAACTATATCTTATCAAGCATTTGTAATTATTTTTTGTGGAATGAGTCTATTTTTTCATGTAGGTAAAAAAAGATAAAGCAAACAAACCTAACTCACTGTCAAGGCAATTCTGACTCCTAGTGATCCTGCAGGACAGAGCAGAAGTACCTCCATAGGGTTTCAAGACTGGAAATTCTTAAGGGGGTACAAATCTTCATATTTCTCTCTGAGGGCAGCTGGTGGATTTGAACTCTTGACCTTATGTTTAGCAGCCAAACGCATAGCCCACTGTCATCAGGACTGCAATATATAGCACACTGGATTATAAATAGTATGAATTTAACATCTGCGATGGTCATTAATGAAATGGTAAAAAAACAAAGAGTATTGCATTCATTCGCTGGTCATATTTTCAACACAATATAGTATTAGTCATTTTGTATATTTTACAAACTTTGTTTTCATCACTTTTTGAGTAACAGATTATCTAGTCATGTGTGTGTATGTGTGTGTGTGTGTGTGTGTATAAATGAACAACCCCTCTAAGCATCATCCTACCCTTCCTGATGTCTTCCATGTTTGAGTTCCCATTGATTTCACAAGGGAATCCCACACAGAACAAATGAGACATGCACACATTGCCAGAGAACTTACTAGGATATTAATATATGTGAGTTCCAGTAAATTAAACTAAATGAAGAGTTGTCAAATAAGGTTTCATGTCTATAGATTTCATATAAACCATTGAGATGAACTGCCAGCTATCACCTATACATTCACCATCAAATTGTTTCCAGTTGAAGGGGGAGGGGCGCAGGGAATTGGACAGTTTTGGAGTTGTAATTCTCATTTTACTTCTACTATGTTCTCAGGCACTGAATATCTGTTATTTTGTTGTTGTGTGTGAGACAGGGTTCTCTAGAGAAACAACATCAGGACACATGAATTGATAGATAGATAGATAGATAGATAGATAGATAGATAGATAGATAGATAGATAGATAGATAGATCGATAGAGCATGAAGGAATATAACAGCTAATTAGTTGACACAGCAATATAGAGGGCTCAGTTGAATTCACTTCCATGAAACAGTTAATATACTGGAAGTCCTTCAATTCAAGAGGGCTGCTGGGAAGGAGTGTTCCTTAGAGCAATGCAGGCAGTACGGCCACAGGCAGCAAACAGCAAGGTGGGTCACCAACAGTCAGCCAGATGACAGGATCTGACAGTCCCAGCTCAATCAATGTATACACCAGCAGTATGGCGAAGCAAATCTCGAAGGAACCTCAAGCTCTAGCAATGTGATCCATGGATTGGGTGTCCCATGGGTAGTGTAGCTCGCAAGTTAAGGCAGAGAACTTATTAAAGCAGCCACACACTGGTCCAATTACCAGAAAACGAGAGAGAGAGAGACAGGCGGGGCTTGTGGAGCCATTTATTTCTTTTTCCTCCAATCAAACTGCCACCTTATTAATTCCGCATATTTTAATTGGCCAGGTTGGCCCAATAAACATACCTATCACATTGTGTATGTCTATTTTATACACCAATTCACTCAGAATTAAAGTCATGGGCTGTTAATTTGTTAAGATAGGATGATTTGATGTTAGGGTCTCGTCCAGCAAGACCCTCACACGGTGACCCGGAGGGGCAACGAACCTGGATGGGAAAAAGAAAGAGAGACATGGGGCAAGACAAGTGCTGATCAAGCCCGTTTATTTTGCCAAAACTCTGGGTATATATTCACAACAGAGAAGGAAGTGGGAGGCACATATTCCAATGAAGCACACTGTGTAACAACCGCACACTGTACAACAACCGATCAGCCACATGTTCCCAAAAAGGTACAAAGGGTGAGCAACAATACTCAAAGACGTCGTGGTGACGTACCGGGTGAACTTATCATGATGTTCCTAATATGGTATACCTGCAGTTCAATGGGTGCTCAATACTTTGACTAATGGCAACAAGGTCAGTTATCGGAACTGCCCATGCTACAGTAGCTTGGAATGTGGGGGCGAAGTTGGGCAGGAAATAAAGCCTTGCTGTTAGAAAGCGGCCAAGTTTCTAGTACATGTCTGAGGCCAGGATCTTAATGGTTATCGGCTCCCAACAATTTGAAATAGTAAATAAGCAACAACAACAGTTTAGTACTTTTTTCCTGTTTAATTATTAATGGTTATTTTTGGATTTATAGTCATTTTATTTTTCCTGGTTCTTAAAGTTTTCAAACAATGATAATTTTTCTATGAGCTGAAATATATTGGACTTTTACTATGTCCTTTAAGAAAAATAAATGGCAAAAGACACTCACTGAAATGAGTTTGTTTACTTTTTTCTGCCCGTGAAAGTATTGTTACTCTAGATTTAATCCTCAGCTTATCTTTTTCTTTCCCACTCTGGTATTATTTTTTACAATTCAGTGCAAGGATGTGGTGTGTTTCCTCTTCTCACTTCAATCTGTTCAAGTTTTGCTATGTTGGATATCATATTGGAGAAACCAGCTTAATTTGTGTGCCATGTGATTTATATTCTTATAAATCATGAAATAAAGCAATAGACTGTTCTTTGAATTCAGGATAAATGATGAACCAACATTAGATTAGGCAAGGCAGGTAGTTACAGCAAGTTAAAAAGCATTACCACCCTTTTAGTCTGAGCCTTCTCCCTGTTTTGCTTGTCTTTTGAGACTATAATCTGGAGATAATTTAAAGAGTTTAGATTTATATTTCAATTTAAAATACAATATTTTAAGTAGGATGAAAGTAAAGACACAGAAGTGAGAATATAATGTCTGTATCTGAGACTTCCTGTTAGATGACCCTTAGTTCATGTAGTAACGTTCTTACCAACCCTATTGTACAATACATATATCTCAGAGACTCCTTTGGGTTCAGTGTGAGTGCCAAGCAACATTTTAAAAATTGTCATCTGCATATACCAGCCAAAGATTACAGCCATAAAAACTCTCTAGAACTCAGTTCCTCTTTTTGACACATGGGAATCAACTCAATTGCTTAGTATCATTATTACCCCAGGTTCACCGTTTCAAAACTAACCATCAGGGGTTAAGTAAGTTGAGCGAATACACCCATGTCACTCAGACCTGACAGTAATTTATCTGAAAATAACATACTCCTCAATTCAGAGGGAATATATAACAAGTTGAAATTGAGTTCTAAGGATATTTCTCAATATATTCTGCAATCAATCTATGAACATTTGTGTTTTCCATGGCATTCTTCAATTCTCATGCCAATCTGTTAACTCAAAGGAAATATATATGTACATAAAATTATGCATGTGTGTATATATCTAATTCCAAAGTGAAGTTTGAGTAAAATATCTCCTCAAATCATTGGAGGCAGTGTAATGTATTGTCTGTAGCATGTGACTCTTAGTACCAGATTAAATGAGCTCAAATTGTGTCTTTACATGACCTCAGCAACAACTCCAGTCACTGCTATGAAAACATTCTGCCTCATAGTGACCCTCTAGGTTAAGCTAATTAACCTCACCTCTGATATTCAATCTCTCCTCTATAATATAAGATGATTCTGTTCAGTAACATGGGATGAATGGTAGCTATAACATTGTAAAACAAATAAGACAGAAATGGAAGTGATGGGAAAAAAGATAGTAAAATAAAGCCTGCAATAAAATCCGTGTACAAAATACCATGCATTCCTGTATGAACGCCAGAGATGGGCCGCACATTTGTCTCTGAGTTGTCTCATGTCTAAGAATTATAGGTTATGTTTGTCTAAGAAAAGAAATAAAACAAATATTTGCAATATCCAATAGCTCCATAATATAATGGAAAAGTACAGTATTTCCTGAAACTGAGAAGCTAAAAACCCAAGATAAATTTCCCAAGTGGGTACACATAAGGGGAACATTGTTTGATATAGTGGTTTGTATCTTCCATAATATGCCTGTGAGAATAGCTTTATGGAGGACAATCAGAACCAATTCCAGTGGGCAAAAAAATAATCATACCTCAGCTATCTTGCTCTTTAACCACTTCTGACACTTGTATCACATGACTCTCTTTGTGGCTGGCTGTCCATAGTGTCTGCAGGGCTATATCAAACCTAGTAGTTTAAGGTGATGCTGTCTTGTGTCCATTAATGTGCTAGGAGAGCTCTCAGAACTCACAGAAGGCATTATATGTAACAACTACCAGGTAAACAAAACACTGCCATCAAGTTGATACTGACTGATGGCAACCCTATAGAACAGGATAGAAGTAGACCTGTGAGCTTCTAAGACTGTAACTCTTAACAAGGAAACTCTGTCTTTCTTCCATGAAGTGGCTGGTGGATTCAAAGTGCTGACTTTGCAGTTAACAACTCAATGTGTAACAACTACTCCTTGCCAGTTATACAAGGTGCACTCAGAGTGCAAACAAAAGAGCCATTATCTTCTAGCTTCGTTTTTCCAAGCACAAAAAGTTGAAGCCCCCCAATTAAGAAACATATAAATCTGGATCATCATAAAGAACAGATTCATAAGCAAGGTCTGGGCAGATTTCCAGTGCATAGTCTCCATGTCTTATGGAAAGCACACAACTTCCCTTCATTCAGGAAATTTCTCTCTGAGCCTGATAGTTCTGGGCTTCTATTGGTCAGTCCTGCAGGATAAGATAAATCATATCTCTTGAGGCTAATTAATATTGGTTTCCCTACTTGACCTTTTTAGTTTTAGCCAGTTCCCATTCACCATTGAATTTTGGTGCTGGAGAAGAATATTGAAAGTACTATAAACTGCTCAAAGAATATAAACTGATATGTATTGGAGGAAGTAAGATCAGTGCTCCTTAGGGGCAAGGACAGCAAGACTTTGTCTTACATACCTTGGACATATTGTCAGGAGAGACTAAATACTGGGGAAGGACATTGTATTTGGTAACGTTGAGGGGCAGCTGAAAAGAGGAAGGCCCTCAACATGATGGATTGACACAATGGGTATATCAATGGACTCAGGCATCAGAACAATTGTAAGGATGGCACAGAACTGTGGGTGTTTCATTCTGGTGTATTTAGTTTCACTCTGTAGGAACTGACTCAATGGCACCTGTGGTAGTTATATAATCTGTTGTCAATTTGAGAGGATTAAGAGTGAAGGGTTGGAGTTTGTCCTGTCAATCAGGTCGCAGTTTGACGACCTCACTTAGAGGCAATAAAGAAATAAATAGCTTGCTGGAGGCAGGACACAGGCTCACTCCCTGGGAGACATTGCAGCTGACAAAACACATGGAAATACCTAGTGCCCTGAACTGCCCGTGCTGAGGTGCTTACAATGCCACCAAATCCGCAAGACTTCCCACCCACTGGCCTGTGATCTTCCTGCATTCAGCGTCATTGCATGTGTTTCATGAATCTGAAGAGGACTTTATAGATTGGTATCAGACACATGGGCTAATATCAGATTTAGGAACTTGCTTTGAACTGGTATGGGATGTTTTCTCAATATTCAATTTCCCTTGTATATAAACCTCTTTCTAATACACATAAGTGTCTATAAATTTGTTTTTCTAGTCTGCCCAACCTAGCACAGCACATAACAACAGCAACATTTACCAGCACAATTCCTCAAGTGTCACCTGGAAGTCTCAGACAATGGCATACCAGTTAACTTGAGGGTTATTACTCTGGAGGCAAGGACAGAGACCATTATCATTAGAGTAAAGCTAAGTCACTTGCCCTAGTGCCCCATGATAAATATAAGTGTGTATAATATTGCCTTTACTTGGCCTGTCTAACTAAATGTCAAGTGAGTGAATTACAAGATAATTTCACTATAATCTGGATTAATTCAAACACAATCTGATTATCAAATAGTCATAAACTATATCACAAGATAACTAAATTAAATGTCCAGATGCTTTTCCTTGGTACACAGAGTCCCTTTATTTTCTTTTCTGTTTTAATATATTAAACCAATGCACATGATCTCTAGATTTTTAAAGTCTCTTTCATTTTGTTGTCTTATACTGGGCTGCATAATGTATACATGTGAGGTTCTTGGCATTCCAGGTATTTGAGATGTCATCTCTTTAAGAAAATAACTGTAGAGGAGGAAGTAGCACCTTTGGGAGGGACTTCTCAGAGACAAGTACACAAAGGGGACATGGAGACAGATATCCTATACTTCCGGATACGAAAATTCTCAGCATAAAGATAAGTAGACAGAAGTTTGTTTAATTGAAAGATCAGCAATGCGTGCCCTTATCACGATACTGGAAGTCTTACCTAAAGCTTTCAGAGATCAAAAAGAAGAGCTTTTTCTTACCGGACCCGCCACTCCCCTGCTACAGACCTACCGCCCAATTGCTCCCTCCCCCGCCCTTTCAGGGAGCTAAACCACGCCCCACTGAGCAGGCGCCTCGGTGCTTCAGTGTGTGGTATCAAGCGGAAGTGCAGATGCGGAACAGGTTGGGAAAGGCCAGAAGGGAATCCCAGCAGCCTTTGCGAAGCCGCTCTCTATCTGAGGCGACTAACGGCTGCGTCAGCACCACCGTTCTGGTCAGTGTCACCTTCGGTGGCCCAGTGTGTCTCCTCAGTCTTCGCACCTTGAAAAAGTGGCAGCATTGTCTGTGCTGGAGGGAATTGGCAAAAGTGTGGGTGACAGAGCGCGTTTGTACGAGGCCTGGGGTCCAGGGCGCTCTCGCTGCTCCCGGAAGTGAGCCTTCAGACTGCGACAGCTTTCCTACTGTACACCATCCCAGGGGGTGCCCGCGCTGCCCGGCCACAACCGCCGACTCCAGGACTTGGTGAGTCTTTGTGCTTGTCTAGCCCTCTGACTGCGTTACCACCCGTCCTCCAGTGTCAGAAAGCTCGTCTTGTTTGTAGCAACTGCCGCCCAAAGCTCACCTGTTGTCCAAATTGCAGGAGGATCCATTCGCAACGTGGCTATGGAGAACATGACCGATTCAGCACTCTTCCCTTGTCAATATGCCGCTTCCGGATGTGAAAAAACTCTGCCGCATGGGGAAAAAGCAACCCACGAAGTGCGCTGTGAGTTCGGGCCTTATTCCTGTCCGCTTCCTGGTGTTTGCTGTAAATGGAAAGGCCCTGTGGATGCTGTTGTGCCCCATCTGATGCGTCATCGAACACCCATTACAATGGTAGAGGGACCAAATGCAGTTTTACATGCTACGGACATTGATCTTCCTGGTACTGTGGACTGGGTGATGATACAGTCGTGTTTTGGCTTTCAGTTCATGATAGTAATGGAGAAACAAGTAGGATTGTATGGCCACGAGCCCATCTTCGCACTTGTACAGTTGATAGGAACACGGGAACAAGCTGAAAATTTTGCTTGTCAACTCGAGCTAAGTAGTCCTGGGCGGCGTTTGACTTGGACATCCCATCCTAGATCTATTCGCGAGGGAGTTAGAACAGCCATTTTGAATCATGACTGCCTAGGTTTTGACATCACAGTTGCACAGTGTTTTGCAGAAAATGACACCTTAAGCATGAATGTAACTATTTCCAGGTGTTCAAACGGTAATGAAACCTGATCTGGCCAGTGTTTAAAACCATTGCATTCAGTTTTCACAGAGAATTAATGTACCCAGTAGCCAGCTAGTCTGAATTGTTTTAGTAGGTGGAAGCTAGATATATGAAGGTAAATAAAATGAAGTCTGTTAATACATGAAGCAATAGCATCTATCAATGCCTATATAATGTAACTATGTCAACATAAAATACTTACAAAACTATATATATATATTCCCAAGTCAGGCATAATTTGTATTAAAAGTTGATTCTATAGGGTGCATTGTAAAATAATTCTGAATTTTTGCTTATTGTAGATTGATTAGTACCATTTAGAAACTGAAAATAAAGTTTTTGTTTGATGTGTGCATCTGCATGCAGGTTATACGGTTATGGGTTTTCTCCTCTGCGTTTAACTGACAAGCCATGTGAAGTGCTTTGGAGCACTTTGTAAGTCACTACAGAGGTCTGCTGTGTGTATTTGGGGGGCAGGGTTGGTTGTTAATATTTATTAATTTTACTTTCTCATTTAATAAAGACATTTGATTTTTTGTAATTCAGGCATTTTATTGGCAACAGTTTTATTCGCCCTTCATCCAAAAATGTGATAATTCAATCATATCAAGAAGTGTTGTACAATCTTGACCACAATCAATTTTATAACATTTTCTGCTTTCTTGAAGTCATTGTTATTGATATAATTATATTTTAATTGAGACAGAATATAAACAAAAAGCATTCTCCAATTCAACAAATTCTACATGGATAATTCAGTGTCATTAATTATGCTTTAAATGTTGTGCAACCATTATTGATATCCTTTTTGAAATGATTCCACCAACACTAACATAAACTCAATGCCCCCTAAACAAAACTTCTAATTTTATTCATAGCAGCTATTCCACAACTTCAGTTATTTTTTAAAGTAGATTTCTTGATATAATGTTCACATATCCTATATTTCCATAGTTAGCTTTTTACAAGAGTTGTGTATATATCATCACAATCAGTTCTAGTGTCCCTCCTTTATCCTAAATTCATTTTTTGCCCTTCAATTCCCATCACCCTGCCCACCCCTTATCTCCAATAAAACCTTCCATCAGTTATTTTCTCTATGCTTCATCAAATGGAAAACCTAACAGAAACAATACACAACCACAACAAAATGAAACCACAAGAAGAAAATAATAATGATATAAAGATGAAAATAACAATAAATAGTAAGAAAGAAAAGACCACCAATAATTTTTTCAAAAGTCAGAGAAGAAATTTCTGTGGTGGACCCAGTGAGAAATGTGTGGATCCTTGTAATCAGTTCCCCCTTTTGAACCCACTCACCCTCTACTCTCCCAGTATCGCCCCTCACACCCCTGGTCCTGAAGGTATCATCCACCCTGGATTCCCTGTGCTTCCAGCTCCTATCTGCACCAGTGTACAATCTCTGCTCTATCCAGACTTGCAAGGTAGAATTCGGATCATGGTAGGGGGGGGGGGGCGAGGAAGCATTTAGGAACTGGAGGAAGGCTGTATTCTTCATTGGTGCTATGTCGCACCCTGACTGTCTCATCTCCTCCTCTAGACCCCTCTGTGAGGGGATCACCAGCTGCTGACAAATGGGCGTTGGGTCTCCACTCTGCACGTCCGCCTTCATTCACTATGGTAAGATGTTTTTTTTGATGATGCCTTATATCTGATCCCTTTGACACCTCATGATCGCACAGGCTGCTGTGCTTCTTCCATGTGGGCTTTGTTGCTTCTGAGCTAGATGGCCGCTTGTTCACCTTCAAGCCTTTAAGACCTCAGACACTATCTCTTTTGACAGCCGGGCACCATCAGCTTTCTTTGCCACATTTGCTTATGTACCCGTTTGTCCTCAGCGATCTTATCATGGAGACATGTGACCTCCTCCCTGGGGGATGGACAACAGAAAAGGGGGTGAAGGGAGATGCTGGCCGGATAGGGCAAGATATGACAAAATAATAATTTATAAATTATCAAGGACTCATGAGGGAGGGAGGGGAAAAAAGAGGGCTTGATGCAAAAGGCTTAAGTGGAGAGCAAATGATTTGAAAATGACTAGGGCAAAGAATGTACAGATGTGCTTTATACAATTAATGTGTGTATATGTATGGATTGTGATAAGAGTTGTATGAGTCCCTAATAAAATGTTAAAAAAAAAAAGAAATATATGAGCTCAGAGTAAATTCATATTGGGTCAATATGGATGACATCCCTCCAATTATCATATCATACCATGTTTGGATCTATTATAATCAAGATAACAACCATCTCTGTATGAGAGTAAAGTTATTTGAGTCCCTGGTCTATGGCCATAGGGGATCTGCCAGAGGTTTCATCTGACTAGAAATATATTGAAAGTGTCGACCAGGGTTTGGCTCCACTTAGCCTCCCTACAATTTTTGTTCAGCATTACTTCCCTATATGAGATGGTTCATCCCCATTTACCCACTATCCCCACCAACAGAAATATAAGGGCCTCCTCTGAAATGGGGATGCTCCCCTCTCCTGGTCTTGACATGATTTTCCAGTAAGTTTCTCCTTTCATTCCTATGGAGGACTGTGTGTCAATGTACAGCAGGGGTGCTCACAATTTTTCAGTATGGGAGCTACTTATAAAATGATCAAGTCAAAATGACCTACCAACTATAAAAATACAAAACATTTTTATTTGTTTATTACATTTATTCATAAATGTAATTGAGAATTCCTTTTATGTACAATGCATGTTTATATACCTTGCATAACCTCATGAGTCCATATTGCACAACACAACACAGTTAACTATGTACCTTTTTTGTCATTATCTGAGTTTACTCTGATGACTTGCACTGAATGGAATGAGCCGGGGATGCATAGTCCAGAGAGGAGCTGATGACAGACAGCCTCAAGCACACTTCCAAATGATTATCAGTCATGGTGGAAGGGTACTTAGACTTAATACTTAGACCTAATGATCTTTATATGGGAAAAGGCTGACTCGCATCAATAAGTAGAGCCAATTAATGCAGTCAAGGAGGTACCACATTTTCTCATGTTTAGGTACTTTCCCTCTGCGAGTAAGTTCCAGAACTGTTCATGCGCTATGAACTTCAGCTGAATGTCGGCTTATAGTGTCAAAATCTCCCACTCTGTATGAAAGTGATACGTTTCTGTCTTCCTACTTGGTCCAGCTCCCCCACTCATTTTAATACCCTTTCTTACATTTACAAGAAAAAAAATCAAGATCTGAAAATTGGCGATAACTTAGCTTGTCAGTTTTGCTGCACTTAGCGCAGTTGTTTGCACATGCATTTGACACCTAAGATTGCATCTGCACTGTATATCAATTAAGTGACAGAATAGATGTTAGGCTTACATCTAGTTTTTAATGTCATGTACACTACATTTGCGATCGATGTATTGAGCACCCCTCTTGTATAGTAGTATTAGGTGGATGCTCTTCTCCATGTCCCCCCTTTTGACGGTGTGACACCAGCTGAGATAGTTTATTGTGCCAGCCTGGCCAATAAACAGGTGGGATTAATTGAAGGGCGGAGAGATAAATGGTTCGGTGAGCCTCGCCTTTCTTGTCTCTCGCTCTTTGATCATTGGACCAGTGTGCGGCTGCCTTGCTTGTTCTGTGCCCCAATTTACAGGCTACACTACCTGTGGGACACCTAGCCTGTGGACTATGTTGCTGTAAGTTGAGGTTCCTTTAAGACCACACGATTGGAATTTACATCTCTTGAGCTGGGGACTGACTATTGCTGACCTGGTTGACAGTTGGTGACCTGCCTTGCAGTTAGCTGCCTGTGCTGGGATAGCCTAGCTCTCTGTACAGAGGACTACCTGGCGGCCCTCAAGACTTGAGGGACTGCCAGTGTCTCACAACTCTCTCTTAGGAGTGAGTTGCACAGAGCCATTTGTACTGCTTTATAATTTAAATGTTCATTTCTTGTATTATATATCTATCTGTATATAATTTTACAGTTCATTTCTTGTGTTCTATCTATCTATATATCTATAAAATTAATAGCAATCTTGATCTAAAGAAGTATCTATGAGAGGTGATGTAGGGTTTGTCTGGTAGGTAAACATTTTCCCATTTTGTTTGGGAATTGGTCTCTAAATTGGTGTTTCTCCTTATAGTAGTGGACTTTTAAAATAGTTGTCGTTTTGTGATTGACGAACTTCCCTCAGCATAGTGGTATCCACATTCTTCCAGGTAATGCAGTGTTTCATGCTTTCTTCACTGTTTTCCTAAAGATTTAGTCATGGAAGCTGAATGATGCAATTCTACTTGCTCTACAGGAATCTTTTGAGTGAGAATTGATCCCATGGCAGTATATGTGGTTCTTATGGGGGTCATGTTAGGTAGAAACAAGATTCTAACATGCAGAAGGGAGCTTATTTTGCATAAAGATTGAACAGAGTGACAGACCTTATACCTATACCTGGTGGGAACAGGTACGGGGGGTGCTTAATAGTGAAAATGCAGTCATTGTTGTGTGATCATTTCTGATGACTACATCAAGATTTTTCCTAATCAATCGCAATCTCTAAAAGGTAATAGAACTTGCCAGAGTATGAGAATTAAATTCTAATTCCAGATGTCATATCATTAAAATAGTTAAACAAAATGTTGAAAACAAATGATAAATCTATAAACTAAAATTTTCATATCTAGAGTAACCTACAGTTAAAAATTTCTGATAAACTCAGTTGAGAATTTTTCATTTGAGTTTGTATTATGCTCACTATATGAGTTAGCCTCCCCTAAAAAATATTGATCAGGTATGATTAACAGTCACACCACAATACAAAGAGAAAAATAAAGAATCCAAAAATTTAGAAACAAATTTTGGTTATCAGGATTTATCTTTAATATCAATAGCAGTTAACGTCCCCCCCACATTTTTGATTTTTATATTACATATACAGTGAATTATCTAACTGTCCATATTATCTTTCTGAAACAGAGGGTGTGTGGTGCGAAGTGGAAATTTGCAGTCCATGAGACTCTCTCACAAGCACATTTCCCATAAGTCCTTACTACCCTGATGGAAGTTTCTGAGGATCCCATGCAAGCAGAACTGTTTTAAAAAATCTTGATGTGTATCCATGAAGCAAGAAACACAGAGTCAAGCCTTGCTGGCTGGTAAGTTTGCGTCCCCTTAGGAGCTTCTACATAAAATTCTCCTATAATGCCCTATGTCTTCCTTCCAAAAGGAAATCTTTCTCTTGGTAAGGCAAGAACCTAATTCTGGTAATAATAGCATGGTCAAAGCACAAAAATCACAAGGCACAATTAACTATCATTCCATTTATCAAGCGTTCCCTAGCAAAGCACCTCTGAGCTTATTTAAAAGTAAAACAAAGTGAATTTTTGTCACAAATGACAATTTAGGCAGGGCTTGCTGAGAACCCCTCACTCGGTTGGCTGTCAGCTGGGATAGCTCCAAAACAGTGGCTCACCATTACCTGTCTCATATTTTCTGTATCTACATATAGAGTGGAACATATTGCTGAGGTCGTTTTTGAAACTATAGTCTACCGTCGTTATAATGGCAATGTGGTTAATTGACTGATCCCAATGTTCTCTGCTTAAAACTTGTGAATGAGAGAAATGAAATGCTTTAAGGTCACAGTTTTCTAGTTTCTGATGACAGCAATAACTACAAAATCCTTAAGCACATATTCATTAGCATACTAGAAGTGGAGGTCATATCTATGGGTCTCACCTCTCCATTTCTGTCTGAAATCTTCAGGAAATGCTCCTAAATATTCCACTGTTAAATTAGATGTTCCCATTTAGCAACTCACAGGTCTTCTGCTTAAATGTCTATCGTTTGAAATCAATACCATTACAAATTCTGAACTTAACAGTTTTCAACAGTAAAACCAAAATTTCAAAAAAAAATATGAAAAGGGAGCGGGCCCGGGAGTTTCAAAGTATCTTAAGAGACAAATCAAATGTTATCAAAAGTGAACCTGATTTAGATCATCATTCAGGCAAATAAAATATTTTAAAAGAGGAAAAAGAAAGAAAAGATAATTGGGAAATGATAACTCTAACTCAGTTTGTGATCATACTAAATTATGATTTTGAACTTTGTGATTATGATAGCGTCTATTTAAATATGACACTTTATATTTAGGTACATCAGGTTAAAAAGAAAAGATATTCCGTGTCAGGTTCCAGCTCACATGTGCAAACAAAACATATTTAAACAAGTGTCTTCAATCAGAGGATGTTTTCTGTAGTCATTCAATTGTCTTTTCCTCAGTAGGGTATCTTTACAAAAGGTGCAATCAAAGCAGTGGTTATAAGGGGATCCTAGTCACTTAATCAATACAGAGAGATCAGCTTAAAAAGTTTGAGTGAATGTGTTTGTGGATTCCAAAGGGTAATATTAATAATATTTTCAAAGGAAAAAAGACAATCAAGAAGTACTATTATGAAGAACTTTTAGGAAAATTGAAAACTGCATTGGTGAGAAAAAAAGACTAGGAAAGTTGTAATGAGCATTTATTTTTGAATCACACAATATACCTGCTTGGTAGTAGAGACTAACTTTACCCCACCCACCCTACAGCCCCAATCTTTCCACTTCAAATGTCTTTGTCTTCCTCAAAGTCTTAGACTCTATAAATGGCAGTCAATTTATTTGAATACCTTGAAGATTCCAAAACTGCTGTTTCAATGCTGTTTAAATGAAGAAGTGAAAATGCTTCTGGATGTGTTAGAGAGGTATGGAAACTCCACTTTCAGAAGTGTGTAGACCTCACTCACTGTAACCAAGTAAATTCTCACTCACAGCAACCCTACAGGGTAGGAGAGCTGTACCTGTGTGTTTCTGAGACTCTAGCTCTTTATGGGAGTAGAAGCCTCATCATTCCTCCACAGAATGACTGGTGGTTTTGAACTGCTGACCTCTCTGTTAGCAGTTTAATATGTAATCACTGCGCTACCAGGGCTCCTTTGCATAGTTCTATGGCAGGATATGTTAATATTTTGCTTAATAAACGTTTCTTTGAATTTGTAGACTTACCTTAATAAACAATAAAATATTTTCTGAAGTTGTCTGAATTTTTCTTTAAATCATCCAAGAGACAGAGTGTGCGGTGATATAAATTTTAATAAATGTTGAATATGGATTAAGTGTATAAAAGAGAAACACTGCTATTCTTTTTTGAAATGAGCATTTTTTTTAAAGTTCTGAGTCCAAACTAGAATTTCTCCCAGAATTTCTGGTCTTGATTTGCCAAGTGTCTTTTGCTTATCATTCTTATTGCTACAACCTTTCTGCTCTCTGATTTTACAATGAAAGAAAGACAGGAGAGGCTTTGCAATATTCTCACAGGCTCTATTTATCACGGCTGCTAAACTGCTCAATTTGCTATAAGGATTGCCAGCACTAGCCATATGCTCTTTAAAATACCACAAGGATTACCTTTCTGATACTGTCCTCTTGCCTACTCAATCTTGGGGCTACATATATAATTTTCCAAAGTATCTGTGACCCTTTCTTATGAGGGTGGAGTAGGGGTGGGGGTGGGTATCTTTTCCTGCTCCACTGACCAGATCTAAACATATAATGTGTATTGTCCAATGAAATGTAAGGAAAGTAGATGTTTGAGATTTCAAAGCAGAGGTTTAAGAGCCGGCGTAAGATTCCAGTGTTGTAATTTCTGCCTGTCACAAGACCAGCAACATCCCAAAAAGAAGTTATCCCTTCCGCCTGGATGCTAGAATGAAGATGACACAAGAGTCCTGGTGACACTGTGTTTGCACTGGGCCGCTAACTGCAAGGGTCAGCAGTTCGAGCAGTAGCCAGGTCTTCAGGGGAGAGGTGAGGCTTTCTACTTCCTAGAAAAAGATGACCCAGAGCAGAGGCTAGTCAACACAAATGAGTTTCTAATACATGGGAGTGTTAGCCCTGTTGTAAGCCCCTTCTTTTGAGGCTGGTTCTCACTGCAGGAAAGCAGTCTAATCTGCTGGACACAAACTGTTTAATCAGCGTTTGTTGTGGTTGTAAACAGTGTTCCATCCACAAAGCCCTGTCATCCACAAACTGTTTATAGTGATGTTAGTTACATCGTGCAGCCCATTTCTCATGAATGATAACAAGATGATCTTCATCTTCAGGACTTTATTGATGATACCAAAGGAAGAGAAATGTTAATCTGTTTATGTGCACTCACATTCAGAGTCTACATTAATCCCTGCAGGAAATCATTAGCTTATTATCAGTGTCATGTGTTTACACTGGTAAATGTTGATGTCTGTTTATTACATCTCCTTAAATATTTGGAAATAGCCATTAGAATGCTGAATGGAAACAAGTGGCCACAGCAACAATAAATATCTCTCTCCCACATTTTCATCCTTCTGGTACAAGCACAGAGATAGTACATTAAAATGAGTAATGTGATCTTTTTCTTTAGGAAAGAATGCCAGTATGAGTCGTACGTGAAACACAGCCCCAATCTCTGTATTAGTCAAGTTAGAGTAGGTAACAAACCACTTTGAAATCTCAGGAGCTCCAAACTTATCCTTTATTTTTGGTTCACACAAAGTGTTTAGAGGTCAGGTCACCCTCGTGGGCAGCTGTCCTGTATGTGGAAGCTCAACAACCTATGCTGTTCTGATTTTGCTGCTCTACTCTCCCAAGCAGTGTTTCTCAAAGTGAGTGATACTGCCCTCTGGGGAGCACTGGGCAGATCAAGTAGTGGTGACATGTTAGGCTTCTAACTGCAAGCCAGCAATTTCGAAACCCCCCAAGTCACACCAGCCAAGAGTTATAATCCAGGAATGCACAGGGACCCTACTACCCTATCCTTTAGGGTCACTATGAGTCGCTTCAACTCGATGGCCACGTGAAGCACTTGATCCTGGATAGTTCAAAAGTTTTCATCTCCAGTAGGGAACCAAGCAAACTTCTTTTCTGAATAGGGTGCTATAGGCCAAATAAGTTTGGTAACCAATGGTTTAAAGCAGGGATGTCTGGCCCACAGACCCTATCAAAATATTTTAAAAATGCACTGCCATCGAGTAGATGTGGACTCATAGTAACTTTAAAGGAAAAGGTAGAACTGCCCCATGGGTTTCCAACATTGTAAATCTTGATAGGAGTAGAACGCCCCATTTTTCTCCTGTGGCTGGTGGTTTTGAACATCAGACCTTCCAGTTAGTAGCCCAATGCAAAACCACTATGCCACTGGGTCTCCTTAGGCTTCTTCATTTTACTCTTTCATTAGGAGTGACTTAATGGATATCTGACCAAATATAAGAGGCTGATATTTAAGCTGATAATTTTGAATAGCCTAGAATGATATTATAAACATCCCAATGGTCCTTGGCAGGAAAAAAGGATTCCCTGTCATGCTTTAAAGGAACAACCTCTGTGATTGCTATTGAAAAACTGGAGAGTAGAGTTTTTTGGGGGACTTTTTAATTGGCACCACCCACACTTAACAGATTTCATTGGCCAGCATGAACCACGTGACCCCACCTACTGCTCCAACAGGGTTGACTCAGGAAGGGAAAACACAAAATGAAATGAAACAGAACAATTAACAGAAGAAATACTTTCTGATTATTTATATTTAACAATATGAAAAAAGATAACATAAAAGGGGATAGTACATCAATGGAAAAAAGGGAAATATTTAACAGAAATTTATTTCTAGGGTCACTGAATTCCTAACGATATGAAAAATATTGAAATCTTGAAAGCACATTCATAGAGCAATATTTTTCCTAATAATATGATAATATCTCCCACAATTGGGTTTCTTTCAATAAAATAGTATATCACTAGAGAAGCTGATGTGTCAAAGATACCAACAATGCTGAAACATTGTTAGATAACAGATATTGTGTGCTTACTCTGTTCTGGGTACTTTAGTCTTTATCAGTGCATTTCTAGGAGCCAATTTCTGTAAAATGAACTTTATAAGGATGATTTTATCTAATGTGTCCTACTTAGGGAGTCACATAGTATTGACCCTGAAAATTTTAAATCTTTAAGTAGTAATTAATAATGTCATTTTTCAAAGCAAATATGAATGACTCACAACAAAGAATGTTTGATATCAAGGACAGTATCCCATTCTATATAGTAGTGTTCATATTTGTTTACATTTCCTTATGATTTGGCAGTACTTCAAAGATAACATATGTACATTCCAGTGTTCCAAGTATTTTTGAAAGTCTGTGCTAACATAAAATGGGTTTTCACCTCACCAACTCTGTGCTATAATACCAACTAGGAAATATTCTCATGTGTGTCAATCAGACCTAGGATAGACACCAGAAATCTTAATCATACCTTAGGATGGTGGGGAGGAAAGAGCATACACAAAGATGTTACAAGATCAAATATCTTGTGATCATGAGGTGCCAAAGGGATCCATTATCAAAGAACAAAAAGTCATATCATTGTGTGCTCACCTCCCTGATACAATCGCTAAAGACAAATGGGTGCATAAGCAAATGTGGCGAAGAAAACTGATGGTGCCAGGTAATAAAAAAATATAGCATCTGGGGTCTTAAAGGCTTGAATGTAAACAAGTGGCCATCTAGCTCAGAAGCAACTAAACCCACATGGAAAAAGCACACCAACCTGTGTGATTACGAGGTGTCAAAGGGATCAGGTATCAGGCATCATCAGAACAAAAACTTTTATCATAGTGAATGAGGGGGGTAGTGTGGAGTGGGGACCCAAAGCCCTTTTGTATGCCACTGGACATCCCCTTACAGAAGGGTCTCGGGGAGGAGACGAGTCAGTCAGGGTGTGATGTAGCAACGATGAAACATACAACTTTCCTCTAGTTCCTAAATGCTTCTTCTTCCCCCACTATCATGATCCCAATTCTACCTTACAAATCTGGCTAGACCAGAGGATGTACACTGGTAAAGATAGGAACTGGAAATGCAGGAAATCCAGGGCGGATGAGAGCTTCAGGACCAGGGGTGTGAGTGGCGATACTGGGAGGGTAGAGGGAGAGTGGGTTGGAAAGAGGGAATCGATTACAAGGATCTACATGTGACCTCCTCCCTGGGGGATGGACAACAGAAAAGGGGGTGAAGGGAGACATCAGACAGGGCAAGATATGAGAAAATAATAATTTATAAATTATCAAGGGCTCATGAGGGAAGGGGGAGCGTGGAGGAAAAAAGAGGACCTGACGCAATGGGCTTAAGTGGAGAGCAAATGCCTTGAAAATGATGAGGGCAATGATTGTACAGATGTGCTTTACGCAATTGATTTATGTATGGATTGTGATTAGTTGTATGAGCCCCTAATAAAACATTAAAAAAAGAAAGGTTCATTAAGGAAAAACACAGAGGACTTTCAAAGGTACTGGTCAAACTTTTATTTCTTAAACTAGCGTTAGGACACAGGAGTATGTTTAAAAATTTTTAACAATGCATCTGTAGGTAGTCCCCTGATGAAGAACAAGATGCATTCTTCGCTGTGTCTTTAAGAAGTTATAAATCAGATCAGTTGGAACAGGTACATGTGGATCTTATTGACCTGAGTTTATTCAGAAAGGAGCCCAGATGACACTATCAGCCAGGATTGTGGTTTAAACCCACTAGCCCCGGTTTGTACCCCAAACAATTTATGAAGCCTCAGAAAGCTTACCTAAATTTATTATAAGTAAAAATTAACTCAGTAGCTCTTTTGGTTTTTAGATCAAGAAGAGTCTTGAATCCTTCCAATGATTTGAAAGTGTCACCAGTGGTTGTGATGAATAATTAGTTGCCAAGAGGGTTTGGATCAATTGTTTCACAGTGAAGGCAAATTTACAGAAACTCAAAGTTTATTTTAAGTCAAAGTAGTACTGCCCTGCTAAAGGAACAAAACCATGGACACTCATATGTGTATAAGAAAGAGCTTTATATACAAGAGCAATTGAATATTGAGAAAATATCCCAGCCCAATCCAGATCTAGTCCATAAATCCAAAATTAGCCCATATATCTGATACCAATCTATAAAGCCCTCTTCAGATTCATGAAACACATGCAATGATACCAAATCCTGGAAGATCCCAGGCCAGTGGGTGGGAAATCTTGCAGATCCAGTGGCATTGTAAGCATCTCAACACTGGCAGGGTTTTCCAAGTAGCTTTCTCCAACTCCAGAGGTTTGGCTCCATCAACCTCTCTCCATGTGTATCCTCCACAGAGGTGTTCCACAGGGAGTGAGCCAAGAGAGAGTGTTTCCCACCTCCAGGAGTAAATACAGGAGTTCCCAGATTCCTCACGAGAAGGCCATACCCACACAGAGGGCTCATTGGCTATATCCTGATTGACAGGATGAACTCCTGCCCTACACTCTTAATCCTCAAATTAACACCAGTTTATGTAACTACCACTCTAATAAATCCAGAGAGCGAGAGCTAATCAAAACAGCAGCATCCACAGGGATCTCCTGGACCAGTTAAATTCAAGGCAGACAGGTCAGCACACAAAGATATGGCAACTCTTTCTAGAATTCTGAAGAGTTAACCTAGTAGCAAAGGTTGATAATAGGGGTTAAAATGAGGAAGTTCAAAGATTTTTTTTAATGAATTGATGAGAAAAAAGCGAGCAAACTTGGCTTTCCTTAATTTTCTTCATCAATTATATATATAATATATATAATATGTATTATATATATATCACAAAAATGCACCTGCTAATTATCAGAAGGTAAGCAAGGGTTTCCATACTAGAATTTCATAGGTTAACCTTACCTCATTAACACTACAATGAGGAAAGGATCCATACCCCAAACTCAAAAAAACATTTAGAAGGAAAACAATCTAAATCCTTCTAGAATGGTGTGTTAAAAACAAAAGAGTACAGAATTCTTTGGGGAAAGGTCAGCGATAGAAACAACTCCTTCAGCAGTATATAGACCTTGATCATGGATATATAAAGAAGTGAAAAAATACCTCTATAATTTGATATTTTTTGCATTATGTTTTCTATGATTTTGTATCATTTTATTCTTATAGTCATATGATATACCATTTTGTGTATATGCTATATTTTTCAAATAGAAAAGTTTGGTGGGGGAAAATATCTTAAATAGACATAAAATCACATGTGCAACTCCTCGATATATTACATAATTCTATTTTTTTTTTTTTTTTTTTTGAACATTTTATTAGGGGCTCATACAACACTTATCACAATCCATACATAGACATACATCAATTGTATAAAGCACATCTGTACATATTTTGCCCTAATCATTTTCTTTTTTTTTTTTTCTTTTACATTTTATTAGGGACTCCAACAACTCTTACCACAATCCATACATATACATACATCAATTGTACAAAGCACACCCATACACTCCCTGTCCCAATCACTCTCAAGGCATTTGCTCTTCACCTAAGCCCCTTGCATCAGGTCCTCCTTTTTTTTTTTCCCCCCCTCCCTCCCTTTTCCCCCCTCCCACATATGCCCTTGGTAATTTATACCTCGTTATTTTGTCATATCTTGCCCTATTTGGGGTCTCCCTTCCCCCCTTCTCTGCTGTCCCTCTCCCAGGGAAGAGGTCACATGTGGCTCCTTGTAATCAGTTTCCCCTTTCCAACCCACTCACCCTCCACTCTCCCAGCATCGTCCCTCACTCCCTTGGTCCTGGAGGTATCATCCACCCTGGATTCCCTGTATCTCCAACCCTCCTATGTACCAGTGTACAGCCTCTGTCCTATCCAGCCCTGCAAGGTAGAATTCGGATCATGGTAGTTGGGGGGAGGAAGCATCCAGGATCTGGGGGAAAGCTGTGTTCTTCATCGATACTACCTCACACCCTAATTAACCCATCTCCTCTCCTAAGCCCCTCTATGAGGGGATCTCCATTGGCTGACACTTGGGCCTTGGGTCTCCACTCTGCACTACCCCCTTCATTTAATATAATATATATATACACATACATATATACATATACACATAAATACACATACATACACACACTTATATATTTTTTTTTTGCATGATGCCTTATATCTGGTCCCTTGGGCACCTCGTGATCGCACTGGCCGGTGTGCTTCTTCCATGTGGGCTTATTTGTTTCTGAGCGAGATGGCCGCTTGTTCACCTTCAAGCCTTTAAGACCCCAGACACTATCTCTTTTGATAGCCGGGCACCATCAGCTTTCTTCACCACATTTGCTTATGCACCCATTTGTCTTCAGCGATCCTATCATGGAGGTGTGCAGTCAATGATATGATTTTTTGTTCTTTGATGCCTGGTAACTGATCCCTTTGGGACCACTCGATCACACAGGCTGGTGTGTTCTTCCATGTGGACTTTGTTGCTTCTGAGCTAGATGGCCGCTTGTTTATCTTCAAGCCTTTAAGACCCCAGTCACTATCTCTTTTGATAGCCGGGCACCATCAGCTTTCTTCACCACATTTACTTGTTCACCCATGTAGGCTCCAGCTGTTGTGTCGGGAGAGTGAGCATCATAGAGTTCCAATTTAATAAAAGAAGGTATTCATGCATAGAGGGAGTGTTTGAGTAGAGGCCCAAGGTCCTTCCGCCACCTTAATACTTGATCTATAAATATAGACACAAAGATCTATTTCCCCAACCTCCTATATATATTTGCATGTACATGTCTTTGTCTAGACCTCCATGAATGCCCTTTGACTCCTAGCTCTTTCCTCCATCTCCCTTGACCTTCCTCCTGCCCTACTACCATGCTTCATTGCCACCTGGGCTAGAGTATACCTCTTCTCTAATCAACCTTACCCTTGATCATTTCCCACCAGGCCTGCCACTCCCCCTTCTCTACCCTTTGGGGTCCCATGTTTTTCCCTTGTCCCTGGGTTTGTTAACACCACTTCCTTACCCCCCCTACCCCCCACCCCAAGTCCCCCCGGAACTGTCGGTCCCGTTGTTTTTCCTCCCGATAGTTCATCCAGCCTGTCCTATTCAGACAGACCTGTGGAGTCACTAACATGCACGAAAACTAGACAGAGGAACACAAAGCAACAGTATATAACCGGACAACAAAACAACCAAAACAAACCACTGAAAAAGAACAGAACAAAACAGTTCACAAGAGAAACGCTTGTAGTTAGTTCAGGGATCTTTGCTGGCCCTTAGGAGCGTTTTCCAGTCCAGTCTGTTGGGGCACCACGCCCTGGCCCCAAAGTCCACTTTCAGCATTCCCTGGGGACCTTGCCACTCCATTCCCTTGCTGTTCCGCTGCACTCCCCCAGTGATTTGCCTCGGTGTGGTGGGATCAGGTCAGGTGCAATTCCCACACTGTGTCTCCGGTGCTGTCCCCTGTATCGCCCTTAGTCACTGAGGGGCATCATGTCTCATAGTAGGGCCAGCCATGTTGTTCTCTCTGTGGACTGGCTGCTCTACTCAGGAACATCATCATCACGGCCTGGTGGGCCAGGCTGTGCTCCACTCTCTCCTCCTGCCCCTTCATCTGCTCCCGTGTGCTCTGGTCAAATATGACCATCTCCCATAGCTGCAGGGTCAATGTCGTCCTTTGGAACAAGTTCTTTTCGGGGGAGGGGCAGGAATCCACTTAATTTATGGTGCTGGGGCCTGCCTCCCAGACCTCTCCACCGGTTCCGTCCTCCACGCCGGGATAATGCATTCACACCTTGCGACACTGGGTTGAAGTCTGGTCCCACTTTCCCTGTGGAGATATAAACAATACCCTCCCCTTGGGTGGATTAATGCCCCATTTCTGTCATGCTGATTGTACTTACCTCAGGGGACTCATGTTGTACCTGTCCCTTTGGGACTGGCTTACCTCGCTTAGCATAATTCCTTCCAGCTCTTCCCATGAAATAACGTGTTTCATGTGCTCATCGGTGCTTTTCAATGCTGCATAATACTCCATTGTGTGTATGTGCCAAAGTTTGCTAATCCACTCGTCTATCGATGGAAACTTAGGCTGTTTCCAAGTCTTTGCTATTGTGAGTTGTGCCGCAATAAACATTGGAGCGCATATGACTGGTCGTGTTTTATTTGCTGCTTCAACCGGGTATATGCCCAGTAGAGGGATGGCTGGGTCGTAAGGTAGATCGATTTCCATTTTCTTTAGGTATCGCCAGATTGCTTTCCACAGTGTCTGTACAAATCTGCACGACCACCAGCAGTGGAGGAGGGTTCCTATTTCACCACAGCCCCTCCAACACTTGTTGCTCTCTGATTTACTGATCTGGGCTAGCCTCAGGGGTGTTAGGTGGTATCTCATGGTTGTTTTGATTTGCATTTCTCTTATGGCAAGGGACTTCGAGCACTTTCTCATATATTTATTGGCCATATTGATCTCCTCTCTAGTGAAAGTTCTTCTCATTTCTTTTGCCCACTTCCTTAGGGGGTTAACTGTTTTCCTCTTTTTGCAGGTCATGATGGTGTTGTAGATTTTAGTAATGAGCCCTTTGTCTGACGTGTCATTACTAAAAATCTTCTCCCAGTCTGTGGGTTGCCTTGTCACCCTCTTGGCAAAGTCTTTCGAGGTGCACAGGTGTTTTATTCTTATTAGATCCCATTTGTCGATTTCCAGATCACCTGTGTGTGTCCCCTTCCCTGTTGCAGTGAGCCTATGTGCTCCCTGGGCCAGTGCTCTGAGATTAGTCCCAATTCCTTCCTTAATGGTCCTGATGGTTTGGGGTTTGACTTCTAGATCTGTGATCCACCTTGAGTGTATTCTTGTGCATGGGGTGAGGTAGACGTCTTGTTTCAACTTTCTACATGTGGATATCCATTGTTTCCAGCACCACTTATTAAAGAGGGCATCTGCTTCCCACTTGACGTTTTTGGGGCCCTTGTCGAAGATCAGTTGTCTATATGCTGATGATTTTACTCCTGGGCTTTCTATTCTTTTCCACTGGTCTGAGTGTCTATCATTGTGCCAGTACCATGCTGTTTTGACCACTGTAGCTGTGTAGTAGGCATTAAAATCAGGCAGGGCGAGTCCTCCAATTGTGTCCTTCTTCTTGAGGAGTTCTCTGCTAATTCTGGGTTTCTTCCCTCTCCATATGAAGTTGGTGGTCAGTTTTTCCAATTCTTTGAAGAAGGTTGATGGTAATTGGATTGGTATAGCATTGAACTTGTAGAGTGCTTTAGGAAGAACTGTCATCTTTACTATGTTCAGCCTACCTAACCATGAGCAGGGGAGCTTCATCCATTTGTGAAGGTCACTTTTGGTTTCCTGTAATAGGGTTTTATAATTATGCTTATATAGGTCTTTAGTATTTTTTGTTAAGTATATTCCTAGGTATTTCAGTTTGTTCTTGGCTACTGTGAAGGGTACTTCCCTCTTAATCGCCTCTTCCATGGCCCTGTCCGATGTGTATAGAAACCCTACCGACTTCTGTTTATTGATCTTGTATCCTGCTACTCTTCCGTATTCCTCTATTGCTGTAAGTATTCCAACTGTGGAGTTTTGGGGGTCTTCAATGTATAGGATCATGTCATCTGCAAATAACGATAGTTTCACCTCCTCCTCTCCCAACTGGATCCCTTTGATGTCCTTCCGCTGTCTTATGTTGTTAGCCAGAACCTCCAAAACGATATTGAATAGAAGAGGGGACAGGGGGCATCCTTGTCTTGTACCCTTTTTCAGTGGTATTGTTCTTGTCTTTTCTCCATTGACTATGATGTTGGCTGTTGGTCTTTCATAGATAGCTTGTATGAGCTTGAGGAACTTACCTTCCAATCCTATCTTCATGAGTGTTTTGATTAGGAATGGGTGCTGGATGTTGTCAAATGCTTTTTCTGCATCTATGGATATTATCATATGGTTTTTATCCTTTTTCTTCTCGATGTGGTGAATGATATTGATGGATTTTCGGATGTTAAACCATCCCTGCATCGCTGGGATGAATCCTACTTGGTCGTGGTGAATGATATGCTTGATGTTCCTTTGTATTCTATTGGCCAATATTTTGTTAAGGATTTTTGCATCTATGTTCATTAGAGATATTGGTCTATAATTCTCTACGCTTGTGGGGTCTTTTCCCTGTTTGGGTATCAAAGTAATGCTGGCTTCGTAAAATGAGTTTGGGAGCTTGCCGTTCTTTTCTATGTTATGGAATACTTTGTGGAGGATCGGTGTCAGCTCTTCCCTGAATGTTTGGTAAAATTCTGCTGTGTAGCCATCTGGCCCTGGGGCCTTTTTCCTTGGTAGGTTTTTGATGACACTCTCTATTTCTTCCTTCGCTATGGGTTTGTTGAGGTTCTTGATCTCTGTCTCAGATAATCTAGGGATAGATTGTTTTTCTAAATATTTATCCATGTCTTCCAGGTTTCTGAATTCATTAGAATACAAACCTTCATAGTACTTTGTGATTATCCTTTTTATCTCATTGGGGTCTGTTGTTATTGCCCCCGATTCATCCCTCATCCTGGCTATTGATGATTGTTCCTTTCTATCTTTGGTAAGCTTTGCCAGGGGAGTGTCAATTTTATTAATTCGTTCATAAAACCAGCTTCTAGTTGCGTTAATCCTTTGCATTGTTCTTTTGTCTTCCCACTGGTTTAACTCCGCCCTGATTTTTATTATTTCTTTTCTCTTGCTATTGGAGGGGTAGTTCTGTTGACTCTGTTCTAGTTGTTGGAGGTTTTGTGTTAACATATCTGTCATACGCCTTTCTTCTTTTTTCATGTATGCATTCAGTGATATCAAGCTACCTCTGATAACTGCCTTTGCAGTGTCCCATAAGTTTTGATATGTTGTATGCTCGTTCTCATTAGTTTCTAGAAATTTCCTGATATCCTCTCTGATCTGGACCTTAACCCATTCATGTCGCAGGAGATCGTTGTTTATTCTCCAATTGGTGGCCCTTGCTTTTCTGGGTGCCCTTCTATTAATCTCCAGCTTTATGGCATGGTGGTCTGAGAAAGACGTCTGGATAATATCTATGTGTTTGAATTTACTCAGGCTGGCCTTGTGCCCCAGCATGTGATCTATTCTTGAGAAAGATCCGTGTGGATTGGAGAAGAATGTGAAACCTTTTGCTTTTGGATGAAAGGCTCTATAGATGTCTATCAGGCCCTGTTGCCTAATTACATTGTTTAGCTCTCTGGCCTCTTTGCTGAGCTTCTTTCCCTGTGACCTGTCTTTCTCTGATAGTGGAGTGTTGAAGTCCCCCACTATTATTGTTGTTTCCGTGATTTCTTCTGTCATTTTTTTAATAGTTTGTTTGACGAAATTTGCCGCACCATTATTAGGTGCGTAAATATTCAGTATGCTTATTGCTTCCTGGTTTACTGAGCCTTTGAGCATTATGTAATGTCCCTCTTTGTCTCTTTTTATGTTTTGGATCTTGAGATCCATTTTGTCGGAGATTAAGATAGCCACTCCTGCCTTCTTGGAGTTACCATTTGCTTGGTAAACTTTCTGCCAGCCCTTTATTCTCAGCATATGCTTGTCTGCTTGCTTAAGGTGTGTCTCTTGCAGGCAGCAGATTGATGGGTTATGTTTTCTAATCCAATCCTCCAGCCTCTTTCTTTTAACATATGAATTGAGCCCATTTGTATTCAAAGTGATTATTACAATCTCTGGCTTCATGGTTGCCATATTCTGTTTTGTGTTTTGGGTCTTTGCCTATCTTCCTTCATATCAGTGTACTGCGTTTGAGTGGAGGGTTTCTATCCTGTCCTCTTTTCCATCTGAGACCGTGTTGTCCTGGTACGTGTTGCTGGCATGTTGGCTTCTAGATGGAGATGGGATATATGGTGGTCTCCTGGAGGTTCTAGTTGGAGCTTGATCTTCTGGCCATAGTGAGTCAGCCAGTATGTTCTGCAGGGTCGGGTGACTTGCAGTATATTTTTTGAGTTCTTCCTTGTCCTGGAAGACCCTTATCTTACCCTCTATCTTAATGGATAACTTGGCAGGGTATAGGATTCTGGGGGAGGCATTTTTATCTTTCAGAATTTGGAAGATGCTGCTCCATTCTCTCCTCCTCTTCATGGTTTCAGCTGATAAGTCTGAGCATACCCTTACCTGCGCTCCTTTGTATGTGACTGTCTTCCTTTCTCTTGATGCTCGTAGAATTTTCTCTTTTTCCTCTAAGTTGGATAATTTTACAATTATATGCCTTGGCGTGTTCTTCTTGGTGTTTAGCTTAGCCGGCGTCCTCTCTGCTTCCTGTATGAGAGTCGGATTCTCCTTTGTTAGGTTGGGGAAATTTTCTTCCAGGAATTCCTTTGCTATCTTGGCGGTCGATTTGTGTGTTATGTTGTGTTCCGGTAGACCAATTATTCGAATATTTTTCCTCTTCATAGCATCTGTCATTGATCTCAGGCTGTCTTCTGTTTCTTTAATTTTCCTATCTGATTGTTTTTCTCGCTTGCTTCGTTTGTTTTGAGCGTCCTCGAGTTCACTGATACGGTTCTCAGCCTCCTCAAGCCTAGATATAGCTTCTGTGACCTTTTGTGTGGCCTCTGCTACCTCCTCTGTTAGTTTCTGCAGTTCCTTTTGGTGGATAGTATTCATCCCCTCTATTGTGGACTTCATCCCCTCTATTGTGCATTTCATCCCTTCTATCGTTGCATCCTTATTTTGGTTTGCTTCTCTTAGCTCCTGTATTACTGCAAGCAGAGTTCTGAAGATTTCCTTTTGTGGCTGATCTATATCTGTTTCTTCTATGAGTGACGTTAGGTCTGTTAAAGTGCCTCGTTTTTCTGATTTTTTTGTTGGGAGTGATGTGGTCTGTTGATTTTTCCTTGATCCTTTAATAGGCCCCATGCTTCTGGGAGACAGGAGTAACCTTATTGTGTGGAGGCTCAGGCCACTGTGCCGTCTCCTGGGGTGGCTGGGGCGGGCTGCGGCAGGCTTAGGGCTGGCACTGGGGACCCAACAGGGCCCCAGGTGGTGAGAGCTGGCTGGAGCTCACTGAGGGCTCCTCAGGGACTGCAAAGCCTAGACTGCAGGTGGAGTGTTTGATCTGCCCGGGCTGGACACTGCAGGGAACAATGGCGCCCTTTTGGCGCGAAACCGCAGGGGGTAATGGCGCCGGCAAAGGAGGCTTGGCGCGAAACCGCAGGGGGCAATGGCGCCCTTCCTCTGCTCAGGCTCAGAGTCGCGGCCGCCGGGGTCCCCGCAGCACCCTGGGGAGGGCACCTACTCTTGTGCCTTGCGCAGGGGGGGGCCCTTGGTGGGCAGACTCAGCAGCGCGGGGCGCGGCGCTCCGCGGAAGCTCAGGGTCCGGGACAGGCGCGGGTTGGGCTATGGCTCCTGTTGGCGGGAAGTGCTCAGCGCAGGGTCCCGGCCAGGAGTGGAGCTGGCGCTAGGCTGCCAGGGGCTGGCGGGGGCGGGCGGGGGTGGGAGGCCAGCGCACGGAGGGCAGGTGGAGAGGTCCGCGGCAGCGGTGCGGGTGGATGGTCCCCCGTGGGGGTCGCCAGACAACCCGCGGGTCCGCTCCCCTGAGCTTGGATGAATGGAGGGAGGGACGTGGGCCCGAGGGCAGATCGCTGCCCTGCGGGGAGAGGGGAACTGCGGGAGAGGAAAGCTTCTCTCCCAGTGGAGATCCGCGTATGGGGAGTGGGGAGTGGGCCGCTGGAGTAGGCAGGGCAGGCAAGTGGCTCTGGGCTGGCGTCCATTTGGGGATGGAGCCTAAGCCGGTCGCCAGTGAGCTCACGGCAGCTTAGTGGCCAGAGATGTCCCACTAGTCCGGTCCTCATTGACCTAGACCCCTACTCCGGACAAATACGTGGGGTAGGACTGGGGTGCTGTCCCAGGGGGATATTTCACTCACCAGACTCTTACTATTCAGCTACCTGGTCGCCAATCCCGCTTTGTTTGGAGGAGCTCTCAGAGTATGCGGGTGTCCCTGTCGGCCATCTTCCCCCTCTCCCCACATAATTCTATTTTTATGTTGTTGTTATAAAGAACAAAATATTTAAGATTTCCTTTGAAAGTAATAGTGACTATTTCAATGATACAGTTACAAGTATCAACAATGTCAATATGTAAGAGTTCATTGGGTTGGATTGACAGTGTTTTAATAGTACATCATCACAAATAATTTTCATGGTTTATACCTTACTCATGTTATCTACACCCAATCCATCAGATATATCTTAAAACTAGAGCCAGTGAATTTATACTAAATTAAAATTAAAATCCACTTCCTCATTAACATCCTATAAGCGTCCTTCAAAATTCATGGAATGATATCAGGGTCTTTATTACTTTTTAGATATCAGTCTCTACTATTCATATCATATAAGAAAATCATATTCAGCCAATTGTGTTATTCTGGATAAACTAGAGAAACAAATCCATAGACACTCAGATGTGTGTAAGAAAGAGCTTTATATACAAAAGTAGTTGAATATTGAGAAAACATCCTAGCCCTGGACAGATCAAGTACTTAAGTCTGAGAGTAGCCAATATGTCCAATTCCAATTTATAAAACTCTTTTCAGATTCATGAAACACATGCAATGACACCAAATGCAGGAAGATCACAAACCAGTGGGTGGGAAGTCTTATGGATCCAGTGGCATTGTAAGCATCTCAGCCCTGGCAGGGGTCTCCAAGTAGCTTTCTCCAGCTCCAGAGGTCTGGCTCCATCAGACCGTCATGTGTCTCCATGTGTCTTCTCCACAGGGATGTCTTGCAGGGAATGAGCATGTGTCTTGCCTCCACCAAGCTATTTATCTCCTTAGTACCTCCAAATGAGGTCACCAATCTACTACCCGATTGACAGACTAGACTCCACCCCTTCACTCTAAATCCTTAAACTGACACCAGATTATGCAACTACCACACCCAAGTTGCAATTTTTCTTAGCTTCATGATTTTTGTATATGCTGCACTCGTTTCCGGGAATGTTTTACTCAACCTTATCTGCTTATCAAAATGCTGCCTATCTTTTAAGACTGAGTTCAAGGCTTGGACTCTTTCCCTGACATTTCTAAGATTTCAATATTGCTCCCTGACTTTCTCAGCATTTTGCATCTTCAGCTTTTCACTTAGCATAATTTTGTGGGTTTGTGAATCTGTCCCTCCCACTAGCACTGGAAGCACATGGAAAGTTGAACTGAACTTTAGTCTATTCATTACTATATACTTTGGGTGTTGATCTATGTCAGAAACTCATTATTGGGTACTTAGCAGATGCTTGTTGAATGAATGACCAAGCAATGAACAAAAAGAAGAAAATGAAGAAGCAGTAGTCCTGAAGGCCTCGATATAATGGAACTTAATACTATGCAATTTTGACCCCAAATCCAACAATTCGCCAACATTTCTTCCTTTTAAACATGTATGTGAAATCTAATAGCAAACATAATGACTTACATTAATTTTATTCATTAACATAATGTTTACATAATTACTTTTTCTATGTATTAGTATCCACATTCCGTGGTGAAAAGCCTGGAGCTCAGAATTGTTAAACTTGGAACTCAGCATGGTTAAGTAACTGGCCAAAGTAACACAGCTAAGAAGTGGCAAGGCAACTTCCAAATTCAGTCTAATCATAGAACTGCGTTTTTGTGATACAGCATAACTCTACTGCATGGGGTGCGGTGGGGGGGTGTCATCAGGAGTTATGCAGTGTGAATATTTCTGAATCTACAATCATAGGAACAACAGCAACAAAAAAATCAGCTTGTCTAGGTCATCAACCACAGGAACCCTATTGGTGTAGAGGCTTTGAGTTGGACTGCTAAGCTAACTTCAAGGTGAGCAGATCAAAACCATCAGCCACTCTGTGGAACAAAGATAAGGGTTTCTATTATAAAGAGTTACAGTCCTCGAAACTCACAGGGGCAGTTCTACTCTGGTGATGATCAACATTCCAATAATCTATATGCAGACAACAAGCACCAATAAGAGACTGCTAATAGGTGAAGTGTTATATCCATAATAGAGGTATTAGGAGACTTTTAATCAAGAAAAAGAAAGCTCCTCCTTTGAAAATGTGTTCTTCTGAACTACACAAAAAATAGTAATAATGAATGTTAAAGAGAGCAAACTTTGTGACACCTTCAATTTTGCTAATTATGCAACGCTCATCATTTTGCTCAAAAGATTAAAAAGTCTAAAACTTTTGGTTTTATATTCACATAGTTTTTTAAAACAAAAGTCTAGATTTTATATTCATTGATATCTACCTTGAGAATTCCAAACTATAATTGTGTAATTACATTGTTAGCAGTCTAAAACTGCCTCAATGTGTCCAAATATTTTACAATACCATATGTGCCCCCTTCTATTCTTACTAAGGATTTTTAACACTCCTGCAAATTGTAAAAGATCTATGAAACCTTTCTTGTGATATAAGTCACAATAGGTAGATACATCTTATATCTAACATCATTTAGTGTAAAAATGATGTGGTGGAGGCATCTGACCTCCTGTCACTTCAGGAGAGGAAGAAAAACATACAGCACCAGCCCAAGGCTGAGTCCTATAAAGTAGAAGCCAGATATACCCCCTCTTGCCAAACTTTTTACCAATTCTGACATCAACCACCTTTCCAATAGCATTTTCTATTTCACTGCTGGATTTAGTAATTCATTGCAATGGCCACAATGAACTCACAGATAATACTCATGATTGTGGGGTTTATTAAGGAAATAACAGGAGCAAGAACAACCCAGAAGGAAAGCGCCAACTGAACATAAAATTCTTGATCAGGACAGCCTTTTCCTACCCTCTGCTATATGGGTCCTTCCTGAGCAAGCTATTACAACTCTTAGTTCTGTGGGCTAGCAAACCCCACCACACCTGTCTCACTGATCTCTTCATTCCTGTCAGTTTCTGCTGCTGTTGCTGTGGCTACTATTGTACTGCCATCTCCCACTGTCTTCTGTGTCACAAGTCACCTCCCCTCAGTTTTTCTTATCCAACCACTCCAACTCCCCACCCCAGCGCGCGCGCACGCACACACACACACACACACACACACACACACACACACACACACACACACTGTCCTCTCCTGAGTCTAGGAATTGCTCAGTGGAGGAATCCAATTGTGGATCTAAAGGAAACACTCCATCCCTAATTATTCTTTTTTGGTGGTAGTTTGTGGTTGTTTGTTTTAAGCCAAAAACCTCTGACCAATCTCCCCTTTAAAGCTCCAAACACCTTATAAGCATGGCCTCACCGCTAGGGATTCCATTCAACTTATTTTCATATTTCCATCACCATAAAGTGTCATCATGCTCCTTATTTTCATTAGTGGCAAGCTGTCCAGTCCCCTTCATGGACCACAAGCATCTTATTTGCAATGTCCGTACCCGACATTTGTTGGGAATTATAACACTGTAGTGAAAAAGATTATTGTAAGGAAGTTGAGAGGCGCCAGAGACCAAATCAGTCAAATTAGAGCAAACAGGCTTTATTGGGGAGAAAAACCCAGCCTTGGCGAAGTCCGATGGTCCACAGTATCTGGGCCGGGGAGTCACACTACAGGCAACAGGGGTGGTGCTTACATATGGACAGGTATGTCCAGGTTTCTGGAATGTAAGGTGTCTTCCTGGTTCTGGGTGTATTTGTGCCGGGTGCAGAGCAGTGTATGAGAAGAAAGCAGGCACTGAGCTAAACGGGCCATGCCAGGTGCAGAGTGGAGGGTGGAGAGCAAAGTCAGCCCTGAGCCAAATGGGCCATGCACAAAACGGGCCATAAGTAAAAGAAAGAAAAAAACTTGCAAAGCTGCTGACAGGTTACATAGCCAGCTCTGGTCAACTCTGCAGGTGTGGGTGGGAGAGTCAAGGCCACTTGTGCTAGTTGTTTCAGCCAGCTCTGGTCAGCTCCGCACGAGTGGGGGAGATTCAAAGTCACTTGCTGCTAGAAGCCGGCCTGGCATTGATCCGGCCATAAAATTATATATCCATCAGACCACAGTTAGTTAAATGTGTGTCTTAGTATATACTCTGTGTACCCTTTTATGCATAAAAATTAAAGAAATATTTGGACAATAGCAACCATGTTTTGAAAATATCATTTATTTGTTATTCTCAGGATGGTTATACCTTAAATTTTAAATATGATAGAATTTTCTCGGGAGTATGGGGTTTGTTCATAACTTGGATCGTATGTAAGCTGGATGTTTCTAAACCAGGGACTACCTGAACTGTAGAAATAATTTATTAATATTTTATTAATATATATCTATAATTTTATATTGGGGGGAGAAAAGCAAGCAGCCCATATAGTGGGCCCTATTCAGTGGTGGCTTATTGTTCCATAGGGTTAAGGAAGACTGAGGAAATGAAAGTTGTTTGTAAAATTCCAGATGTAGTTTCTTTGTATGTTGTGATGGATAGAAGCGATGAAGTGAAGGGTGAGGGCGGGCCCTCACACCCTCCATCTTGCCTGAGACTAGGTCCTGGAACCCTGGAGCTGAGAAAGCGCCACTCTTAAGTTCTGCTTCTTGGGATTGTTGACGGCCTTGTAGTGATAGAGAACGACAAGCAAGAAGAGCAACACGCCCAGTGTATTGGCGAAGATGGTGAGCTACACGTCCGTGATCATCCTGACCAGCCCGGCTTGGCTCCAACGCTCTCCTAATATTTTCGTTTTACTCTCCTTTGATGACAAAATGAAGGGCAACTTATCTGTTTTTATGAGTAGTTCTAAGTATGTCAACTTTAAGAATAATTCCAAATCAATTGACTGAAATATTTGTAATTTATAAAATGTTGTATTATAGATAAAAATGCATAATATATACATCAATGTGGTTATATTTTTGCATGGAATGCTTAAAAAAATCTGCCATTTCTAGTACAAATAATTGCCTTTGTTTTCATCAGCTTGCCTGGTGCACAGTAGCTGGCTACAGAACAGTGCATCTTTTATCCTGATCTATAATCACATAGTTCATAATATTCTAATGGAAATGGAGATTTTGCTATTTGAAGTGGTCAAATTTCCATGATCAAACACATCACAGCTTAAAACCACTGATGGCATTTGAGTTTGCTTTTGAGTTTTAGGATAACAGCAAATTTTAGAGAAAAACTACCAATTCTTTGTCAGTTGAACTATGAGGGAAATGACCCATTATCTGCCTGAAAGAAAAGCAAGCCCATATGGTATATTTAAATGAAAAAATGTATTTGTTTGTAGCTATGTGTTATTTGTAAATTTAAGGTCATTAGTCCCACTTTAAAAATCAGGGAGCTTGTGCAAGAAGATAATTTTTTCCCCTCTTACCTCAATATCCATTTGAGGAATAAAGAGAAAGCTATGGAAAGCAATGCATGTGAGCTTTCTTTTTCTTCCTATTTCAAAGGTCTGTGATCCATAAAATCTAAGTGGTTATTTAAAATATCCCAACCTGAGCGGAAATGTGTTGGTACATACTTTTACTTTCTAATACCTTTTCTTCTGAATAGTTTTTCCATCTATCCTTCTCTGTACTGACCTGAAATACTCCTCCTACTTTAACTCGCTTCTCATTTAGCCCATGAACATTTCATCTAATCAGCTCTCCTAGACCGTACATGGATCTCATCTGTCCAAAAACGATTTTACATGAACCATTTTATCAATCACTTCTCCAACATCTACCAAATTTAAGAAATTCTGCACCTAATTATTATACTGCTGGTTAAATACTTTCCACTCCAGGGAACTCATTGCTCTGTGAGACACCAACTCCTAAAATTCTGTCGCTTTGCTTAAGCTATTAACAACCTACCTGTGGTAGACAGATGACACATCATTATTTGCTCTAAATTGGGAGGACATGAATCACTTGTTCATGAAAATCAAAGCCTACATCCTTCAATATGATTACAAATCCCCACAGTTAGACTAATAAACACCATTACAAATGGAGAAAAAGTTGAAGTTGTAGAGGATTTCATTTTATTGGATCCATAACTAAGACTCATGGGAGCAACAGTCAAGAAATCAAACAATGTATTGCATTGAGCAAATCTGCTGCCCTCATACTCAAAGACACTGGGTCAATTCTGACTAATAGGGACCCTACAGGACAGAGTAGAACTATCCCTTTGTGCTTCTGGGTCTTTAAATCTTTACTGGTATAACAGCCTCATATTATGCCTTCAGAGAGGCTGGTGGGCTCAAACTACTGACCTGTGGTTAGTAGCCCCAGACAGAGATCACTATGCCACAGGGCTACTACACATCTTTAAAATGTTAAAGAACAAATTATTACTTTGAGGACAATAGTGCACCTGACTAGCAAGGCATGCTACTTTCAATTGCCTCATACAAGGGGGTTAAACCCCCTCAAAAATGGAATTGTTGCACTGAGCTGATAAGGGCTTTTCTAGTACACATTTTTTCCACCCTAAGTGACCATGAGAAACTTGCTGTGAGTGCACCCAGTGACATCACCTGGGAAGGTTCTCTGGTCACAGCACATTTTTTTGGAAAAACAGTTCAGCTGGAAGCTCATTTTTTTTGTGATGACTGTTTTAAGAAAACAGTGTCAGGTTGTGGATTTTTGTTTCCTACTTGAGAAAAATGTCCCCAAACAGTTGTGATGTTGAACACAGAGTACAGGGACAGTGCTTTGGGAAAAACTCATGTGCATGAGTGTGGTTTTCACCTTTCAAAAAAGGTGAAATGTCAATTGATGACAAACCTTGTTCTGGATGTCTGTCAACTTCCCAAATGGACAAAAATGTCAACTCATAGTGTATTTGGAATTCATTCCACCAGGTCAGACTGTTAATCAAGCTTTCTATTTAGAGGTTCTGCAAAGATTGCCTAACAGTGTGCGACAAAATGCCTGGTTTGTGGGAAATCAGGGACTAGTTTTGCCACCACAGCAATGAACCATCTCAGTGCACCAGTTTTTGTCGCCCACCCTCAAAAATGCGACTTGCCCTATGAACCTTACTCACCTGACCTTGATCCATGTGACTTGCTTTTGTTTCCGTGAATGAAGAGGGATATGAACAGACAGCAATTGATGATTTATAATTGGTAAAGAAAAATACAAGGGAGGTTCAGTCCACCATCCAAACAAATGAGTTTCAAAAGTGTTTCCAAGAATACAATCACAGATTTGGCAAATGCATAGTGTAATGAAGAGTATTTTGAAGGGGATAAGATGGTTTTGTAAAAATATTTAAATACATATCTTTGTAAAACAAAATCAGGGCTTTTTTGGCTGCTCCCTCATATGCAATTGGACGATTCAGAAGGAATACAGCAGAACAACTGATGCATTTAAATGACGGCATTGGAGAAGACTGTTGAAAGCATGACAAACTGTAAGCAGTGCAAGCCTTTTTCAAGTACAGTCCAAATGCTCCTTAGATGAGAGGATGGCGAGACGTCATCTCACATGCTGTGGACATGTAACCAAGAGGGACCAGTCACTGTAAAAGAGCATCACACTTGCTGAAGTAGAGGGTAAGTGAAAAAGAGGAACACCCTCAATGAGATTGATTGATACAGTAACTGCATAAAGGGAATCAAACATAACAATTGTGAGGACAGTGCAGAATCCACAAGTGTTGTTTGTTTCATTGTGCACAGGAATGCTATTGAATTGGAACCGACTTGATAGAATTTTGGGAGAAAGATAGGCTTTCTACTCCCGTAAAGAATTAGAGTCTTAGAAACACACAAGGGCAGTTCTACCCTTTGTAGATGTAGAATTTGTAGGACAGAGTGTTGCAACCCTGCCCTATAGCATCACCATGAGTCAAAATCAACTTGCTGTTAGGAAGTTTGTTTTGTTTATTTTAAAACATCTAAGAATAACAGCATAGTTAACATAAAAACTATTTGACCCTAATATTCATACATTTTCCTCTTTGTTTGTTCTTGAAGTATGTATTGAAGTCATTTAATTTCTTTTTCAAATGATAATTCTTTGACTATTTGAAGAGAGCTACATATATTTTAAAACATTTTATTGGGGCCTCATACAATGCTTATCACAATGCAAACTTTCATCCATTGTGTCAAGCACATTGGTACATTTGTTGCCATCATCATTCTCAAAACATTTGCTTTCTACTTGAGCCTTTGGTAACAGCTCCTCATTTTCCCCCTTCCTCCCCACCCCCTTCCTCATGAACCCTTGATAATTTATAAATTATCATTATTTTGTCATATCTTACACTGTCTGACATCTCCCTTCACACCCTTTTCTGTTGTCCATCCCCCAGAGAAGAGGTTATATGTTGATCCTTGTAATCAGTTCCCCCTTTCTACCCCACCTTCTCTCCACCCTCCTAGGACCACTGGTCCTGGAGGGATGATCTGTCCTGAATTCCCTTGTGTTTCCAGTTCCTATCAGTACCAGTGTACATTCTTTTGTCTAGTCAGATTTGTAAGGTAGAATTGGGATCATGATAGCAGAAGGTGGGGAGAGGTACAGAAGGAAGCATTTAAGAAATAGAGGAAAGTTGTATGTTTCATTGTTGCTACACTGCACCCTGACTGTATCATCTCCTTCCCACAACCCTTCTGTAATGTGATGCCCAGTTGCCCACAGATGGGCTTTGGGTCCCCAATCTGCACTCCCCCTCATTCACAATTATATGATTTTTCGTTCCTGATACCTGATCCCTTTGGCACCTCATGATCACACAGTATGGTGTGCTTCTTCCATGTGGGCTTGGTTGCTTCTGAGCTAGATGGCCACTTGTTTACCTTCAAGCCTTTAAGACCCCAGATGCTATATCTTTTGATAGCTGGGCACCATCAGCTTTCTCCACCACATCTGGCTGTGCACCCATTTGTCTTTAGTTATTGTATAGGGAAGGTGAACAAACAATGATATAATTTTTGTTCTTTGATTCCTGAAACTTGATCCCTTCAACACTTCGTTATCATACAGACTAGTGTAAGCAAATATGGTGAAGAAAGCTGATGGTGCCCAGCTATCAAAAGATATAGTGTCTGGGGTCTTAAAGCCTGAAGGTAAAAAAACAGCTATCTAGGTGAGAACAGCCAAGCCCACGTGGAAGAAGAGAGCTATATTTTACTCCTTCATCTTCGACACATTGAACATGCCTTTGTTTTCCAGTAGTCTCTATTATCCATATCTCCTGAGCACTCCAAAATCCTGATCACATTCACATAATTGATCTTCTTTTGAAAATATCACCCTGATAAGTTTTATATATTTATTCAGGTAATGTTTACATGATGTTAATGTATTATCAACCAATTGCCATTGAGACTTTTCAACTCATGGTGACCCCTGTGTGTCAGCGTGCATTGTGCTACATAAGGTTTCCAATGAGTGATGAACCACAGACATTGCCACAGGACTCCTTAAGTGGAGAAAGACACAAAAGAAAAATAAGAGAACAAGTGAACCAACTACAATTTGTGGTAATATTAATGGGGTGGTAGAGACTTGTCTAGAGAGTTGTAGAGAAGGGGAAACCCAAACTTACTTTGAGTTTTTTAGGAAAACAACATAAGAGTATTCACCTCATATCTGAAACCATTTAGGTTAAGTTATAAGGGACAATACAAAGACTCTCTAGGAAAATCACAGTACAGGCTAGGAAAACAGAAATGATCATGTTTAAAGAACAGCCAGAGCATCAAAGCTGTGAGCATAACATTGGAGACACTAGCAAAAAGTAGAGATAAAGGGTTGGCAAGATCAGATCATGGAACCTGTCTTACAGTATTTGTATTTTTTATCTTTATAGACTATGGAAAATCAGGATAAGAATTTAAGAATTAAGTGATCCCATTTTATTTTACAGAGATCAGTTTACCTAGAGTGAACATCAAAGATTTGAGAATGACATGAGGATAAGTAAATACATTAATTAAGTGGGCACCTCCCGTGCGATTTCTCCACTTGGCGCTCTGTAGCAAGCAGTGTCAGTTTTCTATCAAAATATGAAATTATGGAGGCAAGATTCCTTACCCTTATGCTGATAAAATCAAGAGACTGTGACTTCTAGATGGAGATCCAGAGCAGGCCAGAAACATCTGATCAGGCGGGAGATCCACCACAGAGCTCTTGTCTTCCCTTGCCTGTGGATACTGAACTAAGTCAATTTCTGATGACACCCCCAGGCAGTGGCAGTAAGGTGATTAAATTGTACATCCTTGCATCCCCTTCCAACTCCAAACATCAGAATTACAGCCCCGAGGGTACAGTAAGAGAGTGGGGGGAAAGAGTAGCTGATAGCATGGATGACTGTGTAATTCCACTCAAGGGGAGTGAACAACAGAATTGTATGAGAATGGGTATAGTGGATGGTGTGAAATATGGCAATAATAAATGAGAAAAAGTATATATTAATTAAAATCTTGAACAGGGATAATGTTGGCCTACATCTTCAAGACCTTATCTTAAATCAAGCTGTCTCCTTTTGTCAACACTCTTGACTAAGTTCTTTAGTCCATAATATTAAAACGGTGATACACAGGTTCACATGAGTATGCAAAGCTATCAGAGAGTGAAAAAAATCAATACACAACTGATGGATAATGATACTATAAGGGTAACATTAAGAGATAGGCCACAATTTTTAAATTAATGGATGTAATAAAAATTATAAATGGAAATTTCACTGTTCCTTCTATCTCTTAGCTCCAAACTTTTCAGATGGATGATTATAAACATATTTACATATGGGTAGGTAATGGTGTATAATTGGTGAGAAGTATCTACGAACCTACCATACTCATTGCCATAAAATCTGTTCTGACCCATCATGACCCCAGATAGGGTTTCCTATGCTGTCAATGTTGATGGGAGCAGTCTCTGCTTACCCCTTGCCAAATAGCTAGCAGACCTGAGACATTGACCTCATGGTTTTCAGGCCAGTGTTTGAACCTATAGCACCACTAGGACTTATCAGAAGTAGCTATACTCACTACCATTTTGGTGCCAACTCATAGTGACCCTATACAATGGGGTAGAAACTCTTTATGAGCGTTCTCCAGAGAATAATCAAAAGGTCCATGTAAATAAAAACATGTGGGTGAAGGTAGACATTTATTAAAGGAAAAAATATGGATATTTCTTGGACATAACTAAACACATTTTAAGATTGCTTCTCTGAGTTTGAAAGCTTTGGACCATTGTCATATGGGCAACTCAATCTACCACCATTGCATGAATCACAAAAAGCCTCATGAAATGTGTAGTGTTTGCATCGTAAAAAAAACAAAATATGCAATCAGCCACCTAAACTAAAACTACTGGACTTCCCTCACCAGGAACAAAACAGTAAGAAGGAAAATCTCAGAGAAGAAACAAGTCTACACAAGCCATGACATCTACCCTGAGATTAGAAGAACTGCCATAGTTTGACCCAAATAACATCCCTACTGTACCTTTGCTTGTCAAATGTTCCTTTTGACTCCCTATCTACTCCCCATGGGCTGTTTCAGTAATGATGGTAGTTTCATAATTCATGTCACCTTGATAAATAAGTGGAGGGGTGGAGTCTAGCCCCCTATTTGGCATGGACGTCTCATGAGGATTCTGGGAAATTCCTCTCTCTCTGCTCTTTCTGTTGACAAGGCATGCAGAGACTTGCTGAGACCTTCATGGAGCTCCTCTCTCCGCCCTTGTCTGACTCTTGACAAGCCACATGGAGGCTTGCGAGAGCCTTGTAGATGCTTCCACCACCTCTGGAGCCACAAGACTTTGCTCCCACTGGCCTGTGATCTTCCTGCATGTTGCATCATTACATGTGCTGTGTGAGTCTGAAGAAGGATTTTTGGACTTATGGGTTAATATTGGACTTATGGGCTTGATCTGGACTGGGCTGAGATGTTGTCTTAATATACTTAATATACAATTACTCTCTGATATGAAGCTCTTTCTTCTACATATATGAAGGTCTCTGGATTTGTTTCTCTTGTCAACCTGACCTAACACAGTAAGGATGGTAATCTTTTAAAAACAGCAACATCAACAATAACAACACAGAAATGTGCACAAAAATTGGCATAACATGTTTACCAAAATAACCTTGGCAGGTAAAAAATCATGGTTGACAAGCTCACACAGAATATGAACATCATTTGCATAAAAATACAGTAGAGATGACTGGCTACCATCCTATCACTGACTGTTGTAACCATTGCCAAAATAGATGGTCCCAGATAGAATGGGAGAAAAATGTTGAACAAAAGTGAAATTCTAAAAAGGAAAACAACAACAAATATGCCAGACAAACTGGAACAGTACAGAAAACTCCTGGAGACCACCACCTTTCCAAACAGGAGAACCAAACTTAATGCAATATCTTCAATTCAAACTCATAAAACTCTTTAAACCTGGAATTCAACCAATCCCTTGAGGTCTCCTTTTAGCAAAATAACAGATTGGTACACTAAATAATATTACCCATGAGGTCACTGAACTTCTTCAATGTCATTTATATAAGAACAACTGTTTAACAATGAGTAGAAAGCAAAGATGAGCTGGGAAACTAGAGTACTGGAAATAGATTAAGGACGCAGAACCTAAAAACAGAGAATGTTGAAACATGGCAGTGTGCAATCACAGAATAATTTTTGCAGAAATTGTGTTATGAGCCTAACTTGTTATGTAAACTTTTGCCAGAATATTTTAAAGCTTATTATTTTATGTGGAAAATATGGAAGTATGATAAGTATTCTCTCCAGAGGTTTATTAAAATTTCTCAAAATTATCTGAACATAAAGAAAATATGTCATCCTAATTGGTTTTGACTAGAATTGAAAATTATAAAAAATGTTCCATTCTTTTGCTCCATGATAAGTTGGGCATATTAATGAAATATTTCTATTCATCATAATAAAGATGCTTCTTTGCAGGTTTCATATGAGTACTTTTGCTTGTGTGTATAGTTTTAAAAGGATGGAGTGGTATAAAGAGTAATTCATAGATATTTGGTGATTTTAATAAATTCAGAAGGAGATTTAAATTATGGAAATGATTATCCTTATAAAAGGCAACCTATAAAAAGACACTTTAATTTAACATTATAACTATTATTGCATAAGTCACATACAAGGGAATATGAGTGTAAAGAAATCATTCCAATGTCATTATTAGTTTGTTATATGAGGTTAAGGATGGTGTACACATGACATTCCATTTTACCTGATGGTTGACAACAACTCTAGCTAGATGTGGCCTAAGAGTCCTTCCCAACACACAGCTCTGGAAATCAACCAAACCAAGCCCATTACCACCTAGTCAATTCTTATTCCTGGAAGCCATCTTAAACCAAAGTTATTAATCAAAATGTTTTTCCTATTTCTTTGTGAGCAGCTGCATTATTAATGTTTTTTCCAAATTTTCTTTTTTTTTTTTTAGTGTCACAAAGAGTAAGCAAAATACTTTATTTAAGCTTAATGCTCTTTTTAACTCCGGCACGGATGCCAGATAATTCACCACTGTAACGTTGCTCTTCTCTACGAACTTCACGAACCTGGCCTCTTCTGCGAATTTTGGCCCTTCTGGACTTTTCTCGGTGTTCCACTCTCGGATTCCGATCTATCTTCTTTCTCCTAGGTGTGAGTCCTCTATTCTTAGCAATCTGATAGGTAATGGCTCTCTTTGCCTTCGGATCTTCAAGAGCCTGCTCTGTGGCGCTTTCTTCTTTCTCTCTCTTCAAATTCTCCCTGTCTTCCATTTCTTTATAGTACTTCAGTGCAGTTTCATCAACATCAGAATCACTGGAAACATCTGTAACAGCAGAGGCAGCAGCTAAAGCCTTTGGAGCAGACTTTAGCTTAGCCGTCAGGGATTTTACTTTAAGACGCAGTTCCTTCTTTCCAGTCCCATCCTTGAGTTTGAGTAGATGACGGATTTCGGAAGATAGCCTCTGGTCTACACTAGCCAGTTTGTTGATCAAATTTCTGTAGGTAGCAAGCCTTTCTAAGACAGGATGTTCATGTACAGGTGTCCTCCTAGCTTTCAGGATCAAATAAAAACTAATATTAGAGCAGTAGTTCAAGTAGAGGTTGTACTTGGTCCTCAGGTATTGGCTTCCTTTTCTGAATGGAATAAGTCCTTGCTCCACCATCTGTAGCAAAGGCTCCAGTTCATATTTCATCTCTGCCAACCTGGCTTTCAAGTCTTCTATCAACTCCAAGAGCTCTGGTGCTTCTTTCCGCAACATCTTCAGCTTCTCTTTCACGGAAACTTTGGTCAGGTCCTTCACCACCCGTGTGCCGACCCCATCTACCTGGGGCACTGGTTTTGCAAAGGCCTCTACCCAGGTGACTCCAAAATCGTCTTCTTGCAGGGCTTGGGTTAGGCGTTCCTGGATGAGCTGTGCCTCCTCCTCCTCCTTTCTTTCTTCCTCCTCTAAGTCTTGTTGACTCTTCCGGCCTCGGGACATGGGGCCATAGTCCGTGTCATAGTACAGTTTTTTCCTCTGACCCCACGACAAACTGGGGTCCACAGATGCCTCAGTCTCGCTCTGCATGGAGCTATCATCATCATCGCCATCCTCCTCCCCCACACTTTCACCATCTTCATCATCCTCATCGTCACCATCTAGGCCAAGCACCTCCTCCTCTTCATCACCATCCTTCTCCTCGTCTCCACTGCCTATTTCATGCCAGCCCTTAGTCAAAGCGGCCCGGGATCGTGCCTCATCAAAATCATCTACCTGATCTTGGTAGTAGCTGGAGTCCCCGGGTGATGGTGGCAATTCGGAGTCGTCTTCCTTTTTGCCTGCAGGGTCGGGGCCCGAATTGGTTCGCACAGTTGCCCACTTGGCCGCACCGTGCCGCCGGGATCGCCCAACCATATTTCACACCCGGTATCAGAAACCACAACCGAAGCCGCATTTTCGGTCACCTCTCGCCCAGACGCACGCACCACGCGCGTCAGCAACAGGCCGGGAGCTCACCGAGCACGCCAAGTCCTCTGGCTCTGTGGTCCGGTCTCTCCCAAATTTTCTATAGCCTATTGGTTACGTGTTGGACTGAGATCAACATGGTTGGCAGTTCCAAACGACCAGCGGCTCCGAGGGAGAAAGACTGGGCTTTCTTTTCCTATTGACAGTTTCCAAGTTACAGTCTTGGAAACCCACAGCTTGTCACTGTGAATCAGCATTGACTCACAGCAGTGAGCTGGATTTTTATTTAATTGTATTTTGACAAATTATGTAATTTCATATTAATTTTTAAATGTTGATCTAATATCAAAACTATCCCAAAGCAAATTAATTCCTATCCAAAGATTATCTGCTTAATGGAAATTTAAACTAAGAGAATGACATGTTTGTATTTTCTAGAAAGATGCTAGAGAGTGCCAGCATTTTCATCAACCCAAACATTAAGCACAAGTTTTATGGACAGATAAAACAGTGGAAAGCAAGTGAGTTATAAGTATAAAATTTTACTCTATTTAGGGTAAATATCAGTCCAGTACATCAGCTCAGCATATTTTATACTGGAAGACCTCAAGAAAAAAAATCCAGGCCTTAACTTGCTATCTTGGAAACTTTTATGGACAAAATATTGAACAATACATGAAGCATCAAATGAAGATGGAAAGAATACTCAAGGGCCACTATACAAAAATAAGTAGATGACATTCAAACATTTCAGGAGGTAGCATATGAGCAAGAACCAATGGTGCTGAAGGAAGACATTCAAGTGGCACTGAAAATATTAGCCAAAAACAAGGCTCCTGGAAATGATGGAATACTAATTGATATGTTTCAACAAGCTGAAAATCCTGACTCACCTATGCCAAGAAATTTGGAAGATAGCTACTTGGACAACGCCCTGGAAGAGATCCATGTCTGTACTCATTCCAAAGAAAGGTGACCCAACAGAAAGCTCAAATTATAGAACAATATTACTAATATCATCACATGCCAATAAAATTTTTCTTCAAGTCATCTAACTGTGATTGCAGCAGTACATTGACAGAAAGTTGCCAGAGGTTCAAACTGGATTCAGAAGAGGATGTGGAATGAGGTATATCATATCTGATGTCAGATGAATGTTGACTGCAAACAAAGAATACCAGAGATATATTTACTTTTGTTTTGTTGATTATGACAAGGCATTCAACTGGATCAAAGAAATCTATGAATAACTGAGGGAAAAAGGGGGATTTCCAGTACACTTAATTGAGCTCATGCAGAATTTGTACATGGATTAAAAAGTAATTTTGCAAATGGAACAAGGGAATACTGTATGCTTTGAAATAAGGAAAGATGTATGACAAGGTTGTATTCTGTTACCATATTTATTCAATTGATTTGCTGAGCAAATAATCAGAGAAGCTGGCATATATGAAGAAGAATGTGGCATCAGAATTAGAGGAAGGCTTATCGACTACTTGCAATACACAGATGACACAACCTTACTTGCTGAAAGCAAGGAGGACTGAAACACTGTTGATGAAGTTTAAGGACTGCAGCACTCTTCAGTAGGGATTACAACTCAATGTAAAGAAGACCAATATCCTTACAAGTGCACGGATAGGTAACATGCTAATAAATAGAGAAAAAAAATTGAAGTTGTCATGGTTTTCTTTTGATTGTAATAACAATCAGTGTTCATGAAAGCCCCAGTCAAGAGATCAAAACAACCCACTTGCATTAGGTAAATCTTCACATGATCTCTGAAGAGTAACGAAAAACAAAGATCCTACTTTGAAGTCTATGTGGCACCTGCTTTGGACCATGATATTTTCAATTGCCACGTATGCATGTGAAAGTTGGGTATTGAATACAGAAGACAGAAGAAGAATCAATGCATTTGAATTGTGCTGTTTAAGAAGAATATTCAAAGTACCATGGCCTGCTAAAGGGACAAACTGATCTGTCTCAGAAGAAGGCCAGAGTGCTCTTTAGAGACAAGGATGATGAAACTTCATCTTACGTACTTTGGACATGTCAGGAGAGACCAGTCCCTGGAGAAGGACTTCAAGAAGTAGAGGACCAGGAAAAATAAAAAAGTGGGGGGCGTCTTCAAAGAGGTGGATTGACACAGTGTCTACATCAATGGGCTGAAGCATAGGAACAATTGTGAGGATGTCTTCATTCTGTTGTGCATAAGGTCACTGTGGGTCTGCAGTGGCTGGATGGCACATAATAACAACAAGAACAACAACAGCCCAGACTATCTAAACGAGAGTTTTAAAAATCCAACATAGCTATATTTTAATTGTTCCCTATATTCATAGAGAGGTGCTAGGGTCTGGAGAACCCCCAAACACAGGTTCACAGTCTACCAAGGGATACAGATTTATAAATAATTATTTGTGATGTTAAGTATTAAATGCCATAATAAAGTAAGGCCGAAAGGAAGATGGAATGTATCACAAAACAAGTAGGAAGTTAATACTGAGTGAAGATTTCAAGGAAAACTATATGAAGGCAGAGCATAAAAATTAGTTCGTTAAAACAACAATGCGAAGGAGATTAAGCTTCACAAAACTGAATATATTCCAGAGGTCAATAATGCACAGATAAAAACTTCAAGACTTAAATTTTCTATTTTCTTCTCTTCCAAGCCCCATCTTGTAATGCTGCCAGAACATAAATCTCAGTTAGCAATGGGAAAGGTGAAATGGGAGCTGAGCTACTTAGCGAAAGAGGTGCCTGGGATGCACCTATGGCAAAATAGGGGTTGGGAGAAGATTTTTAAAAAAATGTTTTATTAGGGGCTCACACAACTCTTATCACAATCCATAATACATCAATTGTGTAAAGCACATCTGTGCATTCATTGCCCTCATAATTTTCAAAGCTTTTGCTCTCCTCTTAAGCCCTTTGCATCAGGTCCTTTTATCCCCCTCCCTCCTAACTGCCCCCTCTCTCATGAGCCCGTGATATTTTATAAGTTATTATTTTGTCATATCTTTCCCTGTCCGACGTCTCCCTTCTCCCCCTTTTCTGTTGTCCATCCCCCAGGGAGGAGGTCACATGTATGAGGGTGATTACACCAGCTATCCCGCATCAAGCTGCATCTGAAATGAGGCGTGCGGATGAAAGGAAAAGAGACATGTACAAAGTATGGGATTGGGAGGACAACAGTCTGATGGACTGAAGTACTTAGTATATTCAAAGCTTGGTTTTTATACTCTTCTTACAAGGGAATGTTTACAAAGTAAACAATAAAGCACGTATTTAAAGAAAAACATTCTGAATCTCTTATCTATGTAAACATTATTTAACTAGGCACACTGTCTAAACGCTTGAATAAAAACAGCACTACATCCTAAGATAAGCACAATGACATGCAGGGTTCTAGAGAATCTTAAAGAGGTAATAAATAACTGAGTTATCTTATCATGCTTTTAGTTGCAAGGTAAACAGAGGCACAGGAGACTAATTAGTCACCCACCAATAAACACCTTGACCAGCCGACCTCCTACACATGTAGATCCTTGTAATCGGTTCCCTATTTCCAACCCACTCTCCCTCTACCCTGCCAGTATCGCCACTCACACCCCTAGTCCTGAAGCTATCATCTGCCCTGGGTTCCCTGTGGCTCCAGATCCTATCTGCAGCAGTGCACATCCTCTTCTCTATCCAGACTTGCAAGGTCGAATTCGGATCATGATAGTGGGTGGGTGGTGGTGGAGGGGGGGCGAGGAAGCATTTAGGAACTAAAGGTAAGCTGTGTTGCTGTATTCTTCATCGGTGCTACATGGCACACTGACTGACACATCTCCTCTCCTAGACCCCTCTGCAAGGGGATCTCCAGTGGCTGACAAATGGGCTTTGGGTCTCCACTCTGAACTTCCCCCTTCATTCACCCTGGTAAGATTTTTTTGTTATGATGCTGCCTTATACCTGATCTCTTTGACACCTCGTGATCTCACAGGCTGGTGTGCTTCTTCCACGTGGGCTTTGTTGCTTCTGAGCCAGATGGCCGCTGGTTTACCTTCAAGCCTTTAAAACCCCAGACGCTATACCTTTTGATAGCCAGGAAACATTAGCTTCCTTCACCACATTTGCTTATGCACCCATTTGTCCTCAGCAATCGTATCATGGAGGTGTGTATCCAATGATATGATTTTTTGTTTTTTGATGCCTGATAACTGATCCCTTCAGAACCACGTGATCACACAGGCTGGTGTGTTCTTCCATGTGGGCTTTGTTGCTTCTGAGCTAGATGGCCGCTTGTTTATTTCAAGCCTTTAAGACCCCAGACTCTATATTTTTGATAGCCGGGCACCATCAGTTTTTTTCACATTTGCTTATTCACCCACTTTGTGTTCAGCGGTTGTGTTGGGAGGGTGAGCATCATAGAATGCCAATTTAATGGAAGAAAGTATTCTAGCATTGAGGGAGTACTTGAGTAGAGGCCCAATGTCCTTCTGCCACCTTAATACTAAACTTATAAATATAAGCACATAGATCTATTTCCCCATCATATATATATATATATATATATATATATTTGTCTAGACCTCTATAAATGCCCTTTGCCTCCCAGCTCTTTCCTCTATTTCCCTTGACTTTCCTCCTGCCCCTCTATCATACTCTGACCCCACCTGGGTTTCAGCAATACATCTTCGTTACATTACCCTTGATCATGCCCTACCAGGCCTTCCACACCCACCTCAGCACCAATTTGGATCACTTGTTGTTCCCTTGTCCCTGGGTTTGTTAACAACACTTCTTTACCCACCACCTTCCCCTGTCCAATTTCCCCCCGGAACTGTTGGTCCCGTTGTTTTTCCTCCAGATTGTTCATCCAGCCTATCTTATTTAGACACACCTGCGGAGATAATAACATGCACAAAAACAAGGCAGAGCAAAACGAAGCAACAATATATAACAAAACAACAACAACAACAAACCACTGACAAAGAACCAAAAAAAAGCACAACAAGAAAGAAAAGCTTGTAGTTAGGTCAAGGATCGTTTGTTGGCCTTTAGGAGTGTTTTTCAGTTCAGTCTGTTGGGGCACCACGCGCTGGCCCCAGTCCGCCTTCAGCATTCCCTGAGTACCTTGCCCTTGCTGTCCTGCTGCACTCCCCCAGTGCTTTGCCTCGGTGTGGTGGGATCAGGTTGGGCGCAATTCCTACACTGTGTCTCAGGTGCTGTCTCTTTCAGGGCTATGCGTCAGTGGGGGACGTCTTGTCTCATAGTGGGGCTGGCCATGTGGTCCTCTCTGTGGACTGGCTGCTCTAGTTGGGGTCATCATCCTCAAGACTTGGAGGGTCAGGATGTGCTCAACTCTCTACTACTCCCCCTTCATCTGCTCCCGTGTGCTCCAATCCCATAGCTGCAGATTCAATGCCTTCCTTTGAAATAAATTCTTCAGGGGGGAGGGACAGGTGTCCATTTAGTATTTGGTACTGGGGCCAGCCCACCAGACCTTTCCACTAGTTTCCTACTCTACACTGGAATATTGCATTCACACCTTGGGGCACTGGGTTGAAGTCTGGCCCCTCTTTTCCTGTGGAGATATAAACAATACCTTCCCCTTGGGTGGGTTAGCGCCCCATGCCCCCACTACCCATTTCTTCCTTATTTTCATTCTTTTTTTCCCCTTTCCCCCCCTCCTCCCCAGTTGTCTACCATGTGCATCCCTGCATTTGATCTGGTCCCTGCCATACTACACGGCCCTCACTCCAAGAATGTTTGTATACAGTAGCTTTTCCCTATGCCCCTTTTGCATTATTTTTAAAGTTTACCTCAGCGGGCTGTTGTTGTACTTGTCCTTTTGTGCCTGACTTACTTCACTTAGCATGATTTCCTCCAGTTCTTGGGAGAAGATTTAAGATTAAATTTTATTTTTATTGTTTGGGGTGTTGTATTTTTTAATTAATGGATTAAGATTGGGTTTGGAATTCATTTAAACAATAGAACCTTTTTTTAAATTTAAAAATGAACAGGAAAGTGATATATGGCCTTCCTGAACTTTCTTCCAGGGATAAGGTATGAGTTACATTCCTAGAGTATTTAGAAAAGCAATGGAAGAAAGAAAGTTTCATGATCCTCTCACTGTGTCCTGTTTGTTTAATGTGGTCATAGATCACACTCATAAAACCATGTAAAGGAATGCACACAACTGATTTTCCCTTAAAATTTATCTTCAAAATCCATACCTTCTGATGTGTTACTGATCTAAATGAGGTCATCATCTGATCTCACGTAGTGCTCATTGGGTCTCAGAGGATTCAGAGACTAAGTAAGAGGGTATGAATGCAAGTTAGATTTTTACACAATCACTTTGAGTCAAGTGACCATGCTTGAACCATGTAGGTCATACATATTTGCTTTGGAACATGGCTGTTTCTTTTAAAAAGCTAAATCACAAAAGGATACATTACCGATCTGAGACACTTTATCTTTATGGCCTAAGATATTCTTTGGCTTTCTATCTGACCATTTAGCTTAATTTCTTAGAGCCCTTGTAACAGAAATACCACAAGTAGATGGCTTAAAAGAACAGCAGTTTATTTTCTCACAGTTTAGAAGGCTAGAGTTCCGCTTGCAGGGCACCTGATCTCTCTCTCTGATCTCTGGAGGAAAATCTTCATCGCTTCCAGTTTCAATTGTTGGTGGCAGGAATGGTCCACTTTTAGGGTTTTCCTGTCTCTGTATAAACTACTCTTTTATATCACTTAAAAGCGATAAGGTTCAGAATATACTTACACTGATTATGGCCTCATAAACAAACAAAAAAACCGTCATTACCAAATGGTATTACATCCATTGGTATAGAGGTCAAGATAATGACACAAATTTGGGGAGCAAACAATTTAATCCCTAACACTGTCATATCCAATGTCCTCTGTAAATTGAAATGCTGTTTGTCAATATACATACATGTACAAAAGATGTTCACTTCAATGGGGTATATAAATGGTACATGGGATTAATAAACAATTAACAACAAATGCTCTTTTGTGTGGGGCTCTGCTGGCAGTTGTGTTAAGATCTCATATTGTTCAGATTTCTAATTACTGGACAAGTGACAACTCTTTATTGGTGGATATATAAAAATGCTTTAAGAATAAATAACCCATTTCTACATTTCCAAACATGGTTCACTAACAGCAGTTCTTTAATAATATGCAAGTTACTACCATTTAATGAGACCTGAAACAGTATCATGAAAGTCCTGGAGACACTCGTGTCCTGGACTTAAAGTTGAATCTGTTATTAATCTCATTATTTAGTCTGTCTCAAAAGTGATCATTGAATAAAATATTTAACAGCTAGATTATTTTTCTTTATTTCTTATTAAAACCGTTTAATGTGAAGTCACAAACAGGAAAAAAGCAAAAATAAAGTTCTAAAGGTTACACAATTTATGCTTGTAAAAATGTTCATCTAAAAACAATACAGCCTCTAATGTTTTCTTTCTTTTTTTAAGCAAGTATGTTCCAAAAAAATGGCCACATTTCAGAGAGACATTTCTTCTTCTAACACCATAACAAGTGTTGATATCACTAAAATGATTCTGACAATCAATTCAAAGCAACATCATTTATTTTAATGATGAGGACAATTAAAAGACTGGTAGAATATGTCTTGAAAAGACCCTAGTTTTGAAAGATTCTAAATCAAGTTGTTTTAATAATCAGAGGAACATACCTGAATTGTTGGACAGATATTTCTTAACAAGCTCTTTTAAGCATTCACATATGCACACATGTGTATGCACACACGAAAGTAAACATTTATTTTTATTTTATTTTTTAAGAAAACGTATTTATATCTTAGTTCATTCATGGCCTCACATATCTTTGTCTCACAGTACATTTTGATCCCTGCTGATAAAATGAAAAGAACTATTTGGAGCTAGTGTTCCTATAAGAAAAGTTAACAGATATTTTTTCTGAAGTACTAGTCTCCAAGGCCAGGGTGTTTTTTTTGCCAAGGGGTCTGTAGATTCTCTGTAAGTTAAGCACTGGCATTTCCCCTTCCTTCTGCTAATCACATCGAGCTCCCTCATTCCTAACTGTAAAGTCAAATGTCTTACTGACTTTGTCCTAGCTGAGTCTTCTTGATTAGCCTCTCCTATTAAGGATTCACTGGCTGTGCTTTAAATGAACCATTCAACTGGAGGTGCCTGCTGGTTTTTAGGTTCTAAATGGTACCATTACTATCATTTATAAGGATAACATCACAATTGAGAATATATGAAGATTTTAAAATTTAGTAGCATTCAATGCCCAAGTCTGCCTTCCATGAAGATTTGGAAGTGGAAGGTCTTTATTTTATTACAAAATGCTGGCTGTCTGGGTAAAAGGAGATGGAAAGTTACTAATGTCAGGCTTTACTTCAAACCCTTTAATCTTACAAATAAGTGCCATCGTCAATGACTTTGTTATCTCCTAGCGCCTCACCAGAATTGTTCACATTCTGTCTTTTCCTAGGGTCCTGCCCTTGTCCTAGGTGAGCCAAGTGAGACAAAAGGGTCGTCACTAAGTGATTATTTAATAGAGCTTTCCTTTTTAAATCCTAACTTGTGCTGTTGGCAAAATATTATGAAACAATCATTTCATTGCCATAAATAATGTTAAATAATTAAAATTCAAGTCTGTGGTTGGTAACAGTGTGATAAACTGTTGCGAAATGGTAATTTCATTTATTAAAAACAGGCATTAATTTTGACACACTGAATTATAACACAAACAGATCTTGTGTTTTAATTAAATGCTATGTTTGATGATTTTTTAGTCTAAGATTTAATACCAAATCCTACAATTCATATGGTATGAAGCAGAGGACAGTATCAGCAGGTAGTACAGACACACAGCAGAAAATCTGTTACAATTCAAAAGGGTCAGAGCGTAGCTCCTTGGTTGTCTCCTTAAAGCAGGCACACTCTTTGTGTCTGTCATGCCCAGTACCGTGTGCCTGTTTGCTAGGATCTCAAAGCTTCCCATTTCTTCCAAAGGACCCAGCCAGGTACCCGGTTTGGTAATGCGTTACATATTTGCTAATGATGAAGCAGGACTGAGTAGTTTTTTTTAAAATTAATAAGTAACCAAACTGATTTAAGCTTTCTTTCACATTAGGCTACATTTAATATTCATTTCACATTTTTCCTATTAATTAAAAGTAAACCGTGTATTGTATGGTACATTATCCCTCTGTGTTAGTCTGGGTACTTTAGCGAAACAAATCGACAGAAATTCATGTATAAGAGAGAGTTTTATATAAAGGTTACGTGTGCATCAAGAAAACACCCCAACCCAGTGCCCAAGCCCACAAGTCCAACATTAATCCATTAACCCATATGTCCAATACCAAACCAGGAAGTCCTCCTTCATCTCAGAAAACAGATGCAATGATGCCGAATGCAGGAAGAAAGCCGAGTCAGTGAATATGTAAGCATCTCAGTGCTGGCACAGGTCTCCACATGGCTGCTCCAGCACCCAGGGCTGCATTGGGGTAGGTTCATGTGGCTTCTCCTTGGGGATGTCTTGCAGGAAGTCAGCCTTTCCAGCTAAAGCAGGGAACTGCTAAGGCAAGGGACTGAGAACTAGAAAGGCAAGGCTCACAGAGCCATTTATCCCACCGCCCTTCAATTAACCCCACATGTGTTTATCTGCCAGGTTGGCACAATAAACTCACTCACCCTCTAACAGCCCCATGTGGAGATCATGAAGTGGAAGACTAATCGTGTAGACTTTAGCATTAATTTTAACCAGAATAATTTACATATCTGTAAATAAGCAGAACTCTGAGATATCAAGACCCTTGCTCAGTTTACTATGGACTGCCGAGCTATGGTCTATCTATTTATTCCATCAGTAAGGTAATTTAATGAGACTTACCCAGTACCTGTTTCTGCAGAAGAGATGAGAGTAATGATTAAGGAAAAGCTTGTGGCAGTAAGAAAAATGTGTTTGCTTCTTTTATTTTATTCTTTTACTCCAAGTAGGAAAGGCGAACCTGTGCGATTTTTATTAGAGTTGACCCTTAGAATTCATCAAAGGGGACCCACATCAACCGTTTTATGCTGAGATCTCAAAACTGGAAACATGAAAATTTGATATAAAATGCCTGATATTTAGAGAGCCCTTTCATTAGAAAAATAACGAAATGGCTTTACTCTATACATGTTTATTAGTGGACACATCTGTTAGGTGAGCAGGAGAAAGTACTTGAGTCATCCACTCTGAAAGGCCAGTTTAACTGCAAATTACCAGACCTGTGGACCAGTCTTAGGAAGGAGAGGTGTTTCTTAGAAACTGGGAAATATAAATCAGGGATCAAAACAGCATAATTTCCAGTGAATGAATTTATCTGAGAAAACTATACAGCATTATGAATAACAGTGTTAGGGAGATGCTAGAATACTAAGATTATTTTAAGAAAACACTCTCCATTTCTTTGATAAAGTTTAATTCAAATGATTTCAGGGTTTGGTGTTCAAAGTGGGCCAAGGAATACATATGCTTTTAAGATATCTATAGTTTCCATTTAGAAATCACCGTAAAGAGAACAAAATTTGATGAGGACTTTAACATATACATTGGTAAATATTCTGAATAAAAGTGACAGACTCAATTACCAAGGATGTTTCCAAATAATCATAATTTTTGGCATCTACTTGGCCAAACAAGAAAAAAAAAGAAACAAGTCTTCTTTCTCTAGTGACAATTTTTTTGAGTTATTTAAATAACTGATCTAAAGGCAGCTTGTATATTTGGATTAGTTCGATATTTGTTAAAACATTTCATTTCATGTTCCAAAAATTGAAATTAATTTAAATATATTTAGAATTGTGGAATTAATGCTCTTCCTTTAAAAAAACGCAATCTTTTCTAACCCAAACTAGCAGTATGAAACCACAAATGTGCAAACATAGACGCTGCACTTTTACATGGTCTCTTGAGAGTGTTCACACTCCTACAAAGGCTGTCAAAACTTCTCAATGGCACAGCCAAATTTCTCTTGAATCTTGTAAGTATACAATGCTGCGTAAGTGTAAATCAAAGCAGCATTTGACTCTTCAAATACCACACCAAAAGGTTCTTTCAATACAAAGCTCAATTCATGTGGAGAATTTGAATCAACTCCAGAAAAAAAATATGTATCTTTACATACCTTCTGCACATAATAACCCAATCTCACAGTTTCCCACAATTTTTCCCACAGCAAATCTCACTTTAAAATTATCTGGTTTGGTTTAGAATGGATTTGATGATAGGTGCACTATACCTTTTCTTAAACTTAAAAGGGAAAAGAGTGATTTTTGTAATACTGATTTTATTTTTCCTTAAACTTCACAAGTAATTTTAAAGTTGTAGTTAGTTAGTGTCTTCATTTTATGTTTTAAAGATTTTAAAACATTGCATTAAAGGAACTTCCAAAAGGTATACGATAAAATTATAGTAAGGGTAAATTTTCAAAAATTGCTCACACATCATGAGTTGTCAGAGATTTAACAGAGTGCCCAAGCAAAACAATTCTTGAAGTATTTCCCATCCTTTGGTTATAGCATCACTTCTATATTTCTACCACTGCATTTCTCTGAACAGAGATTAAAATAGTTTTCTATCAAAAGTCTCAGCTAACCATCTTGCTACCTAGTGTTGTTTTAGATAATAGGCCCATATCCCTCCTTTAGAGGTTCTGGTTTAAAAATTCTGGAATGGCATTAGGTATCAAAAAGTGGCATTTATTCGTGTAATTTTGATTCTCTCTTATGCTTTAGAATTAGCGTGGATTCCATGACATCAGGATTCTAGTGTTGTCATATCATTTGTGAGCTTCCATTTTTGTTTCAGCTTCCGTAATATATGATCTATTCATGGTTGAAACCCTAAAATGTGTGAATGAGGTCTATATTAATCATATTATTATTGCCTATCATTCAGTACCAATTATATAAAATTATTCCTTTGAGAAACTATACCTTTTAATGATCTTTTCTTTCAATTTTCAGCTTATTGTTTTTTTAGATATCTGTAAATACATTAGGAAAATATTGAGTGCCTCTTTAAATTATTGTAATTATTCCCACCTTATGAATAGCCTTATTAATATAAAACCTTAGAAATTTAAAGATAGTAGCATCAGGGCCCTTTTTCAATAGGACAAATTTTATAAAGGAAACATATGATTATTTCGCATAAGACAATAGGAACTGGAATGCGGTGGCACGTAGCTTCTTTCCTTAGATATCAATAACAGGCTTCTGAGCACATATTCACTTTCATATTTTTAAGCAATTAGTTTGCAGATGTCACTAAACAAATGGCATTCTGTCTTTAAGCAGGAATCCTACCTGTTAAGCATCTCAGCCTATTCTAGCTTTAAAACTGAGTTTGATGTGCACAGTGTGCTCAAACCTGTACTCACAGTACAAATGAGCTGGATTACAAACCACGACCATTGAGACCCTCTCATGACAAAGCCTTTGGGTAATTAATATGCGTGCTAAATTGCTCTCTGGACTGCTGCTAAAGCGATTTAAATCATACACATAAAAATGTAATTGCAAATGTAGCATGGTGGACAGAGTAGTCACACTAGGCTTGATTGCATAGAATGTTCCAAGTGTGTTTTAGATGTCCTTTAAGATAGAGATTAGGGCTTGTATTTACAAGATGCATATTAATCTAAAACAACAGTTTTCAGTGTGGGATCACAATAGGAGAACATTATGGGCAACAGAGGTTCATTCTAGTCCCAGGAGGTAATTACACTTTGAAATTATATTGTTTGTGGTTGATTGATTTAAACACGAAATCTCAAAATCCAAATTCGTGTTTTTATCCATTTTTGATGCTTATTGCACACAACTTGGGCTTTAATTGGTGTTTCTGAAGTCTTTAAAGCCCTTGATCACCACATCGTGTTTGAATTTAGTGTAATTATTAACATCCTTCTTCAATACACTTGATGACTTCCTCTGGAAGCTGAATAAGTTTGAGCACTTTTATGATTCTAATAAGCCCTGAAATGTGTTGGATACATCATGCAGCCAATATTGTATTGAAGGGTGCTTCCATCACACCTTTAGTATACACATATCCTAAGCCCTTCTCAGAAATACTGACAAAGTTTCTTTTTTCTAAAGTAGCTATCATTTCCAACATTGCAGGATGCAACTTTGCTCAGAGTTTAATAATGTGCAAACTACTAAATTTGATAGATATTTGCATTTTTCAAATTCTAATGCAAAGGACCTTAACCAAGAACAAAATGTATTCCACTCACATATTTACAAAAGGGAGGCTATCTAACTATGCACACAAACGCACAAATGAGGGTAATTCAAAAGGCATAGCTATACTATCACTCTTATTCAACAAAAATATCAAATGTGAGGCTAATGTTTCTCAATATAGCCTCTATCTAGGTCGATGCACTTCTGAAGGCCAAGTGTATACCGCTGTAGCTTTTCCTCAAATGATTCTTTGCTCTTTAATTTATACCATATCAAAACAGAAGGTTTGTCATCCTTAAAGGATCCAAAATATTTTACAGTTCACTGTTCTTTGAATTGGGGGACCCAAAAGAAGTGGTAATGGGCAAAATAAAGGTTATCGTGTGGATGAAGTAAAGTTTCCTAAGAAAATCCCCATGGGAAAGTCCTTGCTACCGTAGAAGAAGGAATGGGTGCATTGTCCTGGGAGAAACCAATTCCTTGGTACAATGTTACTGGCCTTTTCCTCAATTCTAAATAAGCCCCACTTTATTATCCCATGTCCATTGAGAAAAATCTATGAATATTACACTTTTGGAGTCTAATAAAACAGTTGCTGTGACTTTCTGAGTTAACTTCTCTTCCTTGAATTTAATTGGGCCAGCAGGTGCCTCAGAAGCCACTGTTTTGTAGATGTACCCTAAGACAAGAGTAAGTGTATTGTTGAGAGAACTTGTCTGCAGCTATCCACTGATCACAGAGATGTGATAAATACATTTTGTTTGGAATAAGCCCAGGTATGCACTAGAATTCTAGTAGCGATACTGTCTGATTTACCCTCGTGTGTGTGTGTGTGTGTGTGTGTGAGAGAGAGATAGAGAGATAGATAGAGAGAGAGAGAGAGAGAAAATTTTTTCTCCCTAGTTGGCAGAGGTTACAAAAATATAGTTAAAATGATGATTGTGTGCATTTCAGTAGAATTCCTTTTATATTTGTCAACCCATAGAACACCAAATCTATATTAAAAAACAAAGAAAAACTTGTTTTAGAGCTGATTCCACTTATAAAAACCCTATTGCATCAAATGAACTTCCACTTAGTATATCTGAGACTGTCTCATCTTTACAAGGAAGACAGCCTTCCCTTTCTCTATAGTGTGACTGGTGGGCTTCAACAACTGACTTTGAGGTTATCAGCCAATGCAAAGCACCTTCCAAATCTGTATAAAAACTACTAAAATTGAGGCATTTTACTGTTATTGTGAAATAAGGCTGGTCTGGCAGCTACCATTAATGGCTTACTAAATTTAGACATGTCAATTTGGGAACTCTTAGAGTTGCTTATTCGTCTGACACATTTTTTTAGGAAAGTTGTGAAAATTTTACTATCTTATGACCTGTGAAAAGGAACTTTGAAATATGTCTGTTTGGGGGCATATGATATTATCCACAGAAATGATATAGAATCTTCACATTTTTTAAATTATAAAAATCATTTTATTGGGGGATTATACAACTCTAATTACAATACACACACATCAACTGTGTCAAGCACATCTGTACATTTGCTGCCCTCATCCTTCTCAAAAAATCTGCTCTCCACTTAAGCCCCCCGGTATCAGCTCCTTACTTCCCCTCCTCCCTGCCCACTCCCTCCTCTCTCCCTGCACCCCTCTCCCACAGAGTTTTTTGAAAATTTGAAAATTACAATGAAATTATCTTAATAGGCATCTAGATAATCAGCCATAGTTCATAGATTTAGATCAGGGAACACAAATTAAGTCAGTGGCCTAATCATTTAAAGATGCTGTTCATGAATGTTTCTATTTAAACTAGCACAAATGAGAGCAGATGTGTTTTCAGCTCCAGCAGTACCTAATAGCAGGATCTTGCACACATGAATTACACACATGATGCCATATTTAATACATAAAGATGGACATTTTACAACAATTGCATTTGTCACTGCTGAAAAACAAACCAATATGTGGAATGTTTTATTACAATGACTACATTCTTGCGTGAAATGATTTTAAGTCACTAGAGAGGTAAGGTCAAAAGACCTCATTCACCATAAGGCAAATATTAATCACACAAAAATAATACAGGTGTCTTACCATATGCCACATTCCCCTAAAGTATATATTACACATCCTAGGGGCAAATAGCAGAAACACAGACTTGAAATAAATCCCTCAAGTCCTGGTGGCCAAAAGAAAATCATTTATATTTTGATAGTTTAATATACTTTTTGGTTATGTATAAGAGATGAAAATATTTACACCAATATAAGAGAGTGAAAGAAAAATTAAATCTGACTAATCAACCTGTTAAAATATGGCTTTTAATTTCGAGGAACTTTCTATAACTACCACAAATAATAAATATACTTCCCACAATTAAACCGTATCCTTTCATTTTTAATGATTTCACAGCAGCTAAAAAATAAACCAGTCTCTCAATTCAAAGAGAAGTTTCCCTAGTATGCACCCCTCCTCCATCTAGAAGAAAAGAGGGCTGCCTGCCAACCTAGAACACCGCAGAGGGAGACAAACATCACCAACAGTGATGAACATGAAGTGAAATAGAGAATGCCTCTGGGAGAGGATGTGGAACACCGGAGCTGAAGACAGAAGAAAGACTAATTTTTCACCACTTTCACATTTGTACCTATTGAATGTTGGGACATGACTCTATGCTAGTTTAACCCTTTTGTGATCTGGAGGACATATATTGCCCACCAGTATTTTAATTCTTTCAAGTTTCTTGCAAAGATGTTACCACAGCATAAGACATGGGGTGCTTCCTGCCTGGTAGCACTTGTATTACTGTATTAATTTGAGGGAATGTCTTACCACCAGAGTCCATTGGGACATCTGTGTCGCACATCATTGTATCAAAATGCATGTTACCTCTCATTGACTCCTCCTGGCATTCAACATGCATTCCATGGCATCAACAAAAAAATTCAATACGAAAAACAATTTGACCATGAAATTGTGTATATATATATATATATGTATATATATATATGTATATATATATATATGTATATATACACACACTTTTATTTGATATCTCTTATCACAATCCATAAATTCCTCCAGTTTGTAAAGCACATTTGCACATATGATGCCATCATCATTTTCAAAGCATTCTCTTCCCACTTGAGCCTCTGATATCCACTGCCTATTTCTTCTCCCCTTCCCCCACCCCCATCTCTCACAAACCTCACAAACCCTTGATAAGTTATAGATTATTTTTTCAATATCTTACATCATCCTCCATCACCACTCACCCAGTTTTCCATTATTCCTCATCTTGGGAGGGGCTTCTAGTTTGATCCTTCTGATGGGTTACCCTTTCTCCCCCCACACTCCCGTAATCATCCTGCTAGCTCTACTCTCCTAGTTGGCCCTGAGGGTTTTATCTATCTTACATTCCCTATGTTGAAGGCTCTTATCAGGAGCAGTGTGCATGTTCTAGTCCAATCTGATTTGAAAGGCAGAATTGAGGTCTTGATAGTGGGGTGAAGGAAACAACAAAGAACTAGAGGAAAGTTGTGTGTTTCAGTTGGTACTATACTGCACCCTGAATGGCTCATCTCTTCCCTGTGACCCCTCTGTGAGAGGATATCCAATTGTCTACAGATGGGCATTGGGTCTCCACTCAATACACCACCACCCCACATTCACCTTGGGTATGGTTTTATTCTGGGTCTTAGATGCCTGACACCTGATCCCATTGAAAACTCATGATCACACAGGCTGGTGTTCTTCTTCCCTGTGGGCTTTGTTGCTTCTCAGATAGATGGCTGCTTGTTTATCTTCAAGCATTGAAGAACCCAGATACTATATATTTTGATAGCCGGGCACCATCAGCTTTCTTCACCACATTTGCTTATGCACCCACTGTGTCTTCAGTGATCCTCATCATCACAGAATGCTGGATTGTTAGAACACAGTGTTCTTGTGTTAAGGGAGTATTTGAGTTAAGGCCCAATGTTCAGAAGAGAACATGAACAAGCAATATCATTGGTGATGTCAGAAATATTTTGACTGAAAGCAGGGGATACTTGAAAGATAGTTACCAGTGTTTTGGGGACTATGCCAAGTCAGGCAAATGTGTGGATCATAACCAACTTTGGTTAGTCTTGAGAGGAATGTCCTTTCGAGAACACTTCATTCTGCATTAGCAGAACCTGTACATGGACCAAGTGCCAATTTTGAGAATAGAACAAGGACCACACCGTGATTTAGCATGAGGTAAATAAGGTATCCTTTCTGTATCCTCTCAAACCATTTATTCAATGAATATGCTGAACAAATCGTGAGAGAAACTGGATTATATGCTATAGAATGTGGCATATGGACTAGAGGACACCAAGAACTTGGTTGTGCTCATAACAAAATCGGATTGCAAACCCAAATAATTTATTTCCTCCAAAATACAAACATATAATACTACCACCTTCACCGTTACCAACCACACCATCAAGCACTTTGGACTCTTTCCTTGTGGATTATTGATGACATTTGTCTGCAATACTTAGCCTTCACCCACCCCTACCATATGGTTCACCCTCCCTGGGCAAGTGCTTTCCCTCTTCTTAAAGCAGGTAGTCTTCTGACCCTTCCCTAACTTCCCATCAACAAATGCCTCACTGACACATGCCTTTCATTTTTACAGACGTTGGAATTAATTTTAAATAAACAACAATCCCCCATATATCTTCATAATGCTGAATTGTTTGCTATATCTTTCAGGTTTTCTCCAGAGTCTCCTCCAGGCCACACCAGGTATTTCAATTCTCTTATCATGGTATGACCAAGACGGGTCTCTTGAAGAACTTGGTGTCCCTGTGACCACCTCTTTCCTTTTGGTGCTCATTAATTTTCTTTCTTATTCTTCCCTAAGTAATAAACTAATATTGCTGACTTCTTTGCTCAGGTCACTTTATCTGAACTCTGTTCACAACAGATTGTCCCTTTTGCAATATCTTCTCCATGTGGATGTAAAATATTCTGAGACAATTTATTAGAGAGAGAATGAGAACAGGGTTGCAAGGGGATTATCTTCAGACTGTTCTTATGTTGAGGAGTAGATATTTGGAAAGGAAAGACAGGGTTGGAACCTTGAGCACCAAGGGAGTGGCAGGTAAAGCACTAGAACAGGAACATGGAAAAGGTCTTCTCACCTTGTCCCTCTCCATCATTCTGTATGGATCAGGTTCTTCCTCTTCTTATATTCAAGGCTGCTTTTGGTGGTTTAATCCGCCATTGTGTCTTTTTGGTTCTTCTCTACAGCAGGCTCTTGAGTCTTCTCAATGTTGTCTGCCTTCACATACATGTCGTCCATCCTGGAACCAACTGTGAACAGCTCCCAAGGCTCCTGAATTTCTTAAACACACCCTCCCAGTTAATGAAGCGTAAAACAGGTTACCATTGTTTGGTTGGTCAGCATGGCAACACTGTTAGCCAATGAGAACCCGGGAAGAGCTCAGACATCACAGAGCACCTCACCCATAGCAACTTACAGGGTGAGAGGGGATGCCAGAGAGGCCAAAATTCTTTATTAGAGAGGGCAAGTGTTCCGTGAATGACATTTGAAACGTTTTCTGAAACAGACATGCCACTTCTGCAAGCACATCTTCATGGAATCACTCCTAAAGGATGAGAATCCCCATGCCATGGACTCCCCCATTCAGAGGTTCATTCTACTCTTTCTTACAGGTCCATTACCAAGTGTTTTGGATTAAATTCAAAGGCATTTCTCACCAAACTCATCTGGGCATTTGAAATGTCATGAATTGCCCCACTACCATAGAAGCAATTTACTTTCGGTTTCTTGGAGGCAATCCATTACTTGGCTAATGCCAGCCAATTTTCTCCATATATCTTCCCTTTCTACCTGTCCAACAGTTATTGAGATGAATGATTTCACATTCCATTTTTTTAATGAAATTTCACAGTCCACCTTGAAGTAAAATACTGTCTATGATATGATTCCACGTTGATGGAAATCCATGCAATATAATTATATTAGCAATATATGAATCAACCACAATAGCAAGGGATGCAAAAGTTGAAGAATTCTACCCACAAGTTTTAGTCAGAGATTGGTCAACAACACAATCCAGTTGTGTTGATAATTTTGGACATTAGAAATGCAAAAGAGGGAAACAAAAAAGAATGTAGAGTGTTTGGAAGATATGGACCCTTTGATGGATCAAACCTGGAGATCACATGATAGAAAATTTCACAGTCTATGCATGATCATATCAAACCCTTTAGGAATGACACAAAAGTTAGTTGTGCATACCCTCTTCTCCGATGCAATACAGACAAACCCAATTTAGTTCATCTGTTGCAGGAGAAGATGGAGTAGCTCTATCTCGGCAACTAAAACCAGGGCAGGGATTGACGGTGGACTAGTCCACTAGTGGTTCATTTATAAATTCAAGTTACAGCTGAAGACACTTAAAACATGTCCATGAGAGATAAAATATGACCTTGACTCTCTTTAATATTATTGGGAGAACATCTCAAGTGCAGGTCTGACACCTAGAATAGAAATGACAGAAGACCGAATGACCTGTTGGAGGACATCAAGCCCATCCTTAATGAAGAATGTCGAAGTTCATTAAAAAGGCAGGAAAGAGGGCAAACATCAAAGTGGGTGTCAAAAAGGTTGCTGAAGCTTAGAGAAGTTTCCTTCTAGAGAAACTAAGGCATATTGACGACATGATGAAGTCAAAGAGCTGAAGAGAAATTTTCAAAGGGCAACTGGAGGTGAGAAAAGTCAATTGTATTGAAATGTGGAAACACCTAATGTTAGGAAACCAAAAAGGAAGGGAAATCACAGCGGGTCTACAATGGAAAGGACTCAAGAAAAATATCAAGACTCTGTTTGCAATACTGAAAGATTCTTTGTGGGAATTCTTGAATAATGGGAAAATATTGAATAATGCAAGAGCATAACAAAGTAGCTGGAAAGAATACACGAAGTCACTGTACCAAGGAAAGCTGGAGGGCATTCCAAAGTTTCAGGAGGTAGCAAATAAACAAGAAAAAATGGTCCTGAAGGAAGAAATTTAATTTGCACTGAAAGCACAGAAAGAAGGCTTGGGGAATTAATGGAATACCAATGGACAAGTTTCTACGAGTTGATGCAGCACTGGAAGCACTTAGGATTCTCCGCCAGGAAAATTGGTAGACAGTTACTTGGCCAACAGCCTGGAAGTTATACATATTTGTATCCATCCCAAGAAAGTTGACACAACAGAATGCCTGACTACAGTACAGTATCATTTTTATCGCATGTAAATACAATTTTGATGAAATCATACAACAATGGTTGCAGCAGTTCATTGACAGCAAGCTCTCAGGGGTTCAAGGCAGATTCAGAACAGAACTTGGAATAAGCCATATAATTTCTGATGTCAGAAATATCTTGATTGAAAGCCAGGAATAACTGACAGATGGTTACCAGTGTGTTTTTGACTATACCAAGGCAGTCAACTGTGTGGATCATAACAACCTGGGATTAGCCTTGAGAGGAATGTGACTTCCAGAACACTTCACTGTGCACCTGCAGAACCTATGCATGAACCAAGAATCGATTTTGAGAAGGACCACACCATGGTTTAATATGAAGAAATTTAGGTATCATTTTTGTGTCATCTAAAATATTTTTTCAATAAATATGGTGAACAAATCATCAGAGGAACGTAATTGTATGAAATAGAGTGTGGCATCAGGACTGGAAGACAGCAAGAGCATGGTTGTGTCGGTAACAAAATGAGATTGCAATCCCAAATAATTTACTTCTACCAAAATACACAAGCACACCACCACCATGCATGACAACCACCACCTACACCATCAAGCCCTTTGGATTCTTTCTTGTGGATCATTGATGCATTTGTCTTCAATACATAGTCTTCACCCACCCCCACCTTCTGCTTCACCCTCACTGGGGAAGTCCCTGGCCACCTCTTCACACAGTTTGTCTTCCCATCTTCCCGTACCTTACCATCATCAAGTACTCCAGTGATACAAGCATGTCATTTTTGCAACCTGTGGAAGTAATTTTTCATCAAACATCAGTCACCTGTATATCCTCACAGTCCTGAATGGTTTGCAATAGCTTTCAGGTTTTCTCTAGAGTCTCCTCCAGGACATCCCAGGCATTTCAAGGCTGTTATCACTGTATGAGCAAGAAGGACCAGTTGAAGGATTGGTGTCTCTGGGACCTCCTCTTTCTCGTATGTTGGACTTTGGTCTTCTTTCTTATTCTTCCCTAAGTGACAGACTCATATTGCTGACTTATTTGCTCAGGTCAGTTTTTGTGAATTCTGTTCACAACAGATTGTCCCCTTTGCAGTATCTTCTCCATGTGGAACTAAACTATAGAGAGACGATTAAGTAGAGAGAAAATTGTAATTGTTTTTTAGGGAGATTTTCTTGAGATTGTCTTTAGGTTGAGGAAGAGATATTTAGAAAGTAAAGACAGGGTTGGCATCTTGAGCTCCAAGGTAGTGGCAGGTGAGGAAGAAGAAGAGGAACATGAAAGAGACCATATGACCTTGTCCATCATCCTTTGTGGATCAGGTTCTTCCTCTTCTTATAATCAAGGCTGTTTTAGGTGGTGTAATCATCCATTGTAACTTTTGGGTCCTTATCTACAGTAGGCTCTTGAGTCTTCTCAATCATGTCTGCATTCTCAGTCCTGTCATCCATGTCCATCCTGGAACCAAGATTGAACAGCTACCAAGTCTCCTGATCACCTTAAACACACCCTCCCAGGAAATATTGAGCAATTCTATTGTATGTATCTTGAGTACTGGCAGGGGTCTCTGTGTGGCTTCTCCAGTTCCAGAGGTTTGGTTGCATCAGGGTAGGTCCATGTGTCTTCTCAAGCTTCCATGGGATAGTACCATGTGTCTTTTCAATAGAGCATCTCTCAGGGAGTGAGCAGAGGGAGAGAGAGAAGTGTCTCTGGTCCCCAAGGATGAAAATACAGGAGTTCCCAGAATTCTCAGGAAAAGGCCATGCCCACACAGAGACCTCATTGGTTATATCATAATTGACAGGTCAGACTCCACCCCTTCATTCACAAGCTTCTCAAATTGACACCAGATTATGTAACTACCACAAAAGTTAAGAAAACTTGATCTACTTACAGAAAACAAAGGTTACAGATTTGGGGTATGGAACTTGACTAGTAAGCAACATCATGATAATTAGAAAAAAGGTTATGGTGGTCAAATATTTCATTTTACTTGGATCAGAGCTCTTCATAAAACCAATTAGGAAATCAAATGACATATTGCATTTAATAAATCTGCTCCCAATTTATTTAAAGGATTAATGAGCAAAGGTGTCACTTTGAGGATTCATTTGAATATGATTGAAGCCAAGGTATTTTCAATTGTCTTATACTCATGTGAAAGCTGCATAATGAGTAAAGAAGACCAAAGAAGAGTTGTTGCCTTTGAATTATGATGTTGGCAAAGAATATTGAAAGAACCATGGACTGCCAGAAGAATAAAAGTGTCCTGGAAGAAATCCAGCTAGAATACTACCTCTTTTCAACCGATGACTATACAACTGGAGCTCAGCAAAGAACTCAAATCCAATAAATCTGTGGAAAGAGACTGTGGAAAAGCTTAATATTATCAATCAAGAAAGGCTGAGACCACCTGTACCACAAATCAATTGCTCATATGCAAGTTCCAGTTAGAACTGAACAAAATTAAAATACATCTATGGAAGCCAAAATAAATCCCATTTTAACTTAGAGATCATGTGGAGAATAGATTTGAACTATTGACCAAGAATAATTAAGAACCAGAAAGCAAGGTGCCATCAAGAACATGATACCTGAAGAAAGAAAAAAATCACTAAAAAGAAAGAAAACTCCAAAATGGATGTCAGGAGAATCTCAGAAAGTTGCTCTTAAAGTTACAGCAGCTAAAGAAAATTTATAAATGGTTAAGTGAACAGTTGAACAGATTTCAAAGGACAACCCCATATGACAATGTAAAATGTTATAATGAAATGTGTAAAGACTAGAAATGAGAAGACCAAAGGGGAAATGCACACTTACCACTCTCAAACTGAAAGAACTGAAAAAAATGCAGACCTCAAGTTGAAATATTGAAGGATTAGATGGGAAGTATATTAACAACAAAGAAAGCGCCAAAAGAAGATGGAAGCATACAGTCATTGTTATAAATAGAATTCGTCAATATTCGATCATTTCTGAAAGTAACAGATGATCAAGAACCCATGGTATGGAAGAGAGAAGCCCAAAATGCACTGAAGGCATTGGTAGAATGCGATGTGAGAAGAGTCAACAACTGGAAGTCATTCAGAAAATGCGTACTTACCTAAGCTAAAAAGAATAATTGGAGACTACTTTTGTGTTCAACTGACTCAAAAAGGTAAATACATTTACCCATACAAAAGAAAAGGGACTGAACAGAATGGAGAATTTATGAAATAATGACAATAAGATCATAAGTAAGTTGTTTTTAAATGTTTTATTAGGGGATCATAAAACTCTTATCAAAATCCATACATAAATCAATTTTGTAAAGCACATCTGTACAATCATTGCCCTCATCATTTTCAAAACATTTGCTCTGCACTTAAGCCCTTTGCATCAGGTCCTCTTTTTTCCCCCTTCCTCCCTGCTACCCCCTCCTCATGAGCACTTGATAATTTATAAATTATTATTTTGTCATATCTTGCCCTGTCAGACGTCTCCCTTCACCCCCTTTTTTTCTGTTGTCCATCCCCCAGAGAGGAGGTCACATGTAGATCCTTGTAATCAGTTCCCTCTTTCCAACCCACTCTCCCTCTACCCTCCCAGTGTCACCACTCACACCGCTGTCACTGAAGGTATCATCCGCCCCGGATTCCCTGTGTTTCCAGTTCCTATCTTTACCAGTGAACATCCTCTGGTCTAGCCAGATTTGCAAGGTAGAATTCGGATCATGATAGTGTGCTGGGTGTGGGAGGGAGGAAGCATTTAGGAACTGGAGGAAAGCTGTATTCTTCATCAGTGCTACATCACACCCTGACTGACTCATATCCTCCCCTAGACCCCTCTGCAAGGGGATCTCTCGTGGCCGACAAAGGGGCTTTGTCTCCACTCTGTACTTCCCCTTTTATTTACTATGGTAAGATTTTTTTTGTTCTGATGATGCCTTATACCTGATCCCTTCGACACCTCATGATCACACAGGCTGGTATGGTTCTTCCATGAGGGCTTTGTTGATGCTGTGATAGATGACCGCTTGTTTACCTTCAAGCCTTTAAGACCCCAGACACAATATCTTTTGATAGCCGGGCACCATCAGCTTTCTTCACCACATTTGCTTATTCACCCGCTTTGTGTGGCTGTCTCTGGACGGTGAGCATCATAGAATACCAACTTAATAGAAAAAGTATTCTTGCATTGAGGGAGTACTTGAGTGGAGGCCCAATGACTTTGTGCTACCTTAATACTAAACCTATAAATGTGGGCACATAAATCTATTCCCCCCCATCCACATATATAAATATATTTGCATATGTAAATGTATTTATCTAGATCTCTATAAATAACCTTTGCCTCCCAGCTCTTGCCTCTGTTTCCCTTGACTTTCCTCCTGTCCCACTATCATGCTCCATCCCCACCTGTGTTTCCGCAATACCTCTTCATTCCATTACCCTTGATCATGCCCTACCAGGCCTGCCACACCCACCTCACCATCAATTTGGATCACTTGTTGTTCCCTTGTCCCTGGATTTGTTAACACCACTTCCTTTCCCCCCACCTCCCCCTATCCCATGTCCCCCCGGAACTGTCGGTCCCATTGTTTTCTCCTCCAGATTGTTCATCCAGTCTATCTTATTTAGACAGACATGCAGAGATAATAACATGCACAAAAACAAGGCAGAGCAAAAGCAAGCGACAATATACAACAAAAGAACAAAGCACAATAAGAAAGGAAAGCTTATAGTTAGTTCAAGGATAATTTGTTGACCTTTAAGAGTGTTTTCCAGTCCAGTCTGTTGGGGTGCCACACCCTGGCCCCAAAGTCCACCTTCAGCATTCCTAGGGACCTTGCCGCTCCATTCCCTTGCTGTTCTGCTGCACTCCCCCAGTACTTTGTCTCCGTGTGGTGGGATCAGGTGGGGCGCAATTCCCACACTGTGTCTCTGGTGCTGTCCCCCCAGGGCCATGGGTCAGCGAGGGACGTCATGTCTCATAGTGGGACTGGCCATGTGATCCTCTCTGTGGACTGGCTGCTCTAATTGGGGTCATCGTCCTCAAGGTCTGGTGGGCCACGATGTGCTGCACCCTCTCCTATTCCCCCTTCATCTGCTCCAGTGTGCTCCTATTAGATATGTCCCTCTCCTGGAGCTGCAGATTCAATGCCTTCCTTTGAAATAAATACTTCTGGGAGGTGGGGCAGGAGTCCACTTAGTATTTGGGACTGGGGCCAAACCCCCAGACCTCTCTAATGGTGCCCTACTCCACGCCGGAATGTTGCATTCACTCCTTGGGGCACTGGGTTGAAGTCTGGTCCCTCTTTCCCTGTGGAGAAATGAACAATACCCTCCCTTTGGGTGGGTTAGCGACCCGTGCCCCTCTACCCATTTCTTCCTTATTTTCATCCTTTTTTTCCTTTCCCCACCTCCTCCCGAGTTGTATACCTTGTGCATCCCTGCATTTTATGTGGTCCCTGCCACACTACATGGCCTTCACCCCAAGAATGTTTGTATATAGTAGCTTTTTCCTTATGCCCCTTTTGCATTTTTTAATGTTTACGTCAGCGGGTTCATGTTGTACTTGTCCTTTTGTGCCTAACTTACTTCGCTTAGCACGATTTCCTCCAGTTCTTCCCATGCTGCGATGTGCTTCATACGTTCATCACTGCTTTTTAGTGATGCGTAGTACTCCATTGCATGTATATACCACAGTTTTTTAATCTAATCGTCAGTTGATGGAAATTTGGATTGCTTCCAACTCCTTGCAATTGTGAACTGTGCCACAATGAATATTAGAGCACAGATGTCTGGCCTTAGTTTGTTTCTTGCCTCTTCTGGGTATATGCCCAGTAGGGGGATTGCTGAGCCATATGAGAGCTCAATTTCCATTTGATTGATTTCCATAGTGGTTGTACATAATTACAAGTCCACCAGCAGTGGATGAGGGTTCCTGTCTCCCCACAGCCCCACCAACATTTGTTGCTTTCTGATTTTTTGAAATGGACTACTTTTGAGGATGTGAGGTGGTACCTCATTGTGTTTCAATTTGCATTTCTCTTATGGCTAAAGATCGGGAACATTTTCTCCTATGTTTGTTGGCCATTCGGATTTCTGCCCCTGTGAAACTTCTGCTCAAGCCCTTTGTCGACCTCTCAAGTGGACAATTAGGTTTTTATTTTTTTTAATTTTTGGAAGCTAGCAGGGTATTGTAGATTTTAGTAATAAGGCATTTGTCTAACGTGACATTGCCACAGATGTTTTCCCAGTCCGTGAACCCTCTCATTACTCTCTTGGTGAATTATTTCGATATACCCAGGTGTTTTATCTTCAGTATATCCCATTTGCCAATTTGTGCCTCCTCTGTGTTTGTGTCCTTCCCTATTTCTGATAGCCTATGTATTCCCTGTGCCAAAGTTCTCAAGTGGGTCCCAATTCCCTCACTGATGGCCCTAATAGTTTGGGGTTTAACTTCAAGGTCTGTGATCCACCTTAAGTTTATTCTTGTGCATGAAGTGAGATAAGGTTCTTGCTTAATTTTTCTGCAGGTAAATATCCATTTTTTCCATCACCACTTGTTAAAGAGGGCATCTGCTTCTCAATTCATATTTTTGGGGCCTTTATCAAAGATCAATTGTCTGCATGCTGATGATTTTATTTCTGGATTTTCAGTTCTTTTCCTTTGGTCTGAGTATTTGTCATTGTACCAATACCATGCGGTTTAGACAACTATGGCTGTATAGTATGTACTAAAGTCAGGTAAGCTAGCCCTCCCACTGTGTCCTTCTTCTCGAGGATTTCTGTGCTAATTCTGGGCTTCTGCTCTCTCCATATGAAATTCACAATCCGTTTTTCAATTTCTTTGAAGCAAGATGAGGATAATTGTATTGGGATTGCATTAAACTTATATAGTGCCTTTGACAGAACTGACATCTTGACTATATTGGGTCTTCCAATCCAAGCATGGGATATTCTTCCATTTGTTGAGGTCGCTCTTAGTTTCTTGTAATAGTGTTCTGTAGTTTTCCCTGTATAGATGTTTTGTTTTTTTAAGTCCGGTATATCCGTAGATATTTCAATTTGTATATGGCTGTTTTGAAGTGTACCACCTTTTTGATCTCCTTTTATGTGATCTTATCCGATGTGTATAACAGTAGAATGGACTTCTGTTTGTTATCTTGTATCCTGCCATTCTGCCAAACTCCTCTATTGCTTCCAGTACTCCCCTTGTGGAACTTTTGGGATTTTCCATACATAAAATTGTATCATCAGCAAATAAGGATAGTTTCACCTCTTCATTCCTCAGATGAATACCTTTGATGTCTCTTCTTTGCCTTATGCTATTAGCTAAAACCTCCAGCACAATATTAAATAAGATTTGGTACAATGGGCATCCTTGTCTGGTCCCCCTTTTCAGTGGGATTGTGTTACCATTGACTACCACGTTAGTTGTTGGTTTTTCATATATAGCTTGTATTGTCCTTCCATTCCTATCTTCTCAAGTTTCTTAAACAGGAATTGCTGTTGGATGTTGTCAAATGTTTTTTTGGCATCTATCAATATTATCGTGTGGTTCTTATAGTTTTTCATGTCGATGTGACGAAAAATAATAATGGTCTTTCATATGTTGAACTATCCCTGCATCCCTAATATGAATCCCACTTGGTCGTGGTGAATTATTTGTTTTATATACTTTTGTATTCTGTTGGCTAGTATTTTGTTAAGGATTTTTGCATCAATGTTCACTAGGGATATTCGTCTGTAGTTCTCAATTCTTGTGGGATCCTTGGCCAGTTTTGGTATCAGAGTTATACTAGCTTGATAGAAGAAGTTCAGGAGTTTGCCATCTCTTTCTATGTTCTGGAAGAGTTTGTGTAGGATTGGTGTTAGTTCTTCCCTAAATATTTGGTAGAATTCTCCAGTGAACCCATCTGGTCCAGGGGATTTCTTTGTTGGTAATCCCTTGATAACCTTTTCTATTTCTTCTATTGCTATGGTTCTGTTGAGATTCTTGATGTCCGCCGAGGATAGTCTAGGGAGGGGTGTTTTTCCAGGAATTTGTCCATGTCTTCCAAATTGTTGAATTCATTGGAGTACAATCCTTTGTAGTACTGTGTAACTATACTTTCAATTTCATTATAGTCTTTTGTAATATCCCCTCTTTCATCCCTTATTCTTGCTATGGAAATTTGTTCCCTCCTTTCTATGCTTAGGTTTGCCAATGGTCTATTGATTCTGTTTATCCTTCCAAATAACCAACTTTTAACAGTATTAATTTTTTCCATAGATTTCTTATTTTCCCTCTCCTGAATCTCAGCCCTGATTTTTATAATTTATTTTCTCTGGCTATTAGTAGGATTTTCCTGCTGACTGTGCTCTAGTTGTTGTAAAATTTGTGCCAGCATATCAATCATGAATCTCTCTTCCTTTCTCAGGTGTGCATGTATTGTTATGAAACTTCCTCTGATGACTGCCTTTGCTGTGTCCCATACGTTTTGGTATGTCATGTGCTCATTCTCGTTGGTTTATAGAAATTTCCTAATTTCGTCTCTGATCTGTGCCAGTACGCACTCCTTTTGCAGTAGAGAGTTATTCATCCTCCAATTGTTTGCTCTTGTTTTCTTTGTCTTCCTTTTGTTGATTTCCAGCCTGATGGCACAGTGGTCAGAGAGAGAGTTATGTATTATTTCAATGTGCATAAATTTATGTAGATTTGCCTTATGGCCCAGCATGTGGTCTATTTTTGAATATGTGCCATGGGGCCATGAAAAGAATGTTAAGTTTTTTCTATTTGGATGAAAAGCTCTATAAATATCTATCAGGTCAAATTGTCTAATTGTGGTGTTTAGTCTCTAGACTCCTTGTTGAGTTTCTTACCCTGTGATCTATCTTTCTGAGAGAATGGTGTGTTAAACTTACCCACTATAATTGTTGAGGCTGTGATTTCTTTTTTAATCTTTTGCAGTGTTTGACATATTCAGTGGGTCTCTCATTGGGGGAATATATGTTTACAATGCTTAGTGGTTCTTTGTCTACGATTCCCTTGAGCATTATATAGTGTCCTTCCTTATCTCTTTTTATGGTTTTCACTTTGTGGTCAATTTTATCTGAGATTAGGATTGCAACCCCTGCTTTTTTTGTATTGCTGTTTGCTTGGTTTGATGTTCTCCTGCCTTTGATTCTCAGCCCCTTTTTGTCTGTAGCCTTGAGATGTGTCTCCCATATTGATGGGTTGTGTTTTCTAAACCAGTCTGCTAGTCTGAGTCTTTTAATGCCTGAGCTCAGGCCATTGATATTCAGGGTTACCATCTCCATCTGTGAACTCTGTGATGTCATCTTATACCTTTTGTGTTGGGAGTTTTCCTACTGCCTTTCTCATTAGTGTGTTGTGCATGTATGTGTGTGTATCATTCTTGACTTCTTTCCATCCTTAAGCCAATGCTATCTTGGGGTCTGTTTTCTCTTTGTTGCCCTCTGGGTGAGGTTGTTCTATGTGGTGGTCTCTTAATTATGCTTGGTGGGTGTTGCTCTTCTGCCCATACTGGGTCGGCAAGGATCTTTTGTAGGGCTGGATTTCTTCTAATGTATTCTTTGAGTTTTTCCTTGTCTGGGAAGAATCTTACGTCTTCATCTATCTTTATTGATAATTTGGCTGGGTTGAGTATTCTTGGGTTTGCGTTGTTTTCCTTCAATTTTTGGTATATGTTACCCCACTCTCTCCTCTTGTTCCTAGTTTCTACTAATAGGTCTGAGCATATTCTTATTTGGGAACCTTTATATGTGATTGCTTGTTTTTCCCTAGCTGCTCTCATGATTTTCTCCTTTTCCTCAAAGTTGGATAGTTTATGTGCCTTGGTGACTTCTTCTTGGGATCAAGTGTAGTTGGTGTTCTTTCAGCCTCCTGAATAGTTGCCTGGTTTTCATTCATTAAACTGGGTAAGATTTCCTCCAAGAATTCTCTCACTATTGTTGCAGATAAATTCTTGGTTGTGTCTTCCTTCGGTAAGCCAATTATTCTAATGTTGTTCTGCTTCATAGCGTTAGACATAGCTCTTATGTTTTCTTCAGCTCCTGTGATGCTCTTGTTAGATTTTTGTTCATATTTGTTAAAGTCTGTTTGGCTGTCCTCCAAGTCACTTATGCAGTTCTCTGATTCCTCCAGTCTAATCTCAAGGTCTGTGTTTCTGCTACTGGTTTTTCATATCTCCTCCCTAAGCTCCTGTATTTCCCTTTGGTGTATGGCCTTTATCTCCTATATAATTTCATTCTTTTTCTGTATTGTTTCCCTCATATCCTGTATGACTCCAAGTAGCATTCTGAAAATTTCTTTGTGTGGCAGCTCAATGTCTGCATCTTCTATGTATGTTGTTATGTTCAGGACGTCTTCTGCCATTACCGTTGTTTCTCCTGTTTTTTCGTTGAGGTCGTTGGCGCTGATGGCTGTTTGCATTGCTTTGTTTTAGAGGAGCCATGTACCATGTTCCAGGGAGTCAAAAACACTGGCTCTCTCTGGGAGACTTACAGGAATACTTCTTAGAACTGCCTACAGCTAATTTTACTATGGGATTAACCTACCACGTTATCCTTCTGTGGCTTCCCTCTCAGGTGAGTGCCCCAGAAGGCTAGTGGGTTGCCTGCTTTGGTGTTGTGGAGGCTGGGCAATGCTTCCTGCAACAGCTTGGAATGTTGATGATTGTTGGCTGAGCTGCTTTATGCCCCCAGGTAGCCAGGCAGGAATTTGTGAAAAGTTGGGCAAAATATCCTCTGGAGGGAAAGCTGGGCTTTCCTAACCTTGGGCTAGTTACACACAGTGGAGCTCACCTAGCTGGGGTTGGTACAGGTGTAAGTGCCCTAGGCTAAAGCGAGTGGTCTACAGGTCAGCAGTGGAGTGTGAGAGAACAGGAAAGAAACAAAAAGGAGGAAAAATTAAAAAGTAAGACCGTTTAGACTGTGCAGGTATATAGGAAAGAGAGGGAAACAAAAGCAATTATGTAGCTGAGTCCCACTCCCCACCCATGGAGCTGCAAGAGTTTAGTCCCTGCCCCGAGGTAGCGGCTATAAAATGGATGTTGGTTGAAAACAAATAATACTAGAAAGAAGTTTAACTACACTTTTTAATGTATAAACAATATATTAGACAGTGTGGATCCTAGCCATCTCTGGATCACTTAGAGAAGAATTAGAATCCAGAACATGTGTTCATGTAAAAACTGAAGAAGTTGCTTTAACAGAACAAGGTAACACTGTGTGCTTGAAAATCAGAAAAGTCTGTATCGTTTCACCCTACTTGTTCAATTTGTATGTGGAACAAATAATAAGCTGGACTGTATGATGAAGGACACAGCATCAGGATGGGAGGAAAGTTTATGAACTATTTGCAATATACAGACAACATACCTCCACCTGGTGGGTGTTGCCTGTGAGCTAAGGCTCTTAGTGGATGCTCTCCTGTGTGCAGGTGGCATGTAATATAAGTAGTACTTACTTGGTATGTTCAGGCTTTGATTAGGTGTGCTTAAATGGGTGTGTGACATAACTGTCCTACTTTACCTGTTCTTTTCATAGTCTTCTGGGGCATACATGACTGCTTAGAAATTTCCCCTTTTCTTATGTGCTTGGTTTGTTGTTCCTTGATAAATGGTGGATCTTTGTAGGGAATAACTACTTTTTCTCTGGCATCCTGACTCAAGAAATTTGGACTCAAATAATTGGGGAAGGGTATCAGTCATTCTGGGTGCTTCCTACTGAATGTCCTTCTAGAAGAGGCTAGCTTAACAGGTAAATGGGGATTAGGGTAAGGTACAAATATTGATATTCTTGAGGATAGTAGTCTTGGTTCAATACCATTTGTAATATGAGATCTTCAATTCTAGAAGAAAAGAAGCATGTGTGAACTACTCAAGTAAGTATGGATCGAGAGTTCGAGGAATAATAAAGACTATTACAGGCATAGTTAGAGGTAGTAATAGTGATAGCAACCACAAAGGGAGTTTATATGAGGCTTTACCCTTAATATTTGTTACTGATCCTAGAATCTCAGTGATACTGTCTTTAACTTGCCCTGACTTGATATAATAAACAGCCTTCTACGGTAGAGATAACTTTCTTTCTTTTTAACTCCAGAGCTCATTAGTTTTATTTATGTTTTTATTTAAAATAAATATTTAAATACATTACCCCACTGATATCTCAATTTTTAGTAATTTTATTTTCATTTGTTTTGATTATTGAAACTCACCAATAGCTTCTGCATTTTCCACCCTAGGCTTATACTCGAGTCAATCAGTTTTTCTGGTTTCTCAGGTAATAATTAGGTATCTCGGCTTATACTCGGGTTGGCTTATGATTGAGTATATGCGGTAAACTAGCTTGCCCAAGTTCATGCTAAAGTGTTTTGCAAGTAGAAGAGACATGCTCTGAGTGATCTGGGCAGTGGGCCTCCAGTGCTGGTCTTTCCCTGCAGGGAGTTAGAACTTCGAGCTCATTAGTTTTATAGCACAACCCTGGTTAGATATTTTAATTGTTCCTGTACTAAGGCTAGTGTAATTAGTCTTTACTAAAGCTCTTGCAGATTTTCTCATGATGTTTTGTTATAATCTTAGGGCGTTTTCTCCTGATGCTACTCCAGTAGTGGCCAATAGGCTAAATAGAGTGATGAAGGGCGCGGGGTCCTACTATCTTGACCCCCTCCCAGGGTGATGGAAAATGGAGAAGGAGTTGAGGTGCGATGGAGGACGATGTAAGATATGGAAAATGTAATCTATACCTTATCAAGGGTTTGTGAGGAATAGTGGGGGGGGGGATGGGGAGTGAATATCAGGTGCTCAAGTGGGAAGAGAATGTTTAAAAATGATAATGGCATCATATTGCAAACGTGCTTGACACACTGGAGGAAATTATGGAATGTGATAAGAGATGTAAGTGCCCTATCCATTTCATGGTCAAATTGTTTTTCGTTTTGAAAGTTTTGTTGATGTCATGGAATGCGTGTTGAAAGCTAGGAGGAGACATTAAGGGGTAACAAGCATTTTGATACAATGATGTGAGACACAGATGTCCCAAGTAGACTCTGGTGGTAAGACATTACCTTAAATTAATACAGTAATACAAGTGCTACCAGGCAGGAAGCATTCCATATACTGCACTGGGGTAGCATCATTACAAGAAACCTGAGAGAATTAAAATACTGTTGGGCAATATATGTCCTCCAGATCACAAAAGGGTTAAACTAGCATAGAGTCATGTCCCAACATTCAATAGGTACAAATGTGAAAGTGGTGACAAATTAGTCTTTCTTCTGTCTTCAGCTCCGGTGTTCCACATCCTCTCCCAGAGGCATTCTCTATTTCACTTCGTGTTCATCTCTGTTGGTGAAGTTTGTCTCCCTCTGCGGTGTTCTAGGTTGGCAGGGAGCCTTCTTTTCTTCCAGATGGAGGATGGATGCATACTAGGGAAACTTCTTTTTGAATTGAGAGACTGGTTTATTTTTCTGCTGCTGTGAAATCATTAAAAATGAAAGGCTATGGTTTAATTGTGAGCAGCATATTTATTATTTGTGGTAGTTATAGAAAATTCTTGAAATTAAAAGTCATATTTTTAACAGGTCGATTAGTCAGATTTCATTTTCCTTTCATTCTCTTATATCGGTGTAAATTTCCCCTAGGATTTGTAATCTATATTTTAGGGGCATATGGTAAGACACCTGTATTATTTATGTGTGATTAATATTTGCGTTATGGTGAATGAGGTCTTTTGGCCTTACTTTTTTATTGACTTAAAATTATTTCTCACAAGAATGTAGTCATTGTAATAAAACTTTCCACATACTGGTTTGTTATTCATCAGTGACAAATGCAATTGTTGTAAAATGTGTATTTTAAGTTATTAATTATGGCATTGTGTGTGTAGTTCACGAAATGTGCAAGATGCTGCTATAAGGTACTGCTGGAGCTGAAAACACATCTGCTCTCATTTGTGCTAGTTTAAATAGAAACATTGGTGAAGAGCATTCTTAAATGATTAGGCCACAGATCTAATTTTGTGTTCCCTGATATAAATCTGTGAACTACGGCGGATTATCTAGATGCCTATTAAGATACTCCCATTGTAATTTTCAAATATTCCAAAAAATGTGAGGGAGAGGGGACTGGGCAGAGAGGGGCTAGTGGGGAGTGAGGGCGGAAAAGTGAGGAGCTGATAAGGGAGCTTAAGGGGAGAGCAAATGTTTTGAGAATGATGAAGGCTATGAATGTACACACGTGCTTGACAGTTTATGTGTGTGTGGATTGTGATAATAGTTGTATGAGCCCCTAATAAAATGATTTTTTTAAATTACAAAATTTTAAAAAAACTGTGAAGATTTTATAACATCTCTGCAGATAATATCATATGCCAAAGACAGACATATTTCAAAGTTCCTTTTCACAGGTCATAAGATAGTAAATTTTTCACAACTTTCCTAAAAAAAGAATACACAACTGTAAGAGTTCCCAAATTGACATGTCTAAATTTAGTAAGCCATTAATGGTAGCTGCCAGACCAGCCTTATTTCACAATAGCAGTAAAATGCCTCAATTTTAGTAGTTTTTATACAGATTTGGAAGGTGCTTTGCATTGGCTGATAACCTCAAAGTCAGTTGTTGAAGCCCACCAGTCACACTATAGAGAAAGGGAAGGCTGTCTTCCTTGTAAAGATGAGACAGTCTCAGATATACTAAGTGGAAGTTCATTTGATGCGATAGGGATTTTATAAGTGGAATCAGCTCTAAAACAAGTTTTTCTTTTATTTTAATATAGATTTGGTGTTCTATGGGTTGACAAATATAAAAGGAATTCTACTAAAATGCACACAATCATCATTTTAACTATATTTTTGTAACCTCTGCCAACTAGGGAGAAAAAGTTTTCTCTCTCTCTCTCTCTCTCTCTCTCTCTCTCTCTCTCTCTCTCTCACACACACACACACACACACACGAGGGTAAATCAGATAGTATCACTATTAGACTTCTAGTGCATACCTGGGCTTATTCCAAACAAAATATATTTATCACGTATCTGTGATAGCTGCTGCAGACAAGTTCTCTCAGTAATACACTAATCTTACTCTTGTCTTAGCGTGCATCCACAAAAAGTCCAATCAAAACAGTGGCTTCAAAGGCACCTGCTTGGCCAATCCAATTCAAGGAAGAGAGGTTAACACAGAACTTTACAGCAAGTGTTTTATTAGATTCCAAAGGGTTAATATTCATAAATTTTTCTTGATGGACATGGGATAATAAAGGGGGGCTTATTTAGAATAGAGGAAAAGGCCAGTAACATTGTACCAAGGAATTGGTTTCTCCCACAACAGTGCACCATTCGTTCTTCTATGGTAGCAAGGGCTTCCCTGTGGGAATTTTCTTGGGAAACTTTACTCCATCCACACCATAGACTTTATTGTGCCCATTACCACTTCTTTTGGGTCCTCAAATTTCAAAGAACATTGACCAGTAAAATACTTTGCATCCTTCAAGGATGCCAAAACTGCTGTTTTGTCATGGTATAAATTAAAAGAGCAAGGAATCATTTGAGGAAAAGCTATGGAGGTATACACCTGGCCTTCAGAAATGCATCGACCTAGATAGAGGATATGATGAGAAACACTCGCCTCACATTTGATATTTTTGTTGAATAAGAGAGATCGTGTAGCTATGCCTTTTGAATTACCCTCGTTTGCGTATTTGTGTGTATAGTTAGCCTCCCATTTTTGAATATGTGAGAGAGATACATTTTATTCTTGTTTAATGTCATATTCATTGGATTTTGAAAAATGCAAATATTTATCAAATTTAGTACATTGCACATTACTAGAACTCTGAGCAAAGTTGTATCTTATACTGTTGGAAATGATAGCTACTTTAGAAAAAAGAACCTTTGTCAGTATTTCTGAGAGGGGATTAGGATATGTGTATACTGAAGGTGTGACAGAAGAACCCTTCAATGCAATATTGGCTGTATCACATATTAAACACATTTGAAGGATTTACTAGAATCATAAAAGTGCTCAAATATATTGAGCTTTCAGAGGAAGTCATTAAGTGTATTAAAGAATGATGCTAATAATTACACTAAATTCAACCACAATATGGGGATCAAGGGCTATGAAGACTTCAGAAACATCAATTAAAGCCCAAGTTGTGTGCAATAAGCATCAAAAACTGATAAAAATTCCAATATAGATTTAGTGTTTAAATCAATCAACTGCAAACAAGATTTAATTAAAGAATATTGTTTCAAAGTGTAATTACCTCCTGGGATTAGAATGAACCTCTATTGCCCAAAATGTTCTCCTATTGAGATCCAACACTGAAAAATGTTGAGTTTTAGATTAATATGCATCTTGTAAATACAAGTCCTAATCTCAATCTTAAAGGACATTTAAAACATATTATCAAAATATAGCATCTGTGGTCTTAAAGGCTTGAGGATAAACAAGTGGCCATCTAGCTGAGAAGCAACCAAGCCCACACGGAAGAAGCACACCAGCCTGTGTGATCAGGAGGTGTTGAAGGGATTCAGTTTCAGGCATCAAAAAAGGAAAAATCATATTGTGTGCTCACCTTCCCAATATGATCACTGAAGACAAATGGGGGCATAAGCAAGTGTGGTGAAGAAAGCTGATGGTCCCCGGCTATCAGAAGATAAAGCATCTGGGGTCTTAAAGGCTTGAAGGTAAACAGGTGGATATCTAGCTCAGGAGCAACAAAGCCCACTATGGAAGAAGAACACCAGCCTGTGTGATCATGAGCTGTGGAAGCAATCAGGTACCAGGCATCAAAAAACAAAGAATCATATCATTGTTTGCCTGATACGATTGCTGAAGACAAATGAGTGCATAATCAAACATGGTGGAGAAAGCTGATGGTGCCCAGCTATCAAAAGATAAAGTACCTGGGGTCTTAAAGGCTTGAAGGTAAACAAATGGCAATCTAGAACAGAAGCATCAAAGCCCACATAGAAGAAGCACACCAACCTATGTGATCACGAGGTGTTGAAGGGATCATGCATCAAGGAACAAAAGTCACATCATTGTGAATTAGGGGGAGTTAGAGTTGGGACCCTAAGGCCATTTGTGGGCAACTGGACATCCCCTTTCAGAAGGGTCGCAGGGAGGAGATGAGCTGGTCAGCGTGCAATGGAGCAACGATGAAACATACAATTTTCCTCTGGTTCTTAATTGCTTCCTTCTCACAACTATCATGATCCCAATTCTACCTTAAAAATCTGACTGGACTGGAGGATGTACACTGGTACAGACAGGAACTGGAAACACAGGAATCTAGGACAGATGAACCCCACAGGACCAGTGGTAAGACGCCGATACCGGGAGGGTGGAGCGAAGGTGAGGTAGAAAGGGGAAACGAACCAATTAAAATGGTTCTACATATAACCTCCTTTCTCGATGACAGACAACAGAAAAGTGGATGAAGGGAGATGTCAGACAGTGTAAGATATGACAATATAATAATAACATATTATCAAGGGTTCATGTGGGAGGGGGAACAAGGAAGGAGGGGAAAATGAGGAACTGATGTCAAGGGCTCAATTAGAAAGCAAATGTTTTGAGAATGATGATGGCAACAAATGTACAAATGTGCTTGACACAATGGATGTATGTATGAATTGTGATAAGCATTGTACGAGCCCCCAGTAAAATGACTAAAAAAACAAACCAAAGAAACACATTTGGGATCTTCTATGCAATCAAGCCCACTGTGACTACTCTGTCCACCATGCTAAATTTGTGATCACATTTTTATGTGCATGATTTAAATCACTTTAGCAGCAGTCCAGAGAGCAATTTAGCCCTCATATTAATTACCCAAAGGCTTTGTCATGAGAGGGTCTCAATGGTCGTGGTTTGTAATGCAGCTCATTTGTACTGTGAGTACAGGTTTGAACATGCTGTGCACATCAAGCTCAGCTTTAAAGCTAGAATAGGCTGAGATGCTTAACAGGTAGGATTCCTGCTTAAAGACAGAATGCCATTTGTTTAGTGACATCTGCAAACTAATTGCTTAAAAATCTGAAAGTGAATATGTGCTCAGAAGGCTGTTATAAATTCATAAGGAAAGAAGGATGTGCCACCGCATTCCAGTTCCTATTGTCTCATGTGAAGTTATCATGTTTCCTTTATAAAATTTGTCCTATTGCAAAAGGGGCCTGATGCTACTATCTTTAAATTTCTAAGGTTTTATATTAATAAGGTGGGAATAATTACAATAATTTAAAGAGGCACTCAATATTTTCCCAATCTATTTACAGATATCTTAAAAAATGAAGAAAAGATCATTAAAAGGTATAGATTCTCAAAGGAATAATTTTATATAATTGTTTGATGATAGGCAAATAATACTAAGATTACTATAGACCTCATTCACACATTTTAGGGTTTCAACCATGAATAGATCACATATTACTGAAGTTGAAAGAAAAATGGAAGCTCACAAATGATATGACAACACTAGATTCTTGGTGTCATGGAATCCATGCTAATTCTTAAGCATAAGAGAGAATCAAAATTACACTAATGAATGCCACATATTGATACCTAAAGTTATTCCAGAATTTTCAAGCCAGAGTCTCTGAATGATGGATGCCGGCCTATGTATTGTCTAAAAAAACCACTAGGTAGCAAGATGGTTAGCTGAGACTTTGGATAGAAAAATATTTTAATCTCTGTTCAGAGAAATGCAATGGTAGAAATATAGATGTGTTGCTATAACCAAAGGATGGCAAATATTTCAAGAATTGTTTTGCCTGGGCACTCTGTTAAATCTCTGACAACTCATAACGTGTGAGCAATTATTGAAAATTTACACTTATTACAATTTTATCATATACCTTTTGGAAGTTCCATTAATGCAATGTTTTAAAATCTTTAAAACATAAAATGAAGAGACTAACTATGAAATTATATGTGAAATTTAAGGAAAAATAAAATCAGTATTACAAAAATCATTCTTTTCACTTTTAAGTTTAAGAAAAGGTATAATGCACCTATCATTGACATCAACTTTTTAAGAAGAGAAATAAAATTAAACAATTTTCTCTCAGAAAGTATTGGTGTTAAAAATACCATTCCGGGAACTGATTACAAGGATCCACATGTGACCTCTTCCCTGGGAGAGGGACAGCAGAGAAGGGGGGAAGGTAGACTCCGGATAGGGCAAGATATGACAAAATAACGATGTATAAATTACCAAGGGCACATGAGGGAGGGGGGAATGGGGAGAGAGGGGGGAAAAAAAGAGGACCTGATGCAAGAGGCTTAAGTGGAGAGCAAATGCCTTGAGAATGATTGGGGCAGGGAATGTATGGATGTGCTTTATACAATTGATGTATGTATATGTATGGATTGTGGTAAGAGTTGTTTGAGTCCCTAATAAAATGTAAAAAAAGAAAAGAGAAAAAAATGATTAGGGCAAAGACTGTACAGATGAGCTTTATACAATTGATGTATGTATATGTATGAACTGTGATAAGAATTATATGAGCCCCAATAAATTGTTAAAAAAAATACCATTCCCAATGGTTTGAATCTAGGGAGAAAAAAAACAAACAAAAACTTTTTGCACTAATTCAAGTAATGTAATTTTACCTACTAATTTCAAAATTCAAGTGGCAGCTGAAATGTTTAAATTTCTTCTTAGAGTGTTAATTTCAATTAACATTAAATACAGGTATTTTTAAAATTGTGTTCCTATGTTAGTGCTACTGAGCAGAGAGAAGGCTAGCTAAGCTGTCGTCTCTACTCTTTAGAATAGACAACTTTAAGGAAAAATAACCCAAAACAAATAGCAATCCACCTAAAATATGTTAATGTATATTATGACAAGAACTTGACTAAATTGAAGAACCATTTTTCTTCACCTTACAGTCTTCCATTTTCTAGTTCATTTCTCATAATATATTGAGTGTTTTAGATATATATTATTTCCTACATACTTTGAAATAAAAATATTTTGGAAATACATAGAAACTTTGTTATTAGCATTTATAAAAATGTGTATGCTATAGACTTATTTTAGTCAAATAAGGGTAAATTCAGCAGCTGCATGTTGTAAATCCATTCTAAACCAAACCAGATAATTTTAAAGTGAGATTTACTGCAGGAAAAATTGTGGGAAAGTTTGAGATTGGGTTATTATATGCAGAAGGCATGTAAAGATACAGATTTTTTTCCCTGAAGTTGGCTCAAATTCTCCACGTGAATTGAGCTTTGTATTGAAAGGAACTTTTGGTGTGATATTTGAAGAGTCAGATGCTGCTTTGACTTACACTTATGCATCGTTGTATTCTAACAGGACTCAAGAGAAATTTGGCTGTGCCATTTAGCAGGTCTGACCGCCTTTGTAGGAGCGTGCACACTCAAGAGGCCATGTAAAAGTGCAGAGTCTATGCTTGAACATTGTGGTTCCATATTGCTAGTTTGGGTTAGAAAAGACTGCAGTGTTTTTAAAGGAACAGCGTCAATTCCACAATTCTAAATATATTAAAATTAATTTCAATTTTGGAAATGTGAAATGAAGTGTTTTTAACAAATATCTAGTTAATCCAAAGTATACAAGCTGCCTTTAGATCAGTTATTTAAATAACTCAAAAATAATTGTCATTAGAGAAAGGAGACTTGCTTCTCTTTATTTCTTGTTTGGCCAAGTTGATGCCAAAAATTTTGAGTATTTGGAAACATCCTTGGTAATTGAGTGTGTAGTTTGGTCTGGTCTGGACCAGGCAGCCCTCACCTCTTCTCTAGCTCCTCAGGAAGATGAAACTTCACAGCCCCCATTTGACCTTTTGAACTATGCAACTCCTGTCCCAGTACCCCAGGAAGCTATTTGTGTTGCCAGGCAGGTCTACATAGGCCTTTTCCCAGCACTTCTAAAGAGCAGGTTTGCAAACAACAAGCTGACTTCCCACTAGTCAGGTCGGATCCTGACTTAAGGCTCTGAGGCTGCAAGCAATACAAATTCTCCCTTCCTTCTGAACATGTATACTTCCTAAGCTCGAATCCTATATATCTCCCACCACCTCACCAAAAAAAGGCGACTTCCCTGACCTAACTCCTTAGGTCGCGGAACTTGTCTGGGAGTTTTCCCTCACCCTAATAAAGCCTCGCTCTACTTCTCATTCCTGACTAAGCCTTCTGCGCCTCTGTCTCCAACCTCTCATTTGTCACTTTTATTTAGAATACTTACCATTGGATAGTTACAGTCCTCTTTGAATTTTGTTCTCTTTACGGTGATTTCTAAAGGGAAACTATAGATATCTTAAGAGCATATGTATTCCTTGACCCACTTTGAACACTAATCCCTGAAATCATTTGAATTAAACTTTATCAAAGAAATAGAGAATGTTTTCTTAAACTAATCAGTATTCTAGCATCTCCCTAACGCTTATTCGTAATGCAGTATAGTTCTCTCAGATAAATTCATTCACTGGAAACTATGCTGTTTTGGTCACTGATTGAAACTTCCCAGTTTCTAAGAAACACCTCTCCTTCCTAAGACTGGTCCACAGGTCTGGTAATTTGCATCTCCAGCACCCAGGGCTGCATCTGGGTAGGTCCATGCGGCTTCTCCTCAGGGATCTTGCAGTAAGTGAGCCTTGCCAGCTAAAGCAGGGAACTGGCTAAGGCAACTACACCCTAGTCCAACCATCAGAAACCATGAGACCTGAGAACTGGAAAGGCGAGGCTCACAGAGCCACTTATTCCTCTGCCCTTCAATTAACCCCACGTGAGTTTATGGACCACGTTGGAACAATAAACTAACTACCGCACACGATTCACTTTTAATTAATAGGAATAAATATGAAATGAACATTAAATTAGCCTAATGTGAAAGAAAGCGTAAAGAAGTTTGGTTGTTATTTATTTATTTATAAAAAATACTCAACCCTGCTTCATCATTAGAAAATAAGTAAAGCATTACCGAACTGGATGCCTGGCTGAGCCTTTGGAAGAAAAGGGAAGCTTGGTGAGGTCCTAACAAACAGGCACAAGGTACTGGGCTTAACAGACACAGAGTGTGGCTGCTTTAGGGAGACTTCCAAGGAGCTACACTCTGACCCTTTTGAATTGTAAGAGATTTCCTGCTGTATCTCTGAACCCCCTGCTGATACTGTCCTCTGCTTCATACCATATGAATTGTAGGATTTGGTATAAAACCTTAGACTACAATAGCTCATCAAATAAAACATTTAATTAAAACACAAGATCTGTCATCTAACATCAGATATGATATACCTCATTCCACATCCTCTTTTGAATCCAGTTTGAACCTCTGGCAGCTTCCTATCAATGTACTGCTGCAATCACTGTTTGATGATTTTAAGCAAAGTTTTATTGGCATGTAATTATATTAGTAATATTGTTCTGTAATTTGAGCTTTCTGTTGGGTCACCTTTCTTTGGAATGAGTACAGACATGGATCTCTTCTAGGGAGTTGTCCAAGTAGCTGTCTTCCAAATTTCCTGGTATAGGTGAGTCAGGACTTTTAGTGCTTCATCAGCTTGCTTAAACATTTCAATTATTATTCCATCATTTCTGGGAGCCTTGTTTTTGGCTATTTTCAGTGCCACTTGAACGTCTTCCTTCAGCACCATTGGTTCTTGCTCACATGCTGCCTCCTGAAATGTTTGAATGTCATCTCCTTATTTTTGTATAGTGGCCCTTGAGTATTCTTTCCACCTTCTTTTGATGCTTCATGCCTCATTCAATATTTTATCCATAAAAGTTTTCAAGATTGAAAGTTAAGGCTTGAATTTTTTTCTTGATTACTTCCAGTTTAAAATATGCTGAGCTGATATACTGGACAGATATTTACCTTTAATAGAGTAGAATTTGATACTTATAACTCACTTGCTTTCCACAATTTTATCTGTCCATAAAAGTTGTGCTTGATGTTTGGGTTGATGAAAATGCTGGCACTCTCTAGCATCTTTCTAGAAAAGGCAAACATGTCATTCTCTTACTTTTGATAGTTTAAACTTCCATTAGGTAAGACATCTTTGGAAAGGAATTAATTTCCTTTGGGATAGTTATGATTTTAGATCAACATTTTAAAATAAATATGTAATCACATAATTTGTCAAAATACAACTAAATATAAATCCAGCTCAGTGCTATGAGTCAATGCTGACTCATAATTACCAGCTGTGGGTTTCCAAGACTATAACTTCGAAACTGTCAATAGGAGAAGAAAGCCCAGTCTTTCTCCTGCAGAGCTGCTGGTGGTTTTGAACTGCCAACCATGTTGATCTCAGTCCAACAAGTAACCATCAAGCTATAGAAAATCTGGGGGAAAAACCACTGATAATGCAGCTGCTCACAAAGAAATAGGAAAAGCATTTTGCTTTGATTAATAACTGATTTAAGTTGGCTTACAGGAATAAGAATTGACTAGGTGGTAATGGGCTTGGTTTGGTTGATTTCCAGAACTGTGTGTTGGGAAGGACTCTTAGGCCACATCTAGCTGGAGTTGCTGTCAACCATCAGATAAAATGGAATGTCATGTGTACACCATCCTTATCCTCATATAACAAGTCAATAATGACATTGGAATGATTTTTTCCACTCATGTCCCTTTGTATGTTACTTATGCGATAATAGTTACAATGTTAAAGTGTCTTTTAATAGGTTGCCTTTTATAGGGATAACCATTCCCATAATTTAAATCTGCTTCTGAATTTATTAAAATCACCAAATACCTATGATTTACTCATTATACCACTCTATCCTTTTAAAACAGGCAAGAGTACCCTTATATGAAACCTGCAAAACAGCAACTTTATTATGGTGAATAGAACTATTTCATTAATATGCCTAACTTATCATGGAGCAAAAGAATGGAACACTTTTTCTAATTTTCAATTCTAAATGAAAACAATTAGGATGACATACTTTCTTTATGTTCCCATCATTTTAAGAAATTTTTATAAATCTCTAGAGAGAAAACTTTCCATGCAACAATAATTGCTACTTGAAGATTTAAAATTTTCAGGGTCAATACTGTTTGACTGTCTAAGTAGGACACATTATACAAAATCCAGGATCAAGTGCTTCACATGGCCATCGAGCTGCGGTGATTCATAATGTCTCTATAGGACAGGGTAGTAGAGTCCCCGTGCATTCCTAAATTGTAACTCTTTACAGAAGAAGAAAGCCCTGGCTGGTGTGACAGGGGGTTTTGAAATTGCTGACTTGCAGTTAGAACCCTAACATGTCACCACTACTTGATCTGCCCAGTGCTCCCCAGAGGGCAGTATCACTCACTTTGAGAAACACTGCTTGGGAGAGTAGAGCAGCAAAATCAAAACAGCTTAGGTTGTTGAGCTTCCACATACAGGGCAGCTGCCCAGGAGGGTGACCTGACCTCTAAACACTTTGTGTGAACCAAAAATAAAGGATAAGTTTGGAGCTCCTGAGATTTCAAAGTGGTTTGTTACCTACTCTAACTTGACTAAAACAGAGTATGGTGCTGTGTTTCACGTACGACTCATACTGGCATTCTTTCCTAAAGAAAAAAATCACATTACTCATTTTAATGTGCTATCTCTGTGCTTGTCCTGGAAGGAAGAAAATGTGGGAGATATTTATTGTTGCTGCGGCCACTTGTTTCCATTCAGCATTCTAATGGCTATTTCCAAATATTTAAGGAGATGTAATAAACAGACATCAACATTTTCCCGTTTGAACGCATAGTACTGATCATAAACTAACAATTTCCTGCAGGAATTAAGTAGGCTCTGAATGTGAGTGCACGTAAACAGATGAACATTTCTCTTCCTTTGGTATCATCAATAAAGTCCTGAAAATGAAGATCATCTTCTTATAATTCATGAGAAACAGACCTTATGATGTAACTAACATCACTATGAACCGTTCGTGGATGACAGGGCTTTTTGGATGGAACACTCTTTACAACCACAAGAAATGGAGATTGAACAGTTTGTGTCCAGGAGATTAGACTGCTTTCCTGCAGTGAGAACCAGCCTCAAAAGAAGGGGCTTACAACAGGGCTAACACTCCCATGTATTAGAAACTCATTTGTGCTGACTTGCCTCTGCTCTGGGTCATCTTTCTAGGAAGTAGAAAGCCTCGCCTCTCTCATGAAGAACTGGATAGTATATTGAACTGCTGACGCTTGCTGTTAGCAGCCCAGTGTAACCACGGTGTCACCAGGGCTCCTGCGTCATCTTCATTCTAGGATCCAGGCGGAAGGGATAGCTTCTTCTTGGGATGTTGCTGGTCTTGTGACAGGCAGAAATTAGAACACTGGAATCTTATGCCGGCTTTTAAACCTCTGCTTTGAAATCACAAAGGTCCACTTCCCTTACATTTCATTGGTCAATAGATATTATATGGTTAGATCTGGTCAGTGGAACAGGAAAAGATGCCCACCCCCACTCCTACTCCACCCCCATAAGAAAAGGTCATGTATATTTGGGCAATAATATATCTAGCCCCAAGGTTAAACAGCAGCTTGACTAGGTGAGAGGACAGTATCAGAAAGGTAATCCTTGTGGCATTTTAAAGAGCATATGGCTAGTGCTGGCAATCCTTATAGCAAATTGAGCAGTTTAGCAGCCGTGATAAATATAATCAGGGAGAATGTTTCAAAGCCTCTCCTGTCTTTCTTTTATGGTAAAATCAGGAAGTAGAAAAGTTTTAAGAATAAGAATTATAAGCAAAAGATACTTGACAAATCAAGACCAGGACTCAGAACTTAAAACAAAAATGCTTATTTCAAAAAAGAATAACAGTGATTCACTTTTATACACTTGATCCATATTAAACATTTATTAAAATTTTAATCACCGCACACTCTGTCTCTTGGATGATTTAAAGAACAATTCAGACATCTTCAGCAAATATTATATTGTTTATCATGGTAGTCAACAAATATTGCTACAATATCATAGAAACCTTTATTAAGCAAAATATCAACATATCCTCCTGTAGAACTATTCAAAGGAGGCCTGGTAGCGCAGTGATTACATATTAAACTGATAACTGAGAGGTCAGCAGTTCAAAACCACCAGTCATTCTGTGGAGGAATGATGAGGTTGCTACGCCTATAAAGAGCAAGAGTCTCAGACACACACAGGTACAGCTCTCCTACCCTGTAGGGTTGCTGTGAGTGAGAATTGACTTGGTTACAATGAGTGAGGTCTACACACTTCTGAAAGTGGAGTTTCCATACCTCTCTAACACATCCAGAAGAATTTTCACTTCTTCATTTAAACAGCATTGAAACAGCAGTTTTGGAATCTTCAAGGTATTCAAATAAATTGACTGCCATTTAAAGAGTCTAAGACTTTGAGGAAGACAAAGACATTTGAAGTGGAAAGATTGGGGCTGTAGGGTGGGTGGGGTAAAGTTAGCCTCTACTGCCAAGCAGGTATACTGTGTGATGGGGAAAAAATGTTCTTTACAACTTTCCTAGTCTTTTTTCTTACCAATGCCATGTTCAATTTTCTTAAAAGTTCTTCATAATAATCCCTCTTGGTTGTCTTGTTTCCTTTGAAAGAAACTATTAATATTACCCCTTTAGAATCCAAAAAAACCATTCACTCAAACCTTTTAAGCTGATCTCTCTGTATTGATTAAGTGACTTTGATCCCCTTGTAACCATTGCTTTGATTGAATCTTCTGTCAAGATACCCTACTGAGAAAAAGACAATTGAATGACTGCAGAAAACATCCTCTGATTGCAGAGACTTGTTTAAATGTTTTGTTTGTTATCAACCTGTGCACATATGAGCCGGAAGCTTACATGGAATACCTTTTCTTTTTAACCGAAGATACCTAAATATAAGGTGTTTTATTTTAATTAGACAACATTATCATAACCCTAACTTCAAAATAATAATTTAGTATCATCACATACTGAGTCAGAGTTCTAATTTCCCAATTATCTTTTCTTTCTTCTTCCTCTTTTTAAATATTTTATTTGCCTGAATGATGATTCAAGTCAGGTCCACTTTTTTAAACATTTGATTTGTCTCTCTTAGGACACATTTGGTTTGTCTCTTAGGTCCTTCTCCCCTTTCACGTTTTCTTTGAAATTGTGGTTTTATTGTTGAGAACTTTTAAGTTCAGAATTTGTAATGCTATTGATATCAAACAATGGTCATATAAGCAGAAGACCTGTGAGTTGGTAAATGGGAACATCTAATTTAACAATGGAATATGTAGGAGCATTTCCTGAAGATTTCGGACAGAAATGGAGAGGTGAGACCCATAGATATGACCTCCACTTCTAGTATGCTAATGAATTAAGGATTTTGTAGTTATTGCTGTCATCAGAAACTAGAAAACTGTGACCTTAAAGCATTTCATTTCTCTCATTCACAAGTTTTAAGCAGAGAACATTGGGATCAGTCAATTAACCACATTGCCATTATAACGACGGTAGACTATAATTTCAAAAACAACCTCAACAATATGTTCCATTCTATATGTAGATACAGAAGATATGGCAAAGGTAACAGTGAGTACCCTGTTTTGGAGCTATCCCAGCTGACAGCCAACCAAGTGTGGGATTCCCAGCAAGTCCTGCCTAAATTGTCATTTGTGACAAAAATTCACTTTGTACTATTTTAAATAAACTCAGAGGTGTTTTGCTAGGGAACACTTGATAAATGGAATGATAGTTAATTGTGCTTTGTGATTATTTGTGCTTTGACCATGCTACTATTACCAGAATTAGGTTCTTGCCTTACCAAGAGAAAGATTTCCTTTTGGAAGGAAGACATCGGGCATTGAAGGAGAATTTTATGTAGAAGCTCCTAAGGGGACGCAAACTTACCAGCCAGCAAGGCTTGACTCCGTGTTCTTGCTTCATGGATGCACATCAAGATTTTTTAAAATAGTTCTGCTTGTATGGGATCCTCAGAAACTTCCATTTGGGTAGTAAGGGATTATGGGAAATGTGCTTGTGAGAGAGTGTCATCGACTGCAAATCACTTCGCACCACACACCCTCTGTTTCAGAAAGAAAATACGGACAGTTAGATAATTCACTGTATCTGTAATATAAAATCCAAAGATGGGAGTGGAAACTTTTACTGCTATTAATATTAAAGCTAAATCCTCATAAGCACAGTGTGTCTCTATATTTTTGGATTCTTTATTTCTCTCTTTGTATTCTGGTGTGGTTTTAAGTCATACCACAGTCATACTTTTTGTTGGGGAGGGGGCTAAATCATACAGTGAGTATTAATACAAACTAAAGTGAAAAATTCCAAACTGAGTTTATCATAAATGTTTAGCCTTAGGTTACTCTAGATATGAAAATTCCAGTTTATAGATTTATCAATTTTTTTTCAACAATTAGTTTAAATATTTTTAATGATCTAACATCTGGGATTAGAATTTAATTATCATATTCTGGCAAGTTCTATTACTTTTTAAAGATTGCAATTGATCAGGAAAATTCTTGACATAGTCATCAGAAATGATCAGACAACAATGACCACTTTTTCACTATTAAGCACCCTCCCTATCTGTTCTCACCAGGTTTAGATATAAGGTCTGTCACTCTGTTCAATCTTTATGCAAAATTAGCTCCCTTCTGCGTGTTACAATCTTGTTTCTACCTAACATGACGTCCATCAGAACCACATATACTGTAATGGGATCAATTCTAAGTCAAAAGACTCCTGTGGAGCAAGTAGAACTGCATCATTCAGCTTCCATGACTAAATCTTTAGGAAAGCAGACTTCCAAATCTCTCCGTTTCTTTTTTCTTTTGCACAGCCCCTGGTCAGTTTGAACCACTAATCATTAGGTTAGCCTCCTAGAACTTTATGCACTGTTCGCCCAGGCCTCCTTCCCATCCCAGATTGTCTATTTATTTGACTCTTCTGTCTCCTTACCAGTGTAGCTGAAGAATCGTGCCCACTGATACCAACTAGTCTCACATATTTCAAAAACGAGCTCAAGAAAACCAGCAATATTCAGAATTTCCCTGATATGCATGCCTTTTTCCCTTTTGAAGAGAATAATTTAACCCCCATGATTTTGTAATTTCTGATACTTGCTCTTCCTACCACCTAACATTCTGCTGAAAACTGTTACATACTACATTTGAGGGAGGGGCAGAGAAGGATTCAAATAGCAACATCTTCATCTTTTCAAAACGTCTAGTTTATCAAAAGCTGAGGCCATTTTTCCTGCCTTCTATCCTGATCCAATGGATAAAATGTTTGATGACTGATCAGGTTCATTTTTCACTTTGAATTTTGGGTGCTAACCTTTTTTAAAATTAATTTATTTTTTTGCTAACCTTTTTTCTTCCTCCTTTTTTTAAAGGACTTTGCGGCTTCAAGTGTCTTTTCCTTCACAATTATCATCAATATTACTCTGTAGAGAATGTTCTAGCTCCCCTTTCTATTTCACAGAAAGTCTTCATTTAAATGATGGATTAAAATTACTGTTAGTTTCCTGTCTCCATCTTTTTATTAAGATTGCTCGTAAGGTCACTAATGAGTAGTTTATCAATCCTCTGTTTGTTTGTTTGTTTGTTTGTTTTGGCAATTCTCACAAGCATTTTTAAAAATAAATCTCTCCTCCCTTGAAATATCTTTACTTGGTTTCAGGGACATCACAATATCATTGTTTGTTTTTAACTTCATTCATCTTTTCCTTTCCATTGTCTTTTCATGACCTGTTCTGCACACCTGAACACTTGGAGAGGTCTGACTAGCCTTCCTTTATTGTGTCTATCTACATAGATGGTTTAGCTCTTCTATTCGCAGAGCTTCAGTAAATCTTAGTTTACCTTTAATTCTAAAATAACATTCTTATAACAATGACTTGAAAGCAGAGCATGGGATGCACAAGTAGTTGATTTGCAGGAAAGATGATTCAGAGTCTGAGAGAGGAAAGCTACTACTTAATAATGGATTCATTTTCTAACTCCTTAGGGATATTTGGTTGTTTTGTGACTGCAGAGTGAGGAGGGATTTGACTGTGCCATTTTTCCCCAGGGTCTGATCATTAGACGGTCTTCTAATTAGCACCCACCCCATTCTTGCCTAGGTTCTATTTGCACTGCAGATGCTTTCATTTGCCAGATAATTCACAACCTGCAGCAATTACAAAGTGGTAAATGACCTAATGTGCTAATTACAATCATAAATCTATATTATTTCACTTGGAGAAGACTTCAGAGAAATGAGGTAACTGGCATGTACAAAGAAGGATTGTGTTTGTATTTTCCCCTCAAAACTAATCTAAAGCTTGCAAAAAAGATAAGGTTTGAGTCTGAGAATGGCATCAAAGTTCCAATATCATGAAATTCTTGGGTAAGAATCTCCCTCTAGGGGTAAGGAAGTGATGTTAACAAACACAGGGACAAGGGAACAACATGGGACCCAAAATGGTAGTGAGGGGGGAGGGGCAGGCCTGGTGGGGAATGATCAAGGGTAAGGTTGCGTAGAGAAGAGGTATAACTGTAGCCCAGGTGGGGACGGAGCATGGTAGTGGGGCAGGAGGAAAGTCAAGGGAGATGGAGGAAGGAGCTGGGAGTCAAGGGGAATTTATGGAGGTCTAGACAAAAACATGTACATGCAAATATATATATGAGGATGGGGAAATAGATCTATATGTCTATATTGATAGGTGTAATATTAAGGTGGCGGAAGGACCTTGGGCCTCTACTCAAGCACTCCCTCAATGCATGAATATTTTCTTTTATTAAATTGGCACTCTACGATGCTCACTCTCCCGACACAACTGCTGAAGCCAAAGTGGGTGAAAAAGTAAATGTGGTGAAGAAAGCTGATGGTGCCCGGCTATCAAAAGAGATAGTGACTGAGGTCTTAAAGGCTTGAAGATAAACAAGCAGCCATCTAGCTCAGAAGCAACAAAGCCCACATGGAAGAACACACCAGCCTGTGTGAGCGAGTGATCCCGAAGGGATCAGTTATCAGGCATCAAAGAACAAAAAATCATAACATTGGCTGCACACCTCCATGATACGATCGCCGAAGACAAACAGGTGCATAAGCAAATGTGGCGAAGAAAGCTCATGGTGCCCAACTATCAAAAGAGATAATGTCTGGGGTCTTAAAGGCTTGAAGGTGAACAAGCGGCCATCTAGCTCAGAAGCAATAAAGCCCACATGGAAGAAGCACACCAGCTGGTGCGATCACGAGGTGTCAAAGGGACCAGGTATAAGGCATCATGCAAATATATATATATACCATAGTGAATGAAGGGGGAAGTGCAGTGTGGAGACCCGAGGCCCAAATGTCGACCACTGGAGATCCCCTCATAGAGGGTTTTAGGAGAGGAGATGGGTCAGTCAGGGTGCGATGTAGTACCGATGAAGAACACAGCTTTGCCCTAGATCCTGGATGCTTCCTCCCCCCAACTACCATGATCTGAATTCTACCTTGCAGGACTGGATAGGGCAGAGGTTGTACACTGGTGCATATGGGAGCTGGAGGCACAGGGGAACTGATTACAAGGATCCACATGTGACCTCCTCCCAGGGAGATGGACGGCAGAGAAGGAGGGGAAGGGAGACTTCGGATAGGGCAAAATATGACAAAACAACAATCTGTGGATTATCAAGGGCTCATGAGGGAGGGGGGAGCGGGGAGGGAGGGGAAAAAAGAGGACCTGATGCAGAGGGCTTAAGTGGAGAGCAAATGCTTTGAGAGTGATTAGGGCAAAGAATGTATGGATGTGCTTTAGACAATTGATGTATGTATATGTGTGGATTATAAGAGTTGTATGAGCCCCTAATAAAATGTAAAAAAAGAAAAGAAAAAAAAGAAAATGATTAGGGCAAAGAATGTACAGATGTGCTTTATATAATTGATGTATGTATATGTATGGATTGTGATGAGTTTATGAGCCCCTAATAAAATGTTTTTTTAAAAAAGAATCTCCCTCTAGAACAAATAGAAAGATATCACCAATATCTCACTCTTCTTCTTTTTATTGGATAAACAATGCCTCTATCAATTAGAAATGATATGCTAATAAATTAATAATATCTTTGTTAATGTCAGGGGGAAAAGATGATGACTATTTCCTCTATTGATGGATGTGGTGGGTAAATGGGGACAAACCATCTCACCTCGGCAAGTGATGCTAAACAATAATTTTAGAGAGGCTAAGTGTAGACACACCCTAATTATCTGTGTCTGGGTGGAAACTCTGAATATGTTCCTAGTCAGATTAAAACTCCAGCAGATCCCCTCTGGCCACAGATCAGGAACTCAAACAACATTACTCTCATAGAGATGGTTGTAAACTTATGAGATCCAAACATGGTATGATAATTGGAGGGATGCCATCTGTCTTGACCCAATATGAATTTGCTCTGAGCTCAAATATTTCTCACCGGGTCCACCACAGAAATGTCTTCTCTGGCATTTAAAATTTATTGGTGGTCTTTCCTTTCTTACCATTTCTTGTTATTTTCATCTTTATATCATTACTATTTTCTTCTTTCTGTTTCATTTTGTTGTGGTTGTTTATTTTTCTGTTAGGGCTTCCATTTTATGAAGCATAGAAGGAGTGGATACATACAAAAAATAACAGATGGAAGGTTTTATTGGAGATGAGGGGTGGGCAGGGTGAGGGTAATGAAGGGCAAAAAATGAATTCAGGATAAAGAAAGGAGGGACACTATAACTGATTGTGATGATGTATACACAACTCTTGTAAAAAGCTAACTATGGAAATGTAGGATATGTGAACAATGTATCAAGAAATAGACTTTAAAAAATAACCAAAGTTGTGGAATACTGCTATGAATAAAGTTGGAAGAAGTTTTGTTTACGGTGCATTTAGTTTAGTTTATGTGGGTGGAATCATTTCAAAACGGGTAGCAATAATGATTGCACAACATGAAGAGCATAATTAATGGCACTGAATTATCCATGTATAATTTGTTGAATTGGACAGTGTATTTTGTTTATTATTTTATGTCCCAATTAATATATAAATATATTAATAACAATGACTTCAATAAAGAAGAAAATGGTAGAAGATTGACAGTGGTAATGATTGTACACTTCTTGATATGATTGAACTATTGCATTTTTGGATGAAGGGCGAATAAAACTGTTTCCAACAAAAGCCTTAATTACAATTCAAATATCTTTATTTAATGAGAAAGTACAATTAATAAACATTAACAACCTTGCTCCCCAAATACACACAGCTGAACTCTGTAGCGACTTACACAGTGCTCCAAAGCATTTCACATGACTTGTCAGTTAAACGCAAAGTAAAAAACCACACATAACCGTACAACCTGTATGCAGGTGCACGCATCAAATAAAACCTTTTTTCATCAGTTTCTCAATGATACTAATCAATCTACAATAAGCTAAAATTCAGAATTATTTTTCAATACATCCTATAGAATCAACTTTTTTTACAAACAACGCCTAACTTGGGAATATAGATATAGTTTTGAAAGTAGATTATGTTGACATAGTTTACATTATATTGGCATTAATAGATACTATTTTTTCGTGTATTAACAGATCCTTTTATTTACCTTCATATATCTAACTTCCACCTACTAAAACAATTCAGACTAGCTGGCTACTGGGTACATTAATTCTCTGTGAAAACTGAATGCAATAGTTTTAAACACTGGCCAGATCAGGTTTCATTACCGGTTGAACACCTGGAAATAGTTACATTCATGCTTAAGGTGCCATTTTCTGTAAAACACTGTGCACCTGTGATGTCAAAACCTAGACAGTCACGATTCAAAATGGCTGTTCTAACTCCCTGGCGAATAGATCGAGGATGAGATGTCCAAGCCAAACGCCTCCCAGGACAAGTTAGCTCAAGTTGACATGCAAAAGTTGTAGCTTGCTCCGGTGTTCCTATCAACTGTACTACTGCGAAGATGGGCTCGTCACCATGAAATCCTACCTGTTTCTCCATTACTATCATGAACTGAAAGCCAAAACAGGACTGTAACGACACCCAGTCCATAGTGCCAGGAAGATCAATGCCCGTAGCATGGAAAACTGCATTTGGCCCCTCTACCATTGTAATGGGTGTTCGATGACGCATCAGATGGGGCACAACAGCATCCACGTGGCCTTTCCATTTACAGCAAACACCAGGAAGCGGACAGGAATAAGGCCTGAACTCACAGCGCACTTCGTGGGCTGCTTTTTCCTCAGGAGGCAGAGTTTTTTCACATCCGGAAGCGGCATATTTACAAGGGAAGAGTGCTGAATTGGTCATGTTCTCCACAGCCACGTTACGAATAGATCCTCCTGCAAATGGGACAACAGGTGAGCTTTGGGCGGCAGTTGCTACAAACAAGACGAGCTTTCTGACACTGGAGGACGGGTGGTAACGCACAGTCAGAGGGCTAGACAAGCACAAAGACTCACCAAGTCCTGGAGTCGGCGGTTGTGGCCGGGCAGCGCGGGCACCCCCTGGGAGGGTGTACAGTATAAGTAGGAAAGCTGTCGCAGTCTGAAGGCTCACTTCCGGGATCGGCGAGAGCGCCCTGGACCCCAGGCTTCCTACAAACGCTCTCTGTCGCCCACACTTTCGCCAATTCCCTCCAGCACAGACAATGCCGCCACTTTTTCAAGGTGCGAAGACTGAGGAGACACACTGGGCCACCGAAGGTGACACTGATCACAACCGTGGTGCTGACGCAGCCGTTAGTCGCCTCAGATAGAGAATGAGCCTCGCAAAGGCTGCTGGGATTCCCTTCTGGCCTTTCCCAACCTGTTCCGCATCTGCACTTCCGCTTGATACCACACACTGAAGCACCGAGGCGCCTGCTCAGTGGGGCGTGGTTTAGCTCCCTGAAAGGGCGGGGGAGGGAGCAATTGGGCGGTAGGTCTGTAGCAGGGGAGTGGCGGGTCGGGTAAGAAAAAGCTCTTCTTTTCTTTTTGATCTCTGAAAGCTTTAGGTACGACTTCCAGTATGGTGATAAGGATATTTTTGTCTGGTCTCTTGTGTTTTTATTTTCCCCATTGAGTGTGATGTTGGGTCATAAGGCTTTTATTATGTTGAGGAATTTCTCTTTTATCCTATTTTGTTGAGGTTTTATCAGAAAGTGGGTGTTGGATATTTTCAAATGACTTTATATGATCATGTGGATTTTATTCTTTGTCTTATTTATGTGGTGGGTTACATTGATTGTTTTGGAATTTGATCTTGGTGAATTATTATTATTATTGATGTGATGTTGCACTCTATTGGCTAGAATTTGGTTGAGGCCTTTAGCTTCTATGTTCATGTTGGTCTATAATTTCCTATCTTTGTGAGGTCTTTGCCTGATCATTGCTATGCTGGCTTCCTTGAATGAGTGTGGGGGGTTGTCTTATATGTTCTGGTATGATTTGTGTTGCATTGGTGTCAGGAGCTTTTCTTTGTTGGAAGTTTCGGAGAGACAGGCTTTATTTCTTCTGTTATCAGCCTGTTACTTTTTTCAATATCTGTCTGAATTAATTTGCATGGATGATATTTTCTAGGTACCTTTCCATATTTCATATATTGTAAAATCTGTTTGAATAAACTTTTTCATGATGCTGTGTTATTATTCTTTTAATTTGATTTGGATCTGCTGTAAAATCACCCATTTCCTCTCTTATTGTATGTATTTTTAGCCTTTTTTTTCATTTGTAAAATTTCCAGTGGTCTGTCAATTTTATGAACCTTTCCAAAGAACCAGCTTCTTGTTGACGTTTTCTGTTGTGGTTTTGTATCATTTATTTCTGCTTTTATTCTTATAATTTCATTACTTCTTGTATTGTAAGGTTTATCATGTCTTTTTTTTTATTGTTTGAAGGTGTTTTGTTGGGGTGTTGATTTTGGATTTCTCTTCTTTTTTTCCTGCGTGTGGATTGTTCTATATTGGGTCCTGATTATTGTTTTGGCTGTGTCTCAAAGGTTTTGATATGCGGTATTATTATTCTCATTTGTCTCAAGGAATTTTAAATTATCCTCCCTTATTTTCCTTATTGCCCATTTTAGTACCCTATATACTCGAGTATAAGCCCAGTTTTTCAGCACACTTTTAATGCAATTTTTGTGGTAAAATTCGGTGCCTCAGCTGATATTTGAGTTGACTTATACTTGAGTATATATGGTACTATGTTGTTCACTCTCCATTTGTCTCTGAATTCCTGTCTGCTTCCTCATTGATTTCGTGTTTTATAACTTTGTGATCTGAGGAGATAGGTTTTAGGATCTCAATGCTTTTTAATTTATGGAGACATGTTTTGTGGCCTAGAAAGGGGTCTGAGAAGGTAAGCTAATGGACCTCAATGTTTTTGAATTTACTGTAGCATGCTTTGTGTTCTAGACTGTGGCCTATCCTTGAGAATGTTCCACACGTGCAGGTGAAGAACACATGATGTGTTTTTCAGGGTGGAGTGTTCTGTATATATCTAAGATATCAATTTTATTGGTTGTATTGTTGAGCTCTTTGGGCCTTTATTGAGTTTCTTCCTTGATATTCTGTCTTTCTTGGAGTATGGCGAATTGAAGTCTCCTGTTATTATTGTCCAGCTGTTTATATCCATGTTCAATTCTGTGAGGATTTGTTTGATGTATTTTGAGGATCTTTCATTGGGTGCATATATGTTTATTATAGTTGTAACTTCTTGGTGTATTATTACCTTGATCATTATTTATTATCTGTTCTTTTCACTTGTTACATTGTGTGTCTTGAAGTCTATTTTTTCAAAGATTAATATTGCTACATCTACTCTCTTTTGGTTGTTATTTGCTTATTATGTAGTTGTCCAGCCTCTGATTTTTAATTTGTTCATGTCTATGTTTCTGATGTGTGCTTCTTGTAGGTAGCATATTAATAGGTATTGTTTCTTTCTTGTCTATTTCACTGGTGCATTGAGTTCAATAGCATTCAGTGAGATTATTGATATGTATATAATTTTACTGTCAACTCACGTTATATTTGTGTGTTGCATGAGTGTATATGTGATTTGCTTTAATTTTTTATGCCTTTGTTACTTAATTGCTTTGGATGTTGCTCTGGTGTTCTCTGGGTGATGCTGTGGTGTATGTTGATTTCAGGTTTGCTATTATTGTTGCTCATGGTTTTTTTTACCTTATTTCTTCATTGGTTAATTTTTTGTAGTTGTGGACATGTTTTGTAAATTCCTTTAATTTCTCTTAATCTGAAAACTCTTTTAATTCTTCATTATATTTGAATGGTATTTTTATTGGGTAAAAGGTTCTATGTTGATATTTTAATTTTCCTCCGGGACTCTGTATATGTCACTCCATTGCATCCTAGCCTGTGTAATTTCCACGAAGCATACTATGGTTATTCTAATTGCTGTCACTTCGTATATAATTTCTATTTTTTCCTGACTGGTCCTGTAATTATTTCCTTGTCTTTGATGTTCGACATCTTGACTGAAATATGCCAGAGACTTTTGATTTGTGGTTCTCTCCTGGTTGCAATACTTTCAGCTTTGTGTGTAGTTATCTTTTCATGTTTTATGAATTGAGGAAATTTTTCTTGTAGGCATTCTTGGACTACTACTTCTGGGTTGTTAATTGCTTCTGGTATCGCTCTACATTCAGGCTATTGCTCTTGATTGTGTCACACATTGTGCTCTAGCTTTTCTGTGTCCCCTTTGCATTTTTTAAAATTTGTTCTTCTCTTAGATAGGAGACTATAGATTTGTCTTCAAGCTCACTAATTTGTTTCCAGCTCTTCAATCCGGTTTCTTATTTCTCTGCTAGTATAGTGTAATTCTGCTATTATAGTGTTTTACTTTTCTGATTCTCTTTGGAGTTTTTGTAGTAAGGCATATAGTGGTTTCTATGTTCTTTAATTTTTTTCTCTTTTCTTCTCAGACTCTTTCATCGTCTGTTGTATGAGAGGAAACATGATTTTTAAGTTCTATTTCTGTTAATTCCATAGCCTGTTCAATTTCAGGCATTTGATTTAGGTATACTTGATGTTCAAAATTCTGAGTCTGTTTCTCTTGATTTTTTGTGTGAACGGGTATCTTCTGTTGTTTTCTAGACATCTTGGTGTCTAAATTAGGGGTATTCTGGAGCTAGGGTTATCTGGGAGTAGTTAACTCTTAGGTGTTGCAGTAAAGGGGTGATAGATATTT